>NC_086447.1:27929419-28279419 GCF_028390025.1 Pseudophryne corroboree | reverse complement strand
AAGGAGACGCTCACTCTGACATCATATGGTAATGATAAGGAGACGCTCCCTCTGACATCATATGGTAATAGTAAGGAGATGCTCCCTCTGACATCATATGGTAATGGTAAGGAGACGCTCACTCTGACATCATATGGTAATGGTAAGGAGACGCTCCCTCTGACATCATATGGTGATGGTAAGGAGACGCTCACTCTGACATCATATGGTAATGGTAAGGAGATGCTCCCTCTGAAATCATATGGTAATGATAAGGAGACGCTCCCTCTGACATCATATGGTAATGGTAAGGAGACGCTCACTCTGACATCATATGGTGATGGTAAGGAGGCGCTCACTCTGACATCATATGGTAATGGTAAGCAGACACTCCCTCTGACACCATATGGTAATGTTAGGAGACGCTCCCTCTGACATCATATGGTAATGGTAAGGAAACGCTCCCTCTGACACCATATGGTGATAGTAAGGAGACGCTCCCTCTGACATCATATGGTAATGGTAAGGAAACGCTCCCTCTGACATCATTTGGTGATGGTAAGGAGACGCTCCCTCTGACATCATATGGTAATGGTAAGGAGACGCTCCCTCTGACATCATATGGTAATGGTAAGGAGACGCTCCCTCTGACATCATATGGTGATGGTAAGGAGACGCTCCCTCTGACATCATATGGTAATGGTAAGGAGACGCTCCCTCTGACATCATATGGTAATGGTAAGGAGACGCTCACTCTGACATCATATGGTGATGGTAAGGAGGCGCTCACTCTGACATCATATGGTAATGGTAAGCAGATACTCCCTCTGACACCATATGGTAATGGTAAGGAGACGCTCACTCTGACATCATATGGTAATGGTAAGGAGACGCTCCCTCTGACATCATATGGTGATGGTAAGGAGACGCTCCCTCTGACATCATATGGTAATGGTAAGGAGACGCTCCCTCTGACATCATATGGTGATGGTAAGGAGACGCTCCCTCTGACATCATATGGTAATGGTAAGGTTGTCCTTATGCTGAGTACTGATAGAACATTAACAGTATAATGAAAAATAAGGGATCATTCAGCACGGATTGCAATTACAAATCTGAGAAGACCTCTAGCCAAACCTACAATCACATCTGCGTATACTACAACCTCACTGATGTATATTAATTTCTATCTGATTTGCACATTAATAATGGAGCTAAGTTAAAATATGGTGTATAGAAATCATATTGCAATAATGTAATGGGAGGGTTTGCTGCTTGTCAGAACAGTGTTAGGCAGGCATTAATGGTCATGGTATACACACAATACATACATGTAACATGATAAAGTAACGTGTGTTGCTTACTATAGTATTAAGTTATGCACAACACTGAGCTAAACAGAGCGAAAACATGACACATACTGAACATACCTAAAGAAAAGTGTTATTTTGTCAACCTTAAAAACCTAATGTATGTAATCAGTCATGCAGCACACTAACAGCATTCCCTGTATCACTGTAATTATTGCAGCACACTAACAGCATTCCCTGCATTACTGTAATTAGTGCAGCACACTAACAGCATTTCCTGCATCCCTGTAATTAGTGCAGCATACTAACAGCATTCCCTGCATCACTGTAATTAGTGCAGCAAACTAACAGCATTCCCTGCATCACTGTAATTAGTGCAGCACACTAACAGCATTCCCTCCATCACTGTAATTAGTGCAGCACACTAACAGCATTCCCACCATCACTGTAATTAGTGCAGCACACTAACAGCATTCCCTCCATCGCTGTAATTAGTGCAGCACACTAACAGCATTCCCTGCATCCCTGTAGTTAGTACAGCACACTAATAGCATTCCCTGCTTCACTGTAATTAGTGCAGCACACTAACAGCATTCCATCTATCACTGTAATTAGTGCAGCAAACTAACAGCATTCCCTCCATCACTGTAATTAGTGCAGCACACTAACAGCATTCCCCCATCACTGTAATTAGTGCAGCACACAAACAGCATTCCCTGCATACCTGTAATTCGTGCAGCACACTAACAGCATTCCCTGCATCCCAGTAATTAGTGCAGCACACTAACAGCATTGCCTGCATCACTGTAATTAGTGCAGCACACTAACAGCATTCCCTGCATTGCTGTAATTAGTGCAGTACACTAACAGCATTCCCTGCATCACTGTAATTATTGCAGCACAAAAACAGCATTATCTGCATCACTGTAATAAGTTCAGCACACTACCAGCAATGCCTGCATCACTGTAATTAGTACAGCACACTAACAGCATTACCTGCATCCCTGTAATTATTGCAACACGTTAACAGCAATCCTTGCTTCACTGTAATTAATTCAGCAAACTAACAGTACTCCATGCATCACTATAATTAGTGCAGCACACTAACAGCATTCCCTGCATTACTATAATTAGTGCAGCACACTAACAGCATTACCTGCTTCACTGTAATTAGTGCAGCACACTAACAGCATTCCTTGCATTGCTGTAAGTATTGCAGCACACTAACAGCATTCCCTGCATCACTGTAATTAGTGCCGCACACTAACAACATTCCTTGCTACACTGTAATTAGTGCAGCACACTAACAGCATTCCCTGCATCCCTGTAATTAGTGCAGCACACGAACAGCATTCCCTGCAGTGCTGTAATTAGTGTAGCACACAAATAGCTTTCCCTGCTTTACTGTAATTAGTATGAAGGGTTGGGTTGGGGATGTCACAGAGTACAGTAGGATAATGTAGAGGTAGAAGTTTTAGATTTATGTGGTCTCTAGGGTAACTGACATATAATTGGGATACATATTACAGTTATAGATCACTGTATACCCTTTGTTAGTTGCTTTTTGGGTAACGTACCAAAGTGATTGTCAGTGGTGTTCCCAGGTGTTACGGCCAAAGTCAATGTATAGAACAAAGAGAAGAGAGAAAGTACCCTTGGGTGGGAGCACTCAACCTCAGAGACAGTGATATATTACATTTCTAATAAAACATAACTTCTAATATTATCTAGAAATATAAAATATCAGGAAACACACTTTAGATATGAAGATGTCAACAAACATTCAAATGCCCAATATGTCTGGGACAAAAATCAAAAATAAAAAGTTGTCCACCTTATTTGAGCACACTTTACACTAAAATCTTACAGAGAATATATAACATTTCCTTGGCATAAATGCATAAATTCAGCAAGATAGAAACCATGCACTGGGTTCCTCAATGCTGATGACAGTGTAAATCGTAAACTATAACACCTGGTATTCCCTGGTGGTCTTCCAACCAGGTACTGACCAAGCCCAACACTATTTCGCTTCCAAGATTGCATGAGGTTGGGCATATATAGTGTGGTATGGTACTAGGTGCTACCAGACCATCAACGGCAAGCAAGGCCACAGTTACATCTTTGGAGGAAATTATCTTTAAAATAGGAGTGTACCTTAACGAGATGAAAACATAAAAAACATTAACAAATATGTATGAGTGATCATCATTGGCCCATAAGTAACCCAATTGTTGGGGTATACAAGGATTTTTAATCATGTGATCACTTTAGAAAGCCGTATTTAAGAACCATCAAATGTTCGTTTCCCGTGGGTCTTTACAGCAGTATGAGGCACGAGGTACCAATGATTCAATGTATACAATGACCAACATGCTATAATAAATTATGGTGGTTATATTAGAGGCTGAGATCATGATATTCTCACCGTTCTGCTGTTCTCTCGTCATGCCGGTAAATCGGTATAGGACGGGGAATGTGAGAGGATGAGATGCTGTCCTTAAGCTAGAAAGAAGAAAGAATGAGCTATCAATCACTGTGGTGGTGGTGGTTGTGGTGGGGAAGTACTCCCTGATGCAAATTTTTGCAGTGCAAGGAATTACCCCCCACACCTTACCCCCATGCGGTATGCTCATACTAGAGGAGAGGGAAACAGAGATAACAAAATAAATAGTAATTTTTTATTGGTATTGTAAATTCTGTTGTCCTGCCATAGTAAATGGCCTACTGCCTGTATACACAGGTGTTCAAAATTGTCACACAATTTGAAAGAATCAAAACTTTTAAAATGAATAGAAAAGGTATTGCACACTAGCTAATTACTACCTCCAAAACATGTGGCAATGTAACAGAATATTCGCAACAGTTGTTGCCATTATTAATTGTATCCAAGGGCTAACAGTATGTATCAGATGACAAATGGTTAGAGTATCAGTGTTTAGTACACCAGACAG
The DNA here is from genome assembly GCF_028390025.1 of Pseudophryne corroboree. Classification (NCBI taxonomy): domain Eukaryota; kingdom Metazoa; phylum Chordata; class Amphibia; order Anura; family Myobatrachidae; genus Pseudophryne; species Pseudophryne corroboree. Next base: position 28,275,176 of record NC_086447.1, on the reverse strand, counting down.
CTGGCAGTGTAATAACAGTACACTCAAAGTATTTATAATATACGCCCAATGCTCTGCTCTCGTACACTATGCAAATACTGTTTGACTAAATATTTATATATTAGTAGTTTATCATAAGTGACATAGCCCTGGAGTTAAACAAATTCCTGAGTCTACATCACTGCATTAATTTTTTGGTAACAACTTGCACAAATTGCAAGTCCTGATTCACATGTGTTGTCTATCCACAGTAGGTTTTTATAATAAAATTATCAGTGTTACCATGCATTTTGTGGTCGGCTTAGATAAGACACCAAATGTGCTGGGGAATAGTCCGACGTCCGGACCTGCATGTGCTGCTGGCTCTGCTGGTCACGTGCGCCTGCCTCACATGACCTGTCACTCCTCCCGATGTACGTTTCACTTACATTTGTTTATAGGTGGCGTAATTAGTGCAGCTGTAATTAGTGCAGTACACTAACAGCATTCCCTGCATCACTGTAATTAGTGCGCATAGTAACAGCATTCCCTGCATCACTCTAATTAGTGCAGCACACTAAAAGCATCCCCTGCATCACTATAATTAGTGCAGTACACTAATAGCATTCCATGCTGGTAACAGGGAGCTTGTGTGGCTGATATATATGAGGAATTCAGGTAGCAGCTAATTAGCAAGCTACAGATACTCAGGGCCTAATTCAGACCTGATAGCTAAGGTGCGTTTTTTGCATCCCTCAACAAAACTAATGAAAACATTTATTGTTATTGTGATTTGCAGCCATAAGAAGTTACAGATTTAATGTTGGGCAGAATTAATACCTAAATGTCCTATAAAACTATAGGAAATACATTCACATGGATATTTTTCTTATTTATAGATCCCGAAGTCTCAGTGCTCAGAGAATTGTCAGCCAGGGACCAGGAAAGTGCTGAAGTCTGCCTTACATTCCTGCTGTTATTACTGTATCCAGTGCCCTGAGGGGGAAATTTCCAATGTGACTGGTATGATATAGAAATATATATGTTTTTGTGCCGCACCCTGCTGCAGCTTAGCTTAATCAGACAGCTAGCTCTGTGCAGCCTTTTAGCCTAACATTGACGAACAAATATTGGGCCTAATTCAGACCTGATCGCTTGCTAGCTGTTTTTTGCAGTCCTGCATTTGCATAGTCGCCGCCCACCAGGGAGTGTATTTTGGCTGTACAAGTGTGCGATCGTATGTGCAGCCGAGTGGTACAAAAAAACTTTGTGCAGTTTCTGAGTTGCCCAGGATGTACTCAGCCACTGCGATCACTTCAGCCTGACTGGGGCCGGAACTGATATCAGACACCTGCACCTCAAATGCCTGCGTTTCCACAGCCACTCCCTGAAAACAGTCAGTTGACACCCACAAATGCCTTCTTCCTGTCAATCTCCTTGCGATCGGCTGTGCCAATGGATTTTTCATAAAACCCGCAACGATCAACTTTGTTGTGCATACGCACGCACAGTTCTGACCTGATCGCAGCATTGCAAAAAATGCTAGCAAGAAATCAGGTCTGAATTACCCCCATTGTGAGCTGTGAGGTGGTCAATATTGACTGGAAATGACTGGAAATTTATTTTATTAAGGTTAATGATACTGTGGGAACAAAGACAAAAACAAAACAGATCCAAAACCAAAGAACGTGAGAGTGTTTTTTTCAATTTAGAACCAAAATATGAAATTAATATATATCCAAAACCAAAACATAGGAGCCGTCATGCATTTCTAACTTAGAGTAGGGCACATGGGCACTTTGAGCATCTCATGAAATATCTCAAACTGAGCATGGAGTCAGCTTTTAGCAATACGTATCTAGCTTACAGAGACATATTCATGTAGCTTGTTGTGGAAATGTAGTTTACTATGATTTAGTTTTATATCATCTAATATGTATTATTTGTAGAGTTGAGCGGGTTCAGTTCTCAGAGAACCGAACTCCTCCGAACATCCCGTTCCGAGCCAGTTTCCGAGTCTGACTTGGGATTTCCCGCCAGACTTGGAAACCAGAACGAGGCAAAACATCATCATCCCGCTGTTGGATTCTCGCAGGTTTTGGATTCAATATAAACAGCCATGAGTCGCCACCATTTTCAATCCGGACTTGGGGGTTAATTCAGACCTGATGACTCGCTAGCATTTTTTGCAGCGCTGCGATCAGGTCAGAACTGTGCATGCATATGCACCGCAATGCGCAGGTGCGTCGCACGGGTACAAAGCTGATCGCTGCTCAGCGATGGGTTTGTGCGAAGAATCCATTTGCATGGCTGTTTGCAAGGAAAGTGACAGAAAGAAGGCATTTGTGGGTGGCAACTGACCATTTTCAGGGAGTTGTTGGAAAAATGCATTCGTGTTTGCAGTGCGGGTTCCTGATGTCAATTTTGGGCCCAGACATGCTGAAGTGATCGTAGTGGCTGAGTAAGTCCTGGGCTACTCAGAAACTGCCCAAACTAATTTTGTACCTCTCGGCTGCACATGCGTTCGCACACTTGCACAGCTAAAATACACTCCCCGGTGGGTGGTGACTATGTGAATGCTGTACTGCAAAAAAACCCTAGCGAGTGAGCAGGTCTGAATTAGGCCCTTGGAGAGTGAGGGAGTCAGACATCTGTCTCTCTGTGCGTGGTGGCATCGGGTGGGCCAGTGTGTGCTCTATAGGGGTGCTGTTCCTGTCACTGTGGTGTCCCTGTAATGTTAGGGGTGCTGTCCTGGCTGTCACTGGTGCTTCATGTGCTGTTATGGGTGCTGCTGTAAAAATAAATGTACACTGGCCCTGTCTTGAATGATGTAAAAAATCTGGGAAGCAGTAAAAATAAATGTACACTGGCCTTGCCTTGTATGCTGTAAAAATTCTGGGGAGCAGTGAAAATAAATGTACACTGGTCCTCTGTGTTGTAAAAATACAGGAGTGCTATTGTTAAAATGAAACTACACTGGCCCTGTCTTGTATGCTGTATACATTCTGGGGTGCAGTGAAAATCAGTGTACACTGGCCCTATATGCTGTAAAAATTCTGGTGTGCTGTTGTTAAAATTAAAGGGCCTGTCTTGTATGCTGTAAAAATTCTGGGGTGCAGTGAAAATAATGTGTGCTCGCCCTGTATGCTGTAAAAATACAGGGGTGCTGCTGTTAAAATAAAAGTACACTGGTCCTGTATGATGTAAAAATACAGGGGTGCTGCTGTTAAATTAAATGTACACTGGCCCTGTATGCTGTAAAATACAGTGGTGCAGTAAAAATAAATGTACACTGGCCTTGTCTTGTATGCTGTAAAATTACAGGGGTGTTGTGAAAATATAGGGGTGCTGGCACTGTCTGCGGTTGCGATGTCTAGGCCTGGCCTTCACAACACTGTATGGGAAGAGGAGGCTCCTAACACCATTTGCACGTCCTCTGTAACTGGGAGGAGCACCACCAGTCCAGTTGCTGATATTGAGATTGAGGATGTCACTGTAGAAGTACACCAGGATGAGGAGAATATGGTTGTTGCTGGCGCTGCGGAGGAAGTTGACGATGAGGATTCTGATGGTGATGTGGTTTGTTTGAATAAGGCATCAGTGGAGACAGTTGTTGGCCATGGGATGAAAAAGCCAACTGTCATGCCTGGACAAAATACCAAAAAAGCCACCTCTTCAGTGTGGAATTATTTATCCACAGATTCAGACAACAGGTATCAAGCCATCTGTTGCCTTTGTCAATCCATAATAAGTAGGGGTTAGGACGTTAAACACCTAGGAACATTCTCCCGTATATATCACCTGCAGCTCATTTATCATACTGTAAGTCATCGTCAAGTTCAGGAACTTTGGGTAATAGCGTAAGCAGTCCACCGACACCTAATTATGTGGTTTTTTGAATATTATTTTTCTGTGAGGATGAGGATGTAAACACTGAAGGGGTGGGAGGGAATCTGAGGATGATGACAACATTTTGCCACTGTAGGACCAGTTTGTGCAAGGAGAGATTAATTGGTTTTTTTTGGTGGGGGTCCAAACAAACCAATCATTTCAGCCACAGTTGTGTGGCAGACCCTGTTGCTTAACTTATTGATTTGTTAAAGTGTGCATGTCCTGTTTATACAACATACGGCTGGGTGGGAGGGCCCAAGGACAATTCCATCTTTCACGTCTTTTCTTTGCCACATCATTCCAGGGGTGCTGCCCTATATGGGGTGCTGCTCCTCTGCCCTATCAGTCCAGCCGTGCTGTTTCACTGCCGTTTAAGTCCAGGGGTGCTGCTGCCTGTCTGATGTGCAGTGTAATTCTCCAGGGGTGCTGCCTTTGCTTTATAAGTCCAGAGGTGCTGCCGTATAATTCCAGGGGTGCTGCTTTACTTGATCCTAGGTTCAAATGAAAGTCTAGAGCAGATATGAAACAAGCTTCAACATCACAAACAGATTTGTGAAAACATATCCACAAAGGTAGAAATGGAAATTGCTATTTTGACAAAGTGTTTTTAAATTAAGTGGGGGAGAGACCACATTTGTGGCCAAAGTCAGTGTGACTCAAAAGAGACTGAATCATAATCCAGTGCAACTGCCGGAGAGGTAAAAGTCAGATTTTTTGCAGGAGCATTAGAGAGAGGTTCTTCTCAATTATTTCATGTTAGGGACTCACTCAAATGAATGGCTCCAATTAGTCGACCTTAATTTTGATTAATTATTGATGTTCCACACATTGGTATTATTTATTTAGATGTGCATTTGTTGTATAGGGTTCTTCTTTTCCTAACGGCTGCGTAGGGTTATTGCAAGACCTTGCGGTGTTAGAAGAACAGAGTTTCAGTGATCTTGCATTGCATCAGCTTTCCATTGCACTGCGGCACTAGATGGGCCAGGAGCTCCTGTGAGGCACAAACAGTTATTGAATAAGGCCCAGTATGGAGTCTCATTGTTGCTTACAGCCAGGAAGATGTCTGGCTTGCCAGGCTGAGGCATGCTGTGGGCACAGAGCTGTGAGCATTGCTTCCTCCCACAGTACTACTTATAGTATGAAATGATTTTCGACTGTAGGGTGGTAAGCTTTACTAGGGTAGAGGCTCGATAGCCAAAAATTCACTGCACAGTCCTGCTTAGTACAGTACCGAACCCACCCGAACTCAACTTGCCCCACCTGGGGCTCCTGTGAGGGCTCAGGAGGGGCTGCTAAAACATCTAAGTGGCTGCTTTATTTAAAAATGAAATATGAAAAAAAATTAAACAAGACACACAGGTATGCTCACATGTGTGTAACTCGGACACACAGGTATGCTCACATGCGTGTAACTGCAAGCTTTGAAAAACAAAAATATGGCATCAGACACAAAATATGTAAATAAAAAACCAATAAAAAATTCAAGTAAAGAAACCTACGAGATTTTCACAAAATAAGTCTCCAGACTCCATGGAGGAGAAAATATCCAATCTTGATCTTGTGGTATACTGTATACCACTTTATTTGCATTCCAGCATTAAATCCAAGATTATCTTAATCCCTGAACATGGAGAAGTGAGTACAAATTTGGAGGCTTTGGCTCCTAGTTTTTCAGTTTGTCCAGTAATGTGGTAATTAATAATTATATATTTGCTTGGCTGAAGTCCTTTCTGTTCCACACCAATATAGGAGTGGAGGTGAAAGCCTGTGTGTTGTGTGATTGTGTGTGCCTCTCTCTAATTTTTAATCACCTTCTTGACACTGTTCTCTTCCTCTTGCTTCTTCTCATAATGTGAAAAGTCATCAAAGAAGGAGGAGATATGTTTGTAGCTAGCAATGATTCAGAGAACTTGGCAAGGTTTTTCTACGGAAACAACCTGTCGCTGAAATTATGGGTTTGTCAAACTGTGCCTGTCCTGTTTAAACAACATATGGGTGGGTGGGAGGGCTCAAGACAATTCCATCTTGCACGTCTTTTTTTTCTTTGCATGATATGCTCTTTGGGGCCTAGTTTTTAAAACTGGCATCCTGTCTGCCACTGCAGCGCCACTCCTAGATGGGCCAGGTGTTTCTGCCACCCACTTGTTTTGCTTAGCTTAGTTATCCAGCAAACTCGGTGCAGCCTTTTGGCCGAAAAACAATATTATGAGGTGTGAGGTGTCCAGAATAGACTGAAAATGAGTGGAAATAAATTTTATTGAGGTTAATAATACCGTAGGATCAAAATTACCCCCAAATACTGTGATTATGGCTGTTATTATACCTTTTCAAAAATCATCCAGATTCCAAACCAAAACACATAATCTACAAAATCCATCTTAACCCCAAACTAAGGGCCTAATTCAGATCTGTTCGCTCGCTAGCTATTTTTTGCAGCGCTGCGCACAGATAGATGCCGTCTATAGGTGAGTGTACTTTAGCTTTGCAAGTGTGCGAACACGTGTGCAACCGCCCTGTACAAAAACAGCTTGTGCAGTTTCTGAGTAACTCTGACCTTACAGCCGCTGCGATCACTTCAGCCTATTCGAGCACAGAATTGACGTCAGACACCCTCCGAGCAAACGCTTTGACACGCCTGCGTTTTTCCAACCACTCCCAGAAAATGGTCAGTTGACACCCACAAATGCCCTCTTCCTGTCAATCTCCTTGTGAACAGCTGTGCGAATGGATTCTTCGCTAGAACCAGTGCACATCAACGAGCCGCTTTGTAACCGTATGGCACACCTGTGCATTGCGGTGCATATGCATGCGCAGTAGTTACCTGATCGCTGCACAGCGAAAAACGCTAGCGAGTGAACAGATCTGAATTAGGCCTTAAGACTTTTTCTATTTATTTTATTTTGTTATTATATTTCTGTTTTTCGCCTTTTGAAGATGTGTTACCATTTTTATTCATTCACTTCTTCTTCTCCTTCTTCTTCTCCTTCTTCTTCTTCTTCTTCTTCACTCTTTTTAAGTTCATAGTTTGTTGAGATTAAAAGTCTTTTTTTAAATGTTATACTAGATATTTGAAGTTGAGGTTGTGTTTTGGTGTCGAGCGATGAAGTCCAGCCAATAAACATAGCCATGGTCATTATGTAGAAGATCCAGTTATCAGGTGTTCCTCACCCCAATATTTTTGCAGATTTTCATATCATCAACACTAAGAAAGGAGTTAATCCAGTCAGATGTAACTTTGCTCCATGTCAAAGAATTGTTTTTTTTCCTGCAAGTAAGCAGATTTAGAATCTGCAAATAGAGTTGATAGTGGTTGCACACCCTAGTTCTACTATAGGGCTATATTTATTAAGCATCGGGTTGTCACAGCTGCAGCTATAATCAATATTTTTAAAGCAGCAACAGGATTCAATGCTAAACCAGGCATGTTTATTATTTACAGTATTTATATTGACATTTTAAAGCCGGCCATGAGTGACAGCTCTGACAACCCAATCCTTAGTAAATGTACTCCATAAATCTTAGTAGTCTCCTTATAAGAGGAAACAGGACAGACACCTAGCGCTGATTCTGCAATTGTCAGTCGCTGCTAATATTCCGGCATCACCTGAGACCCACCTATTAGAAGATTACACAGCAATTCAAGATACACCAGGTGGCCCTGTTGAATAACTGTGAGTAGGACCCATTTATTCACAAGCTGCATAGTGAATCTAGTCGCACCCATGAGTCTTGCTGAATGACGGACATTTATGCAGTGGGAACCTACACATTGTGACATATAGCCGCACTACAAGGTCCCACCAGTTATCATGGCTTTATGCTGTCATAGGGCCCATTTAATCAAATAACTGATATAGCGGCTTTAGCCACACTATGGGGTCCCGCAGATTACGGACAATTGTAATCATGAATGTCAAAAGTGTTATTGATTTTTCATTTGCAGTACAGAGGATTTAAGCACTGGTACACAATCAGCTCATACAGTTATACTAGCGATTCCAACTGCATACCACAATTCAACACTCAGAGATTTTACATACAGACGCTGTGATTCTAGATAAATAGAAAACTGCGTCCTTAATTATGTTCTGTACTTTAATGAATGAATCCAGCTGACAGTATTTATGTCATAACAGAGTGGTAATTGTTACATATTGATGACCATTGTTAGTTCTCTAGTTATACAGTTTGTATGCTCATTGAATAATTGTATGAATTTCAACTATTTAAGTGCTTAAACCAGCGATTTCATTATAGCGAATATTACCCATCTCACCAGGAGACACACCTATTGGTGGTCATTCCGAGTTGTTCGCTCGTTATTTTTTTTCGCTACGGAGCGATTAGTCGCAAACTGCGCATGCGCAATGTACGCAGCGCGCCTGCGCCAAGTAAATTAGCACAAAAGTTTGGTATATTACTCACGGCCTAACGAAGTTTTTTCATCGTTCTGCTGATTGTAGTGTGATTGACAGGAAGTGGGTGTTTCTGGGCGGAAACTGGCCGTTTTCTGGGAGTGTGCGGAAAAACGCAGGCATTTCAGGGAAAAAGGCGGTAGTGTCTAGAGAAACGGGGAGTGGCTGTCTCCGTCCTCACCCTGGCCCAGCGTCAGCTGTCAGCACACTGCACCACTAACAGCAGGACCTGTGCAAGGGAACCGCCGCTGAGCGGTCTGCTATTAAGCTAGCCAGTGGATCAAGTAATCTCCATGGACATGAGACAGCTGTGGACCCAGTCCAATTGATATTATCAACAGCCTTTTATTGAATATTCATCTTATCAGCTCTGCATCGGTGAAGTATTAACAGGCTCTATCAAGTACTAGAAAAGGAAAAAGGGGGCGACCCGGCACTGGTCTCAAAGTGAATGAATTAGCAAATAATGAACAAACCAAAATTCGGACAATTAAGATATATTGTATAAATTACCAAATCTATGTCCAGTGTGGTGGTGCGCCAAGAGCCAGAAAGAACATATGTTATCAAAGGAAGAAGAAAGGAAGGCTCTTGTGTTGGCGCACTCTTAAAAGTTGAAATAAAGTTCAAATAGTTTCAGATATACATAGTAATTGATAAAATATAGCTTTTAATGGATATACATTATAAACAATGCTATCTCATGATTACCCATAGTACAATGTAGGATCCAAAGAATTAATGTGATTTAAAAAGTATATTAAATTAAAAGAGATTTTTTTCTCCTCTAGAGGGGATTGTGAAAAAATGAAGGAATGTTCTGGTCCCGTCTCACAAGATGTGATAAGGAAGGCTGTAGACACTTAGCTATTCTACATCCGTTTCCACCTGACCAGTACAGAAAAATCTGTATTGTTGAGACCAAATTATGGTCAATTGTCCAATATGAGAAAGTTGGACAGGTACGGTAATGGATAGTGAGACAGTACCCACTTCCCACCAGTCACCAACTGAATGCACTGTATAGATTATTTGTAAGTGATCAGCTCAGAGGGTCTTGAGCGATTGTATAAACAGAGTATGCATACACAAAATATGGGGATATTATGGAGAGAGATGAAATAAAGTGGTGATACTGCTGTTGGCGTCAGATAACGCACATCACAGAGGTGAAGCGTCTACTATACTGGGTATTCCCTGTGAGTCTCCCCCTCAGGTACTAACCCAGCCCAACACTGTATAGCTTCCAAGATCGGACGAGATCGGGCACTGGCAGTGTGGTATGGTAGTAGACAAATGGGTGAGTTGGACGCCATTGAGAGTGCACCTATATAAGAGAAAAGATGTGACACTTGGTCACAAAGGTGTGGATCTGCTTTCTACGTTAGGCTGGAGGCAGTAGGTCCCACGTAGGTGGTATTACGCATCCAGGATCATAGATGAGAGTCCACGGAAAAAAGAAAAGAAATGACGAATGAAAACAGAAGGCATCAATAATTGTGTGCAAAATATCCTATTAGCAAGCATTTGCTGACATCAGGAAAAAATGCAAAAGTAAATACATATGGAATATAAATAATGAAAATACAGTTTAGATGTCAGATAGATGAAATGTAACTCAGAAATAAAGGATTATGCCGTATGCCTGGATTATATAACAAAAAGTAACCCAAAGGGTGCTGATTGGAATGTCCCCTCAGTAATTGTATGCATATAGGGTAATGCTGCCGACACAGGAGGAACAATGGATAGCATATATATATCTCAATACAGTGAGCAAGTCTAATTGTATTTGCCAATGAGAGGGGATACCCCTGTAAAGTTAAGTCACTGGTGCAATTGCTAATCAAAAATAATAGATGCTAAACATTACCCACACAGGCACTGCCTGTGTATATAACCTGTGTTGTGAACCGCAGCAAAGATACCCTCTGGTGGCGTGGTTGGTGCTGGTGGACCCGCTGGCTCGGAAAACGCGTTTCACCCCGCAGGGCTTGGTCACTTCCTGGAGGTGCGGGTAGAGACGTGGTGAGTATAAGAGAGCCCAGCAGTGCGACGCTGGCCAATCAGCGCCGGCGCGTCCCAGGTGGGGGCGGGGAGGACGTGTGTGACGATGCCGCCAATTAGGTAACAGCCATACGGCGCTGGCCAATCAGGGCCGGCGCGTCCCTGGTGGGGGCGGGGAGGACGTGTGTGACGATGCTGCCATTAGGTCACAGCCATATGTGTCAGCGGCTGTCACCATGGTGATAGGGGCGCTGATCTAGGCCGCTATATGGATAAGACGGTGTATTAGGGCGGGACCTCTGAATAGTGTGACGTTGGAGGTGGGGTGGCCATGATGGAGAGGGGCAACTTGCCCTCAATGTGAGATGATAGTCAGCGCAACTAGATTGAATATAACTTGCTGGGTCTGTGCCCCTTCGATAGGCAATATAAATGACAATGACCCGGCGGTTATTCACCCTGGCTATTAAGGAGACTAGGAAGGGGTGTGGAGAGTGGGAATGTGATGTGCACGATATGAGAGGGGCCATGTTGGTGAAGGGCAGATTTGCCCAGTTTAAAACAAAGGAAAAAGGGGGGATACACTAAAAAAAAAAAAAAAAAAGGGGGGCTGGGTGAGGAACTTTGGAATGGGACATTGGAGGCTAGGTGAGATAGGTGATATTTTAAAATGCCAAAATTGGTAAAGAATGATGCTGATGGACACGTGGCGAAAACGTGAATTACAGGAAAGTAAATGGCATAAGTTAGGAATGGCAATGAAAGGCAGGTGAATAGATGTGGTTGTGGGGATGTGAGAAGGAAACTGACAATGGGTGAAGATGAAGGTGTGTGGATGATTTGGCTCATAGTGCACTGAGGATTGCAAAATGATGTGAGAGATGAATGAAAGGGAGTTAGAGGGGAAAATGATGAAAAATGAAATTAATTGGAAAAATAAAATATAAACATTTTAAAATATGTAAAAATGATTAGTAATATTAAATGATAAAGGAATATAAAGAAATATATTAAAAATGAAAAATAAAAGGATTTAAAATATAATAACAAAGAAAGATGAGTGAAATGAACTTGAGAAAATGTGTGATGTGCTAACAGATCTGAATGATTGCAAAAGTGAAAGAAGGGATGGGAAGAGATGTGCATGCGTTAGAATGTGATCGCATGCAGCGTGTATGATTACAATGAGTCCATGTGCACACGCACGCAGGCGAACCGTATGAGTGTGACCCTGGGCCCGTGTGTGGGAGATAGGTTGGGATTAATACGTGGGTGATGGTGTTGGATTGGGGAAAAGGAGAAGAATGTGGATAGTATAAAATTGGAAGTGAGGGTGATAAACTGGTTGCTAGTCCAATGATGGAACAAATATGGGTGACAGGATTTGGTGTATAACACAGGGGTGGGATGAGGGAAGGAAATGGGGCATGAGAGGGATAGTGAAGGAGGGGGGGGGAGAAGGGTTGAAAGGGGGTTGTTAGTGGGAAAGGGGGGGGGGGTTTGGGGTTTTTTTGTTGATGGGGAGAAGGTGGTGGAATGGGGGAGGAGGGGGGAGGGAGGGGGGGGGAACAGAAAAACGTGTAGGTGGGGTTGACATGTATAGTTAAGCAAATGAGATAAGCTCACAAAAAGGCACCGTAGTTGATGTTTTCATTGAGTCCGGATGGCTTTAAGCTACCCAGTCGGAAGATCCACTCACTCTCCCTTTTCAACAATTCTTTGGTGATATCACCACCCCGAATTCCCAAATGGATACGATCAAGACCAAACACCTTGAGTTCTTTCGTTGATCCTTTATGGGCAAGGTGGAAGTGTCTGGCAACCGAGGTAAGTTGCTTCATTCGCAAAGATCTTGCTGGGCATTCCGGATGTTGCCCATATGTTCCAGAACCCTTTCCTTCAATTTCCGAGTGGTCATGCCAATATATTTCAACTCACAACTACAGGTTATGCAGTAAATGACTGCCTGTGTGTTGCAATTGAAAAAGTGTTGTATTCTTAGCGTTTGTCCATATCTATCGGTAACCATATGTTTTTGTACCATCTGTGGGCATGACTTACAGCGGCAACATGGGAAAGAGCCGGTTATCGTGGGTTTCTTTGGAGGTGAGGTCAGGAAATGGCTACGGACCAGTTGATCTTTAATGTTTTTCGATCTTCGCCAACTCATCTGAACAGGGGTGTTAATGAACGGAAATAGATCAGGATCAAGTTGTAATATCGGTAAGTGTTTGGATATAGCATCCTTCAACAATTTCCATTCTGGGCAGAAGGTGCCAATGAATCTGACGCTGTCCTCCTGTTTGGAAATAGCCTTTTTCTTCCCAAAAATCAGTTTGTCCCTTTGGACCATTTTAGTTGCTGCGTAGGCTCGTTTCAATGAACGTTTACTGTAGCCCCTCGCTTGCAGACGATTGGTCAATTCCCAACTCTTTTTGTTGAAAATATGGTCTTCAGAGCAGTTTCTCTTAACCTTAAATATTCCCCTTTGGAGATGTTTTCGATTGTTGGTGGGAAGTGTGAACTAGTCTGAAAGAGGATACTATTCGTCGCTGTCTCCTTGCGATACAGTTCGGTGGCCAAGTACCCTGTGTCTGATTTATAGATGTTGAGATCAAGAAAGGGGACTTTTTCTGAACTGATGGTATGTGTGAGCGAGATGTTAAGATCATTGGTATTCAGGGTCCTGATAAAGTCCAAAAGGAGTTCTTTGTTCCCATTCCAAATGATAAACTAGCCATTACCGTACCTGTCCAACTTTCTCATATTGGACAATTGACCATAATTTGGTCTCAACAATACAGATTTTTCTGTACTGGTCGGGTGGAAACGGATGTAGAATAGCTAAGTGTCTACAGCCTTCCTTATCACATCTTGTGAGACAGGACCAGAACATTTCTTCATTTTTTCACAATCCCCTCTAGAGGAGAAAAAAATCTCTTTTAATTTAATATACTTTTTAAATCACATTCATTCTTTGGAGCCTATATTGTACTATGGGTAATCATGAGATAGCATTGTTTATAATGTATATCCATTAAAAGCTATATTTTATCAATTACTATGTATATCTGAAACTATTTGAACTTTATTTCAACTTTTAAGAGTGCGCCCACACAAGAGCCTTCCTTTCTTCTTCCTTTGGTAACATCTATCAAGTACTAACCAGCTTTTTTCTTTTTTTTTTTGCAATTGAGCTCAATATGCTTTAACCCTTGTAGCCATTAACAGCCGGCTTATGCATGCAATAATTAACATCTAAACAGGCTTTGTGTATAATTACCAGCAAGTTCTGAGCTTCAGGACACAGTCCTTTATTTTATTTCACATGTTTAATATTTGTTCCACTGTGTACATGCAATGTTGAGGCATTCAGCCATTCAGTGTCTATTTTTAGAAATAACTTTTTACCAATAAATTTGTATATTTACAAAACCAGCAGCTGGTTTTCTGCTTGAGTACGGTAGATACCCAGGTCTACCATTGTGGGCAGCCAGAAGGGTAGTTAGCAATTTATACAAAAAAATTAATATTATCCTTGCTAATTTTGAATTAATCAGCGCCCACATTTGTCTTTGGACTCTTTTTTCTATTTGTGAGTAAGTCTGGAGCTACTCAGAAACTGCTAAGAAATTTCTATTCGCAATTCTGCTAATCTTTCGTTTGCAATTCTGCTAAGCTAAGATACACTCCCAGAGGGCGGCGGCTTAGCGTGTGCAATGCTGCTAAAAGCAGCTAGCGAGCGAACAACTCGGAATCACCCCCATTGTGGAGATCAGAAATAGTGACTCAAGATAATTGAGTATCATCATGAGTAATTGTAAACACAGATATTTTATCTTCATTCATTCTTCTCCCCATCTTTTCAGTGCTCTCTCCTCAGCCCAAGTGCCATAAACATGTTCTATAGGGGCTGAGAGTAGAAGCATACTTTTTCCACACAGAGACACTTGGGATCCTCTCATCATCAATTCAATGTCTCAGATATGATTGATGACAGCAGAAATCCCTGGCGTTATCTTGTGCGGAAGCTTTTTCCTTAGAAAGCCTTACTTACCTCTCTCCATAGAACAATCTTTATTGTCAAAGCAGTAAAACATAATCAAAACTATATCACACCAGTTGGCTCATTGTGGAGCTTTGAATGAACCATATAACAGTAATAGAACTGATTTATTTAAACATATTAATCTGTTATATTTTGCTTGGGCACCCACAGTTTTATGTACAATCCGTACAAAATAAAAAACATTTTACAACACAGCACCAGGGACCTCTCCCCTGCACTCTTATTAGGTCTTGCATCTATTCCTGCACAATAAGGGTTAACAGCAGATGCAGGCACTGTGAGACATATACCCCGTATACCAACTAAAGGTCTCTCATTGAGATTTTGATGCCCAAATATGGCGGATTTTCAAAAGTGGAAACCTGGTAATAGTTTATATGTCTCTCTTCCTTACAACTTTGGGGGTAATTCAGACCTGATCGCTGCTCAATGTGCACGCAAGCGGTACGAACGCAACTCAAGAGTGAGATCAGGCAGAAAAACAGAACAGTGATATCACGCACGAGTGCACAAAAATGTTCAGAAGTGCACAAAAGAGGTGTTTACTATTTTGCTTCACACGGGAGTGATGTGTCCACAAGGTTCCTATTTGCATAGCTAGCAACATGGAGCTTGTCGTACATGTGCGTTGCATTCGCTAGTTTGCAAATAAATGCACAATGGGTTGTTTTTTTTTTATAAATATTTGAAAAAAACAATTACCCTAAGGAATTGTAATGTGATTGATCAATGAAGTGATCAAACACTGCAAAATTAAGAGTTTATCAACCTAATTGTCCAATTTCATTCAGCAATTAAGGCAACAAACATATCAGTTTAATATATTTGTTGTCCTATTTGCACAATTCCCTGAATTTAATAAAATGTATACTTGTTTTGACTAAAAAAAGAAAGGTTTAATATGTTATGTGTTATGATTTTGACTAAGCAGTGAATGTATGACATACATTAAATACTCATTATGTTCCGTTGCATATATGATTTATCTATTTGCAAGCATTTAAAAGGGGAGTGGTAAAGAAGCAAACAATCTGCTCCTAACTGCCATGTCACAGGCTGTGTATATAAAATGCAGTTAGGTTTGTTTTGCGGTTACTTTACCACTCTCCATTTGATCACTTACAAACCGATGCTACATCAATACATATATGATATTGGCCTTTAAAAAGAATAAATAACACACAAGTTAATTTGTACAAAATTTTATTCAAAAATATTGATATAAACATTAAAAATCAAATAATTTAAAAATATTTAAAAAAAATGTTATTTAATCTAGTATGGCCTGCGTGTGGGCTGCCACCCACTGCAGGGACAAGTGAATGGGACGATGTGGATCTCCAACATCAGCATCTGTAAAGAATGTTTAAACAATTATTACAAATAATTTCACACATTGGTGGTCATTCCGAGTTGTTCGCTCTGCAATTTTCTTTGCATCGCAGCGATTTTCCGCTAATTGCACATGCGCAATGTTCGCACTGCGACTGCGCCAAGTAAATTTGCTAAGAAGTTTGGTATTTTACTCACGGCATTACAAGGTTTTTTCTTCATTCTGGTGATCGTAATGTGATTGACAGAAAGTGGGTGTTTCTGGGCGGAAACTGGACGTTTTATGGGCGTGTGTGAAAAAACGCTACCGTTTCTGGGAAAAACGCGGAAGTGGCTTGAGAAACGGAGGAGTGTCTGGGCGAATGCTGGGTGTGTTTGTGACGTCAAACCAGGAACGAAACTGACTGAACTGATCGCAGTGGCAGAGTAAGTCCCGAGCTACTCAGAAACTGCTAAGAAATTTCTATTCGCAATTTTGAGAATCTTTCGTTCGCATTTTGCTAAGCTAAGATTCACTCCCAGTAGGCGGCGGCTTAGCGTGTGCAATGCTGCTAAAAGCAGCTTGCGAGCGAACAACTCGGAATGAGGGCCATTATGCAATATAGAACCAATGTACCAAACACAGGGGGTCATTCCGAGTTGATCACTAGCTACCATTGTTCGTAGCGCAACGATCAGGCTAAAAATCAGCATTTCTGCGTATGCTCCACAATGAGAATGCACAACGTACGGGAACAAAGTCTTTTGTGGTTTTGCACAGGTTCTAGCGAAGCTTTCAGTCGCACGGCCGAACGCAGGAAGATTGACAGAAAAGGGGAATTTCTGGGTGTCAACCGACCGTTTTCAGGGAGTGCTTAGAAAACGCAAGTGTCGGGGAAAATGTAGGCGTGGCTGGGCGGACGCTGGGCGGGTGTGTGACGTCAAAAGCCGTCCCTCCGTCGTTAGACTCAACGCACATGAAGAGTAACTACAGGGCAGGTCTTGTTCTGCACAACATGATTTTGCCGGCGCTCTGCTGCACAAGCGTGTGCACTTCTGCAAAGTGGAATACACTCCCTGGTGGGCGGCGACAATGCGTTTACACGGCTGCTAAAAGTAGCTAGCGAGCGATCAACTCGGAATGACCCCCACACTTCAACAGCTCACAGTGTAGGTCAGGGATAGTGAATGATTGGACCTTCAGCTGGTGTTGAACGACACATACCAGCATGCCCTGCAACAATTTTAGTATGGACAAATGCAAAAACTGTCGCAGGACATGCTGGGCTGTGTAGTTCCATAGCAGCTGGATAGCCAAATGTTTGTAGACACATGTTGAAGTATCTGTTTAAAGGCCAATGTAAATTTAAAAAAAAATACTTACTCTTCTCCATAGGCCCATACTCCTTCTCTTCCTCCTCCTCTTCTTCAGCACCAGGGGATGGTGCTGGTATGTCTGATATACGAACTCCAAACGCAGCATCTGAAAAAGATGTTTACTAATTCAGCAAATAAAATATCACTCATTATGCAATATATAATAAATGCACAAAGCACACTTCAACACCTCAATCTCTAGGTCAGGCATGGGGAACCTTTAGCTATCCAGCTGATGTGGAATTACTCAGCCCAGCATGCCCTTCAAGAGTTGGGCAACTTGGCCATGCAAAAACTGTAGTAGGGCATGCTGGGATGTTTTATTCAACAAAAGCTGGAGGACCAAAGTTTTACCCTCACTGGTCTAGGTCCAGGGACAGCAAACTGAGGCTCTCCATCTGTTGTTTAACTACACATCCCAGCATGCCCTGCAAATGTTTACACATTCCTACATTGCACAACTGTTGCAAGGCATGCTGGCCTGTGTAGTTCCACAGCAGCTGGATAGCCACAATTTGTAGACACATGTAGAAGTATCTGTTTAAAGGCAAAAAAAAAACCACACTTACACTCCTCCAGACGCCCATACTCCTCCTCCTCATCTTCCACACCGGGGGTTTGTTGTTGGATGGGGGAAGGGACTTGAATGGGGGCAGGTGGTTGAGGTGGATAGGGTGGTTGAATGGGGCGGGTGGTTGAGGTGGAGAGGGTGGTTAAATGGGGGTGAGTGGTTGAGGGGGAGAGGGTGGTTGAATGGGGGTGGGTGGTTGAGGGGGAGAGGGTGGATGAATGGGGGTGGGTGGTTAAGGGGGAGAGGGTGGTTGAATGGGAGAGGGAGTTTGAGAGGATGAGGGAGGTTGCCATTGTCGGGCACTTCTTTTTCAGCTCTTCCTAACGAGAGAGGAACACAGTTTATGTGTTTTAAAAAACATTTGTTAAAAAATAACAATCCCTAATCAATAATCAACATGAAACCTACATTATTTTTTTTTGTTTGAGAAACAACAAACTTTATTATACTACAAATAAACACAAAATTATTACTGGTATGCTAATGATTGTTTTTAACTCAATTTACAACCCACACATACTCTATACATCCGTACAAACATCTATGCATACCAACATACGTTTTAAAGATCTCCAGGCTAAACAACATACACACACTGTTGGACTGCAAAGGGACTGGATCCTTGTTGTGCAGTATATGCTGTTGTCTTCTGAGTCTCCTGATGAAGGCCCGTCTAAGGTCAAAAGCGCTTGAGATGCCTCAAAACAAGTCGTGAATTCTGGAATAAAGTTCCTGCTGAGATTGCCCTTCTGCATATGAGGAATTCAGAGAACCCTCTACACGCCTGAACTAAAGTATTGTAAAGGGATGTCCGTATAATTTATTTCTCAGTATTCGATCATTTGCTATTTACTATTCTGATACCTATTGTTATACTCTGCTGTACTTTGTCATTTGGCGCCCAACACAGTCTATTCCATATCTTTTTTGCATAATTTGTGTTACCTAGGGAGTGGGATACGCCCATACTCTGGTTTAAACAGTGTAGGCAGCCAGTTCCGCGCATTGGAGAGGTGTTCCATTCATTTCTTTTCTAAACAACATACACACACTTATGGATGCAAATATTACACAACTTTGAACTGTAAACAGTCATGCGCACACAAATGCTACAGTATGCATTACTTACGGTCATCTATTTGCTGGCGGAATTCAGCAAGTAGCCACGGCTGCCTTTGGCGCAGGTCGGACCACCACCTTTCTAACTGGACGATGGTCTGCCTGCTGCAGAGCTTCGACCGCAGCTTTCGGAATACCTTCACGTAGGCCACACGCTTGCAGGCGTTTGATACATAAGGGCTCGTGCGGCCTACGCGTCGGTCCATCACCGATTTTAGGAGCCGCAACTCCATGATGCTGAATGCAGCAGCTCGCATGGTGCCGAAGGCATATTAGTCTAAATTGCTAATATTTATACTGTCTGCCTGCTGTTGATTGGTCAACATCTGTGATGCTAATAAATACATTTAAGCTTTATTGCTATTTGTTGCTATACACATTAACAGTATGGTCCGTGCTCTCGGTTGCAGACGCAATTGCGATTGTATGCTGCTGCAAGTGTTGAGTTTGCAAAATATTTACAAAACAGCTCTGTTCTTCAATCAACTGAACATTGCAGGATTGAGGTGTTTGGTTTGTTTATATGTGTTTTTTTAAATGGATTTTTTTTAAAACACTTAAGACACATCAATGCATCACAAACAAAAACACATATGCAGCAACAATTAAATAATTTATATAAAAAAAATGGTTATGTGTAAAGAAACACATAGCCTCATTGTTTTTAAAAAAAAAATATATATGTGGCCAACACAACACTACTTGTACAGTGATGTTGTGCATGAACTCTTGACAGGCTTATTTTGCAATTTTACATTACAATATGTTTTATGTACAGCCACTAACATTTCTGTAAATAGGAATACTTTTCACACAAATGCAGTACTGTTGTTTTTTAAACACTTACAAACTTCCATCAAATTTGTGTGGAAATAATTTTTTTGAGAGTAGCAAAATATTAAAAATAAAACAAACCAAAATTAAAAAAAACACCAATAAACACTTGTCAGATGAGCTAATAACTCACACATACCTGAAATATTGTTCCACTATTCTGGCCCTAAGGGCATTTCCACGCTGTGTCTCTGAGCCCCGCCTCCATGTACGGCCAACCCCTGGCTCATCATCCTCTGGGCCCAAAGCCTCATTTTGGGCCAGCTCCACACACCTCCTTCTAGCAATATTGTGCATTATTGCACACAAGACCACTATCATACTAACCATTTCTGGCGAATACATGAGGTCGCCACCAGTGCGGTGGAGCACCCGAAAACGCCCTTTTAAAACTCTGATCGTGCGATACACCAGCTGTCTGGTGGCTGTAAGGGCGGAATTAAATGCCGATTGTGGTCCTGGTGTTGGTGTGCTGTAAGGAGTCATGAGCCAGCGGGTGCAAGGATATCCACAATCTCCTGCAAAAACACAAACACATTTTTGACAAAAATATGGCTAACAATTAAACACCCACAAAACTGAACCTTTACTACATGATGTGGCTCTAACTCACCCAAGATCCACGAGTCTTGGCCTTCCAACCTTGATCATTTTTGCCAAATCCCTGATTGCCTAGTCACGTGTGAATCATGGGCACTTCCTGGGTACCGGGAATTCAAGGAAAGGATCGGGAAGGATGGTCCTCAAACAACCATCACATTCAAAGAGTGGAACATTTCTCTGTTCCTAAAGACTATTTCATTATGTAAGTATAAAAGAAAAATAATAACTCTTGGACACTGACACAAAAAGTCCCACAATATTTATAATTCCTGATACACGCCTGCAGCTTCACCATGAGGTCACTGAACCTCATAACATACACAATAAAATAAATATAAATGAAGCGCTGCCTGAATCAAGATCAATTAAATAAAAAAAACATTTATTACATACAAATATCAAATAACATACAATCAATTATATACCACACGGCCGGTGATTAAAAGGTTCTAAAAACACATATAATTTCAATTGGCCACTCTGGAGTTAAATATTGGAAGCTTTTAGCAGACTGTTAGTATTGTAGGATAAAGCACATTAAATATATTTTAAAAACATTTAATACACATAAAACATACAATACATTAATTAATATACCACACGGCCGGTGATTCAATTACAAATTAAAATTATATCACTATTGTGATCACAACCATTTCTATCATATATTAGATGTAAATTGCAGTATATTGGCAATGGTGATGAATCAAAATCCATTAGTTAGTAATAAGAATGAATTAGAGTCCATTATCCAACAAAAAGCAGTATTATTGTGTTAGTGGCGTCTATTATTAAAAATCCATTATTCCAACATGGTTAGAAAACATATCAGATAGGCAGCCTTAGTATTCAGTATATTCTGTGTTTATGATAGTATGATGCTTGCAAGTTCACTACCACAGTTTATTTGTTAGTGCATAGTCCATATATATGCGATGCTTGCATGGCCACAGTATATTGGGTTATGCACAGTTCAGCGTGTAGCAGACCGGTATACAGCTATTGGTCCGGGTGACATCTCACCCACTTTGTAAGCTTCCAGTACTCGCGCGGTTAGTGCAAAGATTAGTAAGTAGTGCCGCCAGCCGCGGGTCACACTCCTCGTCCTCTACGCGTTTCTCCATTTTTAGAACCTCAGTGGCTTCATCAGAAGGATGTTGGCACCTGGTGATCAATCTCCTTTTAAAGCCGGTTATTGCGCCTCGGCTTCTAGTTATACACCCCATTGCACATGCACACTTCGTGCATTCCACTGTGTCGCGCCTCAACTTCCGGTAGTGCGTCTCATTGCACATACGCACTTCATACATTCCTGTCATGCGTTTCACTGTGCGGGTCCCTCATTTGAAGCGCTTCAGCTTCCGATTATGGGCCTAATTCTGAGTTGATCGCAGCAGCAAATTTGTTAGCAGTTGGGCAAAACAATGTGCACTGCAGGGGGGACAGATATAACATGTGCAGAGAGAGTTAGATTTGGGTGGGGTGTATTCAAACTGAAATCTAAATTGCAGTGTAAAAATAAAGCAGCCAGTATTTACCCTGCACAGAAATGGAATAACCCACCCAAATCTAACTCTCTCTGCAAATGTTATATCTGCCCCCCTGCAGTGCACATGGTTTTGCCCAATTGCTAACAAACTTGCTGCTGCGATCAACTCAGAATTACCCCCTATATCTTAGCACCCATCTATATACTATACATTCCTACCCACGTGTCTGGGCCTCTTACACATGTGCATTGTGTTCCACAGCAATGCTACATTATATCATTGTTCTTTATTTTTTTAACATACATTGTATCAATCCTGTACTCATTTAATAAATACTGTATTATGATTTTTTTAAGGCAATAGTATAGCATTTCATATATACCGCATTAACATATATTGTGACACAAAATCTATATTGATATCAGCAATACATTTAAGAATATATGCAATACAATTATACAAATATACTGCATTATAGCTTTTTCTAAAATATATAATACAAATAGTATAGCATTTCTTATATGCTGCATTAATGTATATTGTGACACAATATCTATATCGATACCAACAATGCATTTAATAATTATTTATAAAAAATATATATAAAACATCTTATATATATATATATATATCCAAAAGAGTCATCCGCGGCACTCAGTAAATAATTTGCAAAGAGGCAGAAATATAGCAATGTTTCGAAGGATTTATTCCCTCATCGTCAGGCACGTGCCTGACGATGAGGGAATAAATCCTTCGAAACGTTGCTATATTTCTGCCTCTTTGCAAATTATTTACTGAGTGCCGTTGATGACTCTTTTGGATATATTGGTGTATTGCTTGTGCACCTACCGCTGGCACCGGGACATTTGCTGTTGTATTTAACAGGTGTGCTGTCCGTCTCTATGTATATATATGTATATATATATATATATATATATATATATATAGAGAGAGAGAGAGAGAGAGAGAGTATTTATATTTTTTACAACTGCGGGATTGTTATAAGCAGCCTGGTAATGTAGTGTAATATAACTCATTATTCAATACATACGTTCATCTATTATTTAAATATTATTTAACTCCTCCATATCGTTTAACCCTTGTGGTTTTAAAGTATGTAATCTAAACCTTAAAAATTAATAAGTAATTACCTGCGACCGGCAGTCTTGCCAAAGAAATCTGTCTAACATCTGCAGCGTGAGGACCAGAGTGTTACTCACAAATGGTGAGATGTCACCTGGTTTCTAAAAGAGCATTTTGGCCTGAAGACACGTCGAGATGTATGTAAAGGTATAAGCGTGGCCACGCAGGACTGCTAAGTATATTGGATAGTCACATAGGGGGTCATTCCGAGTTGATCGCTAGATGAAAATGTTCGCTGCGTAGCGATGATGCCAAAAAATGGCACTTCTGCGCATGCGTAGGCGGTGCAATGCGCACGTGCAACGTACTTTCTCAATGGATGATGTAGTTTCACACAAGGACTAGCGACTCATTTCAGTCGCACTGCTTGCCGCAGAGTGATTGACAGGAAGTGGGCGTTTCTGGATGTCAACTGACCATTTTCAGGGAGTGTTCAAAAAAATGCAGGCGTGCCAGGAAAAACGAAGGCGTGCCAGGAAAAATGCAGGCGTGGCTGGGCGAACGCAGGGCGTCTTTGTGACATCAAAACAGGAACTGAACAGTCTGAAGTCATTGCAAGTGCTGAGTAGGTCTGAAGCTACTCTGAAACTGCACAAAAATATTTTGTAGTCGCTGTGCGATCATTTCGTTCGCACTTCTGCTAAGCTAAAATACACTCCCAGTGGGAGGCGGCATAGCATTTGCACGGCTGCTAAAAACAGCTAGCGAGCGAACAACTCAGAATGACCCCCATAATCAGTTGTGATTGAGATAATACAAATGAAATCTGAATGGATACAAGAGCATGCTAATTATCTTTACATTCACGTATACTAAACCTGCGTCTGACTCTGACCTGCTGGAATGACTGAGACTAACGTGCTTTATCCTGCAATACTAATGGGCCCTACACACTGGCCGACATCACTGCACGATATGAATGATCTCGTTCATTAATGAATGAGATAACGTTCATATCGTGCAGTGTGGAGGCACCAGTGATGAACGATGCGTGGCCCCGCACTCGTTCTTCGCTGGTGCCATGTTGGCTGTGCATGCAGGCCAATATGGACGAGATCGTCCATATTTGCCTGCAAGTCTACGGAGCCGGGTGACAGTGGGAGTGAAGAAACTTCACTCCCCCCGTCACTGCCCCCCCCCCCCCCGCCGCCGGGTCGCCCGTCGGCCGTATCATCCGTCGGGCACCTCGGTGGCCAATCGTGTAATGTGTAGGGCCTATAACAGTCTGCTAAAAGCATCCAATATTTAACTCCGGAGTTGCCAATTGAAATTATATGTGTTTCTAGAACCTTTTTATCACCGGCCATGTGGTATATGATTGATTGTATGTGATTTGAGGTTTGTATGTAATACATTTTTTTTAATTTAATTGATCTTGATTCAGGCAGCGCTTCATTTATATTTATTTTATTATTTAATTATGTGTTGGTGCCACAAGTGGAACATGTGTACCATCCACTACCCCAATAATGTGTGGGAAGCAACCCTCTTCATGGAATTGCCACTTCAACACAGCTAGGGACTCCACATCCAACAGCCCTGATACAGTATGAACTACTTAGTTCTTTTCAGAAATGCAGCAAGTACGCGCCTCAGGATCCTTGAGAATGAGGCCTGGGAGACGCCTCCTAGGACTCCAACTATATGTTGGTAGGACCCTGAGACGCAAAATTGTCAGACAGCAATGAATTGTGTCAGTGGTGGAATTGCTGTAGCAATGCAAATTGAACTCTCTTGATCACTCTCTATTATTGAGAGAGTATCTAGGATGACATGAGGGGGCAGCCTATAGCGCTGCACCACCTCGTTATCTGGCATTCCAAAAAAGGCTGACATGGGTTTGAAAGATATGAAGCCTTGCACGTCTCCTTGGCCTTCGAGGATGAGGGGCAGGTTGGGGTTGGCCGTATAAGGCATACATGTATGCTGCCGACGCAAACTGAAATACACATTTTTCAGAGTGTTAATACCAAAACCAATGATTGCTAACAAACATTCATGTAATTTGAAATGTAAGGACTACAAACTACTTACAGGTGTGGTGATTTCCATCTCTAAATTGTGCACAACGGGAGAAAATAAACATTGTTTAACTTCCCAAACAAAACAAGACAATTAAAGAACAAACAGACTACACACACCAAACCACCACAAAGAGCATGCATATACTTACCAAAAGAAATCACACACCAACAAAATCAGCAAAAAGCTGATTGAAAAAATTATAAATCAAATTTGGAAACAAAAAAAACCCTTGAGAAGAAAAAACACACAACAAAAAAAATATTAAAAACACTAAGAGAAAACATCACCACTCCACACAAAGCAAACCAACATTAAAAACATGCATGTACTTACCAATAGATATATAGATAAAAAAATATAATAGGCAAAAGGCCTTAGATAATTAGCCAAAAATAAGGCTAATTTGCCAAAAAAAAAATGCAGCTCCCTTGACAAAAGAAAAGAATAACCATAATAAGAACACTAAGAGAAAACATCACCACTCCACACAAACCACACCAACACTAAAAACATGCATATACTTAACCAAAAATAAGGCTAATTTGCAAGAAAAAAACAAAGAAAAATTATGTGACCTTGAGAATAAATGACAGGAGAAAACAAAAACAAATAAAAAATTACTATATCAGTCAAATCATCCACACTACAAACATACTTAAAGTCAAACAGACAAACCCATTATAAAAAAACAAATACAACATGCAGTAACATAGAAACATAGAATTTGATGGCAGATAAGAACCACTTGGCCCATCTAGTCTGCCCTTTTGTTTTAACCTTATTTTTATCTCAGAACTTATTTGATCCTTATTTCATTGTAAGGATATCCTTATGTCTATCCCATGCCTGTTTAAATTGCTCTACTGTCTTAGGCTCTACCACCTCTGATTGGAAGCTATTCCACTTGTCCACTACCCTTTCTGTGAAGTAATTTTCCTCAAATTTTCCCTGAACCTCCCCCCTCCAATCTCAGTGCATGTCCTCATGTCCTATTGCTTCTCTTCATTTGGAGAATGTTTCCCTCCTGGACTTTGTTAAAACTTGATATATTTGAAAGTTTATATCATGTCCCCCCTTTCCTTTCTCTGCTCCAAACTATACATATTGAGATTTTTTTGTCTTTCTGGGTATGTTTTGTGATGTAGGCCATGCACCATTTTAGTTGCCCTTCTTTGTACAGTCTCTACTGTATTAATATCCTTTTGAAAATATGCCTCCAGAATTGAACACAGTATTCAAGATGAGGCCGTACCAATGACCTATACAGTGGCATTATTACTTCTTTCTTTCTGCTGCTGATTCCTCTCCCAATGCAGCCAAGCATCTGACTTGCCTTCCTCATTACTGTGTTACATTGCTTACCTGCCTTTAAGTCGCCTGAAATAGTGACTCCTAGATCCCTTTCCTACTTGGTAGTTTCCAGTATAGTGCCATTAATACTATGTTTAGCCATTGGATTTTTGAGACCCAAGTGCAGGATTTTGCATTTTTGGGCATTAAACTGTAATTGCCACACTCTTGACCATTCCTCTAGTCTACCTATATCCTCAATCATTTGTTTTACCCCACCTGGTGTGTCTACCCCGTTGCATAAATTTTGTGTCTTCTGCAAAAAGGCATACTTTCCCTTTAATGCCATTTGCAATGTAACCAAGAAAGATATTAAAAAGTACTGGTCCAAGTACAGATCCCTAGGGTACTCCACTGGTAACATTTCCCTCCTGTGAATGCACTCCATTTACCACAACTCACTGTTTTCTAATCTGCAACCAAGATTTTATCCATTCAATAATCCTAGTATCCAATCCCAAGATTCCAAGTTTATTTAGCAGTCTGTGATGTGGAACAGTGTCAAAAGCCTTGCTAAAGTCTAGATAAGCTATATCCACGGCTCCACCTTTATCCATCACTTTAGTCACACAGTCAAAAAAATAAATAAGATTTGTTTGACATGATCTCCCCCAGTGAATTCATGCTGTTTGGGATCCTGTAAATTGCTGGATTTGAGATAATCTACAACTCTTTCTTTTAAGAGTTTTTCCATAAATTTCCCTACTACTGATGTAAGACTCACTGGTCTGTAGTTGTTTGCCTCTTCCTTGCTTCCACATTTGTGCAGTGGGACTACGTTTGCTCTTTTCCAGTCCTCTGGAATTACTCCTGTAGCTAATGACTGGTTGAATAACTCTGTCAATGGTGCTACCAGCACCTTTTTAATTTTTTGTAGTATCCTTGGATGTATCCCATCTGGCCCCATAGATTTGTCCACTTTCAGCTTTGAGAGTTCTATTAGGACCTTCTCCTCGGTAAATGTACTTGTGTCATTTTCCTGAATATCCCTGCAACTTAACTGTGGCCCCTTCCCCTCTCTTTCAGTAGTGAATACTGAGCAAAAATAATTATTAAGATGATCTGCTATTACATTATCTCCCTCAACAAGACTCCAAGTCTCTGTCTTTAGTTTTATTATTCCACCTTTTGTTTTTCTCCTTTCGCTTATATACCTAAAAAAAGTTTTGCCTCCTTTATCCACTGACTGGGCCATTTTCTCCTCAGCTTGTAATTTTGCATATCTGATTACCTTCTTAGTCTCCTTCTGTCTAACAAGATATATCTCTTTCTCTTCATTATTTTGTGTCTGCTTTTATTTCCTAAAAGCCATCTTTTTTTTCATAATATTTGCTACTTCTTTCGCAAACCACACTGGCTTCCTTTTCCTTGTGTTTTTCCTAACACTTTTGATACAAAGGTCTGTTGCCTTTAATATTGCACTTTTTAATGTTTCCCACATCTTCTGCCCTGCTTACAAGTTCCTCCACTCTGCCAAAGAAATGCTTACACATTTTCCCATCCCTAATCAGCCTTCCTAAAAACCAACACCTTTGTTTTTGTATGGGATGAGTCTGTCTCTGTCTTTATGCTGAACCATACTGCTTGATGATCACTGGATCCCAGGTTTTCACCCACTTTTATGTCTGATATTCTGTCTCCATTTGTAAGTTTTAAGTCTAACATTGTGTCTTTCTGAGTGTGCTCCCTCACCAATTGGTGGAGGGATGCTCCCTGAAGGGAATTTAAAATATCTCTACTTCTAGTGGAACTAGCAACAGACATTTCCCAATTTACATAAGAAAGATTAAAGTCTCACATAATTATAACCTCTTCTTTTAATGCCATTTTAGTTATGTCCTGCAATAGGTTCTTGTCCATTTCTTCTTCCTGTCCTGGTGGCTAAGAGTTTTACTTCTTGCAACACATTTGCTCAGTGGATGAATACAGGATATCTCTTAAACATGTATAATCCAACATAGAAAGAGAGGAAGAAAAAAATATACATAAAAAATAGAGTCCAAAACTATATAGTGTTTTTTGTATCATTTCTTCTCCATCCTTCCCTGAAGTATACCAATTATTTCAAACATGTTCACAAAAACATTATCAAACATATTCTGCCTCCATAAATATTATACTTCTCTGTTAATTTATCTTATATTGTAAAAACAGAACATTCTTGATTCGAACCCCACACCTCAAACTTGTTAAATGGGAACCTAAACCATTGTCCTATAAAACCTGTCTCTTGGTCCCAGTTACACAAATTGCATCCAAATAGACTGTATCATTCTGTAATACTATTTAACTTCATTCTACAAAAATAAAGAGGTCTTCAGGTTATTTGACACAGAAGAAAATATTACAGCGCACAGGAATTGATAATGTTTATATTTATTTAAAACATATATTTCAACAAGCTCTATAACAATTAATCCATAGACAACCACACCGGACGGTATTATAGTTATATATTAAAACAGTAAGGTCAAATAAATCTAACTGGCTATAAATGTAAAAATTTAATATCCCCCTTTTTTGTGTGTACAGAGGTGTTTCCAGCTTATTGTTTTATATCCAGTTATTTAAAAAAAATCACTTTCACTAACACACGTTGCTTATAAAATTCATTTTGTTATTCTAGGAGCAGAAATTGGCAACACCAGTTCTTAGCTATAAGCATATAAATACCAATGAATTTTAGCAGCTTATTTGATGATAATATATCCTTTCTTGTGAGGAGTTAATTTTCTGTCTGTTCAATAGATGAAGAAACACTGTGTTCAATTAGTAACAGTTCATCTGACCCAGGTTACTTAAAAAGACAAAATTGGCAACATCAGTCCTTCAACTGTGAGCATATAAACACCAGGGAATGAGGCAGTTCGCTGATAATAATGTATCCAGTTGGTGTCAATTAAGTACACATCAGCTGCTGAAGAATTTATACTGTTAATGCAGGACGTAATTTACTGCATCTACTTATAGCTGTGAGCATGTGGTCTCAATTATATAATAAGTATTGTTATTAAATCTGGCCAGATATTTACAAAAGGTTATGAGTGGTCTCACAACTATATTTTCCTGTTCTGCTGTATACAATACTCCCAGCCGCTAGCACATTAGCCTTGTATTGCAGTCATCTCTGGAGGACCCTCCGGTTAAACCGTTTCAGCGTACATGCACAGAGTGTTGTTAAATAGATACCGATCTGATGGTGCAGGAGTATGGCAAGTTTTGGTTTGACGCGTTTCCCTGCCTTCTTTTGGAATCAGTGGCTTCCTCAGAAGTAAAGTTCAGTCCCTCCGTGCCCTCTATTTATATGTCGAGGCTCTCACTACCGCGTTTATATTCCCTTAGCGTTCCACACCTCGTTCTCGGTGTGGAACGCATAGACATGAGCATTAGATTTGACTAACTCCTTCAGTTTTCCACATCACCCTCTCAGCGTGGAATGCATGGACATGCGTATTAGATACATCTCGGCTTCTATTACTGCATTTGTACCTTTATGAACATGGATTCTAGGAGAACTTACTATAAATCCCCTTTCACAGATAATACTCATAACATTTATAGAACATTTATTCACATTACAAAAAAAAAAGTTTATTCATGTCATCGCTGAGAGTCTACTCCGGTATTTTTTCTAGTGGGATTATGTGTTCATAGTTTATATTGGACCATTTTTCCATAAATAGAGAATTCTAGTCCCAATGTCATGCTCTTAAGTAATAATACTCATAGAGAGCAGACACAACTATATACACATTATAATGTGATCCAAAGCAAACATCTAATTTCCCTTGCTATACCATTGCTCCTAAATAATACATAACCATCACATATTTATTAGACCATTTAAAATATGTTCTCTTTTTTATTATATATACATATATATATATATATACACACACACACACACACACACACACACACACACATAAACATGTGTGTGTGTGTTTGCAGCCACATATGTATACAAGTTCACTACGATCTGCCAGCGGTCGGGCTCCCGGCGACCAGCATACCGGCGCCGGGAGCCCGACCCCCGGCTTACCGACAGTGTAGCGAGTGCAAATGAGCCCCTTGCGGGCTCGCTGCACTCGCCACGCTACGGGCACGGTGGAGCGCTATGCGCGCCATGCTGTTTTATTCTCCCTCCAGGGGGGTCATGGACCCCCACGAGGGAGAATAAGTGTCGGTATGCCAGCTGTCGGGATCCTGGCGCAGGTATACTGTGCGCCGGGATACCAAGAGCCGGCATACTGAAGACCACCCATGTATACATATTGCACATAAATCCTATATGATCACAATGCATCACAGTATACAAAGAAGTGATGCATATAAATAAAAAAAAAAATATATATATATATACATATATATATACTGTACTCAAATGTATATACAAAAAAGGATTATTCGAAGATATTAAAGGAAAATTACAAAAAATACAAAATGTATCCACAGGTATACACAGAAGTAAAGAGTGTTCCTGCATAGATATATATGAGGGCATTTTTATGCTGTTGATATTAATTTCAAATATATCAAAAACTATCTTTAGGGATGTTACTATATTTGAAGATGTAATAACTATACATATAACTAATCAAAGGTACTATGTGCAGTTCCACTCCAGAGGGACCTCTGATAGAGTGTGAGATAAAAAGAGAAGAAGAATATTCACTGTATTTCCAGATTCTTTATCCAGATGGCTCTGAACTGTTGTTAAGTTCTACAACATCATTCAGTGCATTCGGGAACAAAGAGCCTAGTTTGTAAATCCAGAATGCCTCCCTTCGACATAACTTTCCGAAGCGGTCACCTTGTCTACTTGTTGTTTTGACCTGTTCAATAGCTATAGCCAATATGCCGCTCATATCACGATTTTGACATATAGCGATGTGATTAGACAGGTGATGAGTTTTATTTCCATTCAATATGTTTCTTGTATGCTCCATATACCTTAAATGAAAGGTTTGTGTAGTGTGTCCTACATATTGTTTGCCACACTTGCAGCTTAATATATATATATATATATATATATAAAAAAACATACAATTAAGTCCCTCTAGTGCGCTAAATCAAGAAGCGCTCAAACCACTGAGAAATACCTGCTGTCAGAATAGGTATGGAAAATAGAATGAGAGAAGAAACAGAATTCTCATGGGAGCAAAACCCCCTTAGAAAATCAGAACGTTTATATTTAAAATTATTTATTCATAAAATTAGCAATAAATCTTAGACACTGTTGTGAATGTTTGTTACATCAAGAAAAATTAATTTAAGACCATAAACACCACATAAATAGGAACATATTGTTTGACAATAAGTTGGAGAGTTGGATTCTGTGGTAACAACTGTTGTAAATAGGTATAGAAGAGAAAAGACAACTCCTTTTTATGGGGCACTCTTAATGAAATTCTAAAACGTAACTTTTATTGAAATCGGACTCACATTAACATACAACATGAAGAATTTAATCAAATAAAAAGATTATTAAATATTTTATGGTATGACTGGCTAGGTCCCTGAGAAAATCTCCATATAACGTCCTTCCCACTATATAGATATTACAGTCCCAATTAAATCCAAATATCCACAAAAATCAATTCTACTGCTATAATGAGTTATATGAAGGTAAAGTATCCTAAAGGAAACTGTCGAATGCAAGGTTTGTTGATTTAGGTATATATATTCACCTTATATATCATAGACAATTAACTGTCAACCTGCTAATAATAATCCCTTGATGTAACTGTGGATTTGAAGCAGCTACCATAATATTTCATTCATGATTGCATGTTATGATCAAAAATTTGTGATCAGTTGATGGTATTAATCTATAGCTGAATAGCCTTAATTTAGTGCTTGTAGAAGATTATAAGTTGTGGAGAGGAAAATTAGAAGAGAGAGAAAAAGTCAGAAGGAAGATGGGGAGAAAGTAGGTGTCTAAATGCCTGGTTTCTGCTTTTGGAGATCTGCTTAAAAAGCATCGAATCCCCAATGAGAGAACCACCTGGAGCATATGCACCACTCCCAAGACCTGTATCTGCTGTTAACTTGATCTGCCCAATTAAGGGCAAAGTTAATGAGAGTGCAGGGAAGAAGTCCCTAACCAGTATATATTACCTAGATTACTGACTATTAACAAGCCCTAAAATTAGTATAGATCACAACCGTAATAGATAATAATATCACCTTGTTATGTAGATTCACAATGAAATGTGTAACATCTTTGAAAAACACTCCAAGGAAAAACAAATAAAACAAAATTGCTTACAGAATTATATGTAGCATAGCTATTGAGTGAAATAATCTCTATGAAATACAGATTTCATATGCAATAACGACCAGGATGTCTACTGTCCTTGATCATGTCATTGACATCGAATCAAGGATGAGAGAGTCCTTGTCGGTGTTAGTGCAATATGAAAAAAGTGTGCTTCTGCTGTCGTTATCTCAAAAATTGAGTTAAGCCGATGAGAGAGCACCGAAATAAAGAAAAAAAGAGAGGGAAAAAAATTATATATATATAGGGGAGAAGGGATAATGCAATAAATATAAGTATAGTCCTAAGAGTGTGTTCACTAAAGGTTATAATTACCTGTAAAATATCCTAATGTTTAACCAATTTGAACTCCCACATATCACTTATATTTCATAGTAATTAAATTGATTAAACCAGGGGAAAGTGTTACCAATAGGATATTGGTTAATGGGTTTTCAGAAACACAATTTTTTTATGTGACATATTTAATACAAGCGTAATATTAATTTCATAGTTGCGTCTAGTGTAAGAAATTCTCATCATATTTGCAATAATAACAGAGTTGCATCATATTTGCAAAAAACGGCATCATGTATCTGTGCATCACCAAGTAATACTTTCAAAGAATATATAGGAAATCATCTTCCCTTGTTATTATCTAGTTAATTTTGTCATCATTATTATACAGCAGGGAAAATGAAATACCAGAATTTATTAAGCAATTAATGCTAATGGATACTGAATTAAAAGAAAATTATATATAACGAAAAAATGTATGTATATAACGTTACTTATCTGCTGTATACTCTCCTCATTAATTCATCAGTATACATGTCACTTCATACGGACTCGATCAGATGGTTATTCTTCCCGTCCAATTCCTTACTGTAGGAGGAGATGGAAGCTGTTCATCACTAACAAATATTAGATGTGATCCTCCATGAACGGGTCTAATAGCGGCAGATCACTATTTATGTGCAGTCCGATCGGTCCACCTTGCTGGGTAATGTGTGGGGCCGCTGTTTGTGACAATCCCTGACGAAGCCGCCCAGGTGAAACGTGCACGTCGGTTACACGGCGCATGTGGATGTGGACATCACCCGACTGTCTCTGCTATCTCCCTGCACTGATCCGGCATTAACGGTGAGCCGTACTTCACTCGTAGCGGCTCCACAGACCATTATTTGACAAGAAGTTGGTATCCTGAGGTGAGCCGTATTAACGGTCACACAAGCTGTGGAGGATCGCGTATCGAGACTAAGTGTCTATTATATATTGTCACTTGTCAAAGACTTGTTAAGCTACGAGTGAGCCGCACAGTACTAATAGCGGCCCCACACATTGCACTTTGCCCTCATACATTTTCACTTGTTAAAGACTTGCTGAGCTACAAGTGAGCCGCACGGTACAAACAGCGGCCCCACACATTACCCAGCAAGGTGGACCGATCGGACTGCACATAAATAGTGATCTGCCGCTATTAGACCCGTTCATGGAGGATCACATCTAATATTTGTTAGTGATGAACAGCTTCCATCTCCTCCTACAGTAAGGAATTGGACGGGAAGAATAACCATCTGATCGAGTCCGTATGAAGTGACATGTATACTGATGAATTAATGAGGAGAGTATACAGCAGATAAGTAACGTTATATACATACATTTTTTCGTTATATATAATTTTCTTTTAATTCAGTATCCATTAGCATTAATTGCTTAATAAATTCTGGTATTTCATTTTCCCTGCTGTATAATAATGATGACAAAATTAACTAGATAATAACAAGGGAAGATGATTTCCTATATATTCTTTGAAAGTATTATTTGGTGATGCACAGATACATGATGCCGTTTTTTGCAAATATGATGCAACTCTGTTATTATTGCAAATATGATGAGAATTTCTTACACTAGACGCAACTATGAAATTAATATTAGGCTTGTATTAAATATGTCACATAAAAAAATTGTGTTTCTGAAAACCCATTAACCAATATCCTATTGGTAACACTTTCCCCTGGTTTAATCAATTTAATTACTTTGAAATATAAGTGATATGTGGGAGTTCAAATTGGTTAAACATTAGGATATTTTACAGGTAATTATAACCTTTAGTGAACACACTCTTAGGACTATACTTATATTTATTGCATTATCCCTTCTCCCCTATATATATAATTTTTTTCCCTCTCTTTTTTTCTTTATTTCGGTGCTCTCTCATCGGCTTAACTCAATTTTTGAGATAACGACAGCAGAAGCACACTTTTTTCATATTGCACTAACACCGACAAGGACTCTCTCATCCTTGATTCGATGTCAATGACATGATCAAGGACAGTAGACATCCTGGTCGTTATTGCATATGAAATCTGTATTTCATAGAGATTATTTCACTCAATAGCTATGCTACATATAATTCTGTAAGCAATTTTGTTTTATTTGTTTTTCCTTGGAGTGTTTTTCAAAGATGTTACACATTTCATTGTGAATCTACATAACAAGGTGATATTATTATCTATTACGGTTGTGATCTATACTAATTTTAGGGCTTGTTAATAGTCAGTAATCTAGGTAATATATACTGGTTAGGGACTTCTTCCCTGCACTCTCATTAACTTTGCCCTTAATTGGGCAGATCAAGTTAACAGCAGATACAGGTCTTGGGAGTGGTGCATATGCTCCAGGTGGTTCTCTCATTGGGGATTCGATGCTTTTTAAGCAGATCTCCAAAAGCAGAAACCAGGCATTTAGACACCTACTTTCTCCCCATCTTCCTTCTGATTTTTTCTCTCTCTTCTAATTTTCCTCTCCACAACTTATAATCTTCTACAAGCACTAAATTAAGGCTATTCAGCTATAGATTAATACCATCAACTGATCACAAATTTTTGATCATAACATGCAATCATGAATGAAATATTATGGTAGCTGCTTCAAATCCACAGTTACATCAAGGGATTATTATTAGCAGGTTGACAGTTAATTGTCTATGATATATAAGGTGAATATATATACCTAAATCAACAAACCTTGCATTCGACAGTTTCCTTTAGGATACTTTACCTTCATATAACTCATTATAGCAGTAGAATTGATTTTTGTGGATATTTGGATTTAATTGGGACTGTAATATCTATATAGTGGGAAGGACGTTATATGGAGATTTTCTCAGGGACCTAGCCAGTCATACCATAAAATATTTAATAATCTTTTTATTTGATTAAATTCTTCATGTTGTATGTTAATGTGAGTCCGATTTCAATAAAAGTTACGTTTTAGAATTTCATTAAGAGTGCCCCATAAAAAGGAGTTGTCTTTTCTCTTCTATACCTATTTACCTGTTTTTCACAACTCAGGGGAGCACCACCGGGTTTTTTGTTGATTTGATGAGTTAGTACATAATTTTCCTCATTAGCAACGGATATCATTATTTCTTGAACGATACTATCTTCTTATTCCGGTTTCCATACATAAAATACCAATAGAAAGGTAGCTCAGTGCGCCATTTCCCCCACAACAAACGTAACAACTGTTGTATAAGATATCGAATCTTCAATTAGATATTCCAGATGTATGGTCTAATTCACATGTATGAAAAAATCCAATGCATTTAGTCCGTTAAGACTTCATCAGGGGTTATAATCTAGGTGGTGTTTGCAGCCACATATGTATACATATTGCACATAAATCCAATATGATCTCACTACATCACAGTATACAAAGAAGCGATGCATATATATATATATATATATATATATATATACTGTACTCAAAGGTAAATACAAAAAAAGGATTATTCATAGATATTAAAGGAAAATGACAAAAATTTATCCACAGGTATACACAGAAGTGAAGAGTATTCCTGCATAGATATATATTCACATAGAAATATTCACTGTATTTCCAGATTCTTTATCCAGATGGCTCTTAAATGTTGTTAAGTTCTACAACATCATTCAGTCCATTCAGGAACAAAGAGCCTAGTTTGTGAATCAGAATGCCTCCCTTTGACATAACTTTCCAAAGCGGTCACCTCCTCTACTTGTTGTTTTGACATGTTCAATAGCTATAGCCGATATGCCGCTCATATCACAATTTTGACAAATAGCGATGTGATTGGACAGGGAATGAGTTTTATTTCCATTCAATATGTTTCTTCTATGCTTCATATACCTTAAATTAAAGGTTTGTGTAGTGCATCCTACATATTGTTTGCCATACTTGCAGCTTAATATATATATTATATAGGAGGATTGACAATTAAGGAAAACTTTTATTTAAAACTTTTCACCTGATGTACATGTATGTGAGATAAACTCTTTCATTTTTCTTGGTGAAATGCCACACAACAAACACTTGGTATTGACACATCTATGGTATCCTGGTGGGTTTTTTGGGAGCCAGCTAAGGTATGCCTTTTCTGGAATTTCTTGGGGTCTTATAAAATGACTTTGTACAAGTTTAGATTTAAGATTTTCAGACTTCCTGAAGATAACCTCTCCTTTTGGTTGACTTTCCATCTTTATGGACACATTCCCTGTCCAATCACATCGCTTTATGTCAAAATCGTGATATGAGCGGCATATCGGCTATAGCTATTGAACATGTCAAAACAACAAGTAGAGGAGGTGACCGCTTTGGAAAGTTATGTCAAAGGGAGGCATTCTGATTTACAAACTAGGCTCTTTGTTCCTGAATGGACTGAATGATGTTGTAGAACTTAACAACATTTAAGAGCCATCTGGATAAAGAATCTGGAAATACAGTGAATATTCTTCTCTTTTTTCTCGTATCAGACTAATTAATATGGTGTCTAACACACCACTACCAGAGGTCCCTCTGGAGTGGGGCTGCACATAGTATCTTGGATTAGTTATATGTATAGTTATTACATCTTCAAATATAGTAAAATCCCTAAAGATAGTTTTCAATATATTTGAAATTAATACCAACAGCATCAAAATGCCCTCATATATATCTATGCAGGAACACTCTTCACTTCTGTGTATACCTGTGGATAAATTTTTGTCATTTCCCTTTAATATCTTTGAATAATCCTTTTTTGTATTTACCTTTGAGTACAGTATATATATATATATATATATATATATATATATATGCATCGCTTCTTTGTATACTGTGATGCAGTGAGATCATATTGGATTTATGTGCAATATGTATACATATGTGGCTGCAAACACACACACACACACACACACACACACACGTTCTTAAATATAAAGAAGACATCTTTTAAATGGTCTAATAAATATGTGATGGACCAGATTTGTTAGAAGTAAGAAAAAGATTGGATTTATTGGGTGCACATTTTTCTGTTATTAGTATAAAATATAACTTTTTATATCTTCAATGTTAAAATATATTCAGCCACTCACATATTCTCAGCCTTCTGGCTGGTATAATATTTGAATTATTTACAAAAAAAGCCCACTAAGGGGCTAACTAGAGTGAAATAAAGGTTGAATGTGAAGGTGTGATATAAGGTGAAAACAAAAAAACAAGTGTTTGTGAATAAAGAAAAAATATTTAAAATTGTTGGATGCGTCCTGTCTTTATTAAGAATTTATTAAAGTATGTTTTATGTCTTGATAACTGTCTAATTTATTTGTATAAACCTATTAATTTCTGTAATGATTTAACTACTGCCACTGTGGTTTCACAGTTTGGCTACAAATAATTGTAACAGAAGGGAAGTGGATACACTGGGGAAATGTTACTTTTTGCCCAAAAGTATCTTAAAAGGATATTAGTACTATTTCTACTAGCTCAAATTGATATGAGCTGGGGTTTAGCACAGCATATGTAATAAGTTCACAATCTTTTGTTATAATTGCACTATATCCTCAAATATTGGTGCACAATAATTAATAATCCTATTTGATAACAAGGACCCTGTATAATAATAGTCCTTTATTATACATATGACATATTTTGTGTCATGAACAAGACATGCTTTCCCCCGTTTAGTTTTTCTATAAGCAGGGTGAGCGTCCCCATCCTGTGATAGACTGTAATGGTTTGCACTAAATGAAATTTCATTTATTATATAGTCCCCAATAATATCATTAATATTCAGTCTGCATAGGCTTTATCGCCAGTGCAGGGGCCTTTATATGCACTAGATTTCCAGGCTTTATCTTATCAGTGGCCAATAGCTGATTAATGCCACTCGTGTAATAACTGTTTTTAATTACTTATATTCATATGACCAATGTGAGAGTCTGTGCGTGTGCTATGTTAAAGGGCTCTTTTTCCTTCTCATGAAATGGTATCTGATAAATACATGTGCAAATTTCAGTAACCAATGCTGGTAGTTCTATGCAAATTTTAATTTATAATTCCCACTGATCTCGTTGCTACTGACACTGCATAGGCTAATGTGCACATTTCAATATGCATATACACATTTTGGCAAACTGTAATAGTCATTCTACACAGGATTTGATTTATAATCCCCACTGATATTGTTACTGCCAACACTGCATGTGCTAGTGCTACCAGTATGATAACCCTTCCATGAACACACTCTATGCACTACTTTCCCCTCACATCAGATAATGGCTAATCAGGGCCGTTAAAGTTTTAATTACATGTACTGTTGTCGTCCGTATACAGCCTGTACATGTGCTCAATTGCTATGCTCCTTTCCCTTCACATTTAGACAGTATCTATTAAATGCATGTATATTTAATTAATGGATTAATCTGACAGGATGCATAATTGCCTGGTTCATTGTATATTGGTGGGTAGCACTTGATCTTTTAAAGTGATGTACTAGAATACAGAGTGTATACACTCCAATACTTATAGTACATCAAATAGATCAATAATTTTCCTAACATTTGTGAGATCAGGTGAGGAAACTCTCCCTCCCCTTTCCCTCTCCTCAAATAAATAGGTGACGGTTATGTATTATTTAGGAACAAAGGTATAGCAAGGGAAATTAGATGTTTGCTTTGGATCACATTATAATGTGTATATAGTTGTGTCTGCTCTCTATGAGTATTATTACTTAAGAGCATGACATTGGGACTAGAATTCTCTACTTATGGAAAAATGGTCCAATATAAACTATGGACACATAATCCTTCTAGAAAAAATACCGGAGTTTACTCTCAGTGATGACATGAATAAATTTAGTTTTTTTGTTTTTTAGTAATGTGAATTAATGTTCTATAAATGTTATGTGTATTATCTGTGAAAGGGAATTTATAGTAAGTTCTTCAAGAATCCGTGTTCATAAATGTACAAATGTGGTAATAGAAGCCGAGATTAATCTAATACGCATGTACCTGCATTCCACGCAGAGAGGGTGATGTGGAACACTGAAGGAGTTAGTCAAATCTAATGCTCATGTCTATGTGTTCCACAGCGAGAACGAGTTGTGGAATGCTAAGGGAATATAAGCGCGGTGGTGAGAGCCACGACATATAAATAGAAGGCAAGGAGGGACTGAACTTTACTTTTGAGGAAGCCGCTGATTCCAAAAGGAGGCAGGGAAACGTGTCAAACCAAAACTTGCCATACTACTGCACCATCAGATCGGTATCTATTTAACAACACTATGAATGTATGCTAAAACAGTTTAACCAGAGGGTCCTCCAGAGATGACTGCAGTACAAGGCTAATGTGCCAGCGGCCAGGAGGATCGTATACAGCAGAACAGGAAAATATAGTGGTGAGACCACTCATAACCTATTGTAAATATCTGGCCAGATTTAATAACAATACTTATTATATAATTGAGACCACATGCTCACAGCTATAAATAGATGCAGTAAATTGCGTCCTGCATTAACAGTATAAATTCTTCAGCAGCTGATGTGTACTTAATTGACGCCACCTGGATACATTGTTATCAGTGAACTGCCTCATTCCCTGGTGTTTATATGCTCATCATTGAAGGACTGATGTTGCCAATTTTGTCTTTTTAAGTAACCTGTGTCAGATGAACTGTTACTAATTGAACACAGTGTTTCTTCATATTTTGAACAGACAGAATATTATCTCCTCTCGCAAGAAAGGATATATTATCATCAAATAAGCTGCTAAAATTCATTGGTATTTATATGCTTATAGCTAAGAACTGATGTTGCCAATTTCTGCTCCTAGAATAACAATATGAATTTTCTAAGCAACGTGTGTTAGTGAAAGTGATATTAATCAGACACAGTGTTTTTTAAATAACTGAATATAAAACAATAAGCTGGAAACACCTCCGTACACACAACAAAAGGGGGATATATAATTTTTTACATGTATAGCCAGTTAGATTTATTTGACATTATTGTTTTAATATATAACTATAATACCAGCCTTTTGTTTGTCTATGGATGAACTCAGTGGCGTAACTAGAAATTTTTCTCCCCCAAGCCAAAAAATTCTTCGGCGCCCCCCATCCCCCATAATTGGCACTAATAAAGGGATAAAAAAAGGGATAAAAAAAGGGGTAAAATAGGGGGTGTGACTTCATTGGGATGGGCGTGGCTTCATATAAAGGGGCGTGGCATTGCAAGAAAAGACTACGTTATACCCCAGTTTTCCAACCTGCACGCCCAGACGTTAGCCACCACTGGAAAGAAAAATAATCCTGATTCATGCCCCTTACATTATTTGTAATTTTTCCTCCTTATAGTAATGCCCAGTATACATTATGCCACATACTGCAATGGCCCTTACACATTATGCCACACACAATAATGCACATGACACAATATGCACACACCATAATGCCCCCGACACATTATGCCACACACCGTAATGCCCCCGACACATTATGACAGGAATCGCAATGCCCGTTATACATTATGCTACACACTGCAATGCCCCTGATACATTATACCACATACCACAATGCCCGTGATATAGTATACAACACACCGTAAGGCCTGACACATTATGACAGGAATCGCAATGCCCGTTATACATTATGCTACACACTGCAATGCCCCTGATACATTATACCACATACCACAATGCCCGTGATATAGTATACAACACACCGTAATGCCTGACACATACCGCAATGCCCGTTATACCCTATGCTACACACCGCAATGCCCGTTATACATTATGCCACACTGCAATGACCCTGAGACATTATACCACATACCACAATGCCCGTGATACAATATGCCACACACCGTA
Source organism: Pseudophryne corroboree (assembly GCF_028390025.1). NCBI lineage: Eukaryota > Metazoa > Chordata > Amphibia > Anura > Myobatrachidae > Pseudophryne > Pseudophryne corroboree. Next base: position 28,233,583 of record NC_086447.1, on the reverse strand, counting down.
ATGCCTGTGACACATTATGACACACACCGCAATGTCCGTGATACATTATGCCACACACCGTAATGCCCATTACACATTAAGTCCTACAGTCTTCTACTTACTTTTAAATTACCTGCTCGTTGCCAGGGGTTTTCATGCTAAGGGTGTCATGCTCGTTGCCAGGGGTTTCATGCACTGGGTGTCATGCTCGTTGCCAGGTGTTTCATGCACTGGGTGTCATGCTCGTTGCCAGGGGTTTCATGCACTGGGTATCATGCTCGTTGCTAGGGGGTAGTGCTTGTTGCTAGGGCTGTGCTCCCAGTGCCACATATGTCCCCAGTGCCAGATATTACCCCACGGTGCAAGGTACTCACATGACCCCAGTGCACAATATAGCCCCCCCCCCCTATGTGCCAGGTACACATATACCCCCCCAGTGCCACATATGCCCCCAGTGCCAGATATTCCCCCTCAGTGCCACATATTCCCCCGGTGCCAGATATCCCCCCCCCAGTGCCACATATGCCCCCAGTGCCAGATATTCCCCCCCAGTGCCAGCTATGCTCCCAGTGCCAGATTCCCCCCCCAGTGCCAGATATTCCCCCCAGTGTCACATATGCCCCCAGTGCCAGATATTACCCCCCCCCAGTGCCAGATATGCTCCCATTGCCAGATCCCCCCCCCAGTGCCACATATGCCCCCAGTGCCAGATATTCCCCCCCAGTGCCATATATGCCCCCTCCCCCGCTGCTGCTCCCCCGCTGGTTTGTGTTGGAGGGACACAGTCACACGGAGGGCACAGCGCGTGCCTCTCCTTTGTCCCTCCTGCATCATCTCCGGCGGCCGCGGGTCTAATAAACGAAGTGCCGTTCATGAGCTCTGATTGGCTCACGAACCGGCACTTCTTCTATTAGACCCGCGGCCGCCGGAGATGATGCTGGAGGGACACAGGAGAGGCACACACTGTGCCCTCCATGTCCCTCCAACACGGCAGGGAGGGTTAGTAGGAGCAGATTGACATGCTAAATCAGTGGCGCCCCCGCAGCCCCTCGCCCCCAAGCCACCGCGAGGGCTGCAGGGGCAGTAGTTACGCCACTGGATTAACTGTTATAGATCTTGTTGAAATATATGTTTTAAATAAATATAAAAATTATCCATTCCCGTGCGCTGTAATATTTTCTTCCATTTCTTCTCTTGAATCTAATTTCAGAGTTAAGTAACCCCTGTATTACTGGCTTAACAGGAATTCTTCTGGGTCAAGTGCTTAAATAATCTTTTGTGTGTGTTTATCTTTTTATTTGACACAGAACATACTCTTGATGGCTTATTCTCAATATAGTGCCTTGATAAAGTATTCACCCACCTTGGCTTTTTACCTATTGTGTTACATTACAAACTGTAATTTATTAATTTTTTTATCTGAATATTATGTGATGGATCTGCACAGCATAGTCTAAATTGGTGAAGTGAAATGAGAAAAATGTATATAAAAAATAATATTAAAAAATAAAAATCTGAAAATTGGCATGTACATATGTATTCACCCCCTTTGCTATGAAGCCCCTCAAAAGTTCCGGTGTAACCACTTACCTTCAGAAGTCACATAATTAGTGAAATGATGTCCATCTGTGTGCAATCTAAGTGTCACATGATCTATCAGTATAAACACTCCTTTTCTGGAAGACCCCAGAGGCTGCTACACCACTAAGCAAGAGGCATCACACCATAAAGACCAAGGAGCTCTCCAAACAAGTCAGGGAAAAAGTTGTTGAGAATTACAAGTCAGGGTGTGAAAAAAGTGATCACATGGGCGATTGCAAGGTGACTAACAGGAAGAGGCTATTTGTGGGTGGCAACTGACCAGTTTGTAGGAGTGTCTGGGAAAACATAGGAGGGACCAAGCGTTTGGAGGGAGGGTTTCTGACATCAGCTCCGGTCCCGATCATCGCATCAGCAGAGTGAGTCCTGGGCAGAGCAGAGACTGCACAAACTCATGTTTGTGCATCTTTCATACAAATGTGATCACACACCTGCACACAGCAAATACCCACCCTTTGTAGGCGGCAACTACCTGATCACTGGGATGCAAAAAATGCACCATAGCGATCAGGTCTGAATTACCCCCAATATCATTAAGATTTTCAAAAATAACAGCAAGCTGAATATTTAGCTAGAATTATTCAGTAAGGAAGAGGTATTCTAAATACAGCCATTAGTAAATATAATGGAAAATAATAGATATACTTTATCATTATAGATACAAACCTGGCTATATCATGCTGTGATTTAATTATGTGTTTCATGTTTGTTAGTCAGTGTGAGTCTTTATTTCTAAAATAAAAGTTACATTTTAATTAAAAACTACAATTTGAGTGCCCCCAAAAAACTGAGTTTTCTTTCCTCTTGTCCTACTCAAATAAATACACATAACTCTAGTGAGCACAACTGGTCCCATATATGAGTTCCACACTAAGTACAGTATACAACTAATTCACTATTAAAACAGATTAAGTTTAATCCACACCGGTTTCGTCATATAAAACTTACCTGTGAGAGGAGAAATCCAGTGCGCCATTTCCCCACAAACCCTCTTCTTTCAAGTAATCTCCATATAAGAATGGAGCTGCCCAGTATTTATGTTCTACATGCAAAAGCAGAGAGTACTTTGTCATAGAGGATTGTTATTTTGGTATCTATGTATGATGCCCTGATTAATGTGTTGCACTGATGTCAGTAATCTACAATTGGCTTCTGTGTGTTGTTTTATTCTTCCAGACAGTGAAAATTGCCTGATGTGTGCAGACCATGAGTGGCCTAATGAGAAGAAGACTCAGTGTGTTCCCAAAGTGCTGGAATTTCTGTCCTACACAAATGACACAATCATTGTTATTATCCTGATAGCATCTTTTTTGCTTTGTTTTTTAACTTTTCTGATTATTATTATATTTATTTTGTACCAAGACACACCTCTGGTGAAAGCCAATAACAAGAATCTGAGCTTCCTCCTCCTCTTCTCCATCATGCTGAGCATTCTGTCTGTGTTCCTGTTCCTTGGGCGTCCTGTAGATGCCACTTGCATGTTGCGTCAGATCTCTTTTGGAGTCCTCTTCTCAGTAGCCATATCGTGTGTCCTAGGCAAAACTATTATGGTTTATATTGCTTTTAAAGGCTCCAAACCTGGAAGTCCATGGAAAAGCTGGATCAGCACCAAGCTGTCTAATTGTGTGGTGTTGTTATGCTCATCCATCCAAGTGCTTATCTGTATGAGTTGGGTGACTATCTCTCCACCTTTCCAGGAGCTGAACATTCATTCTTCTCAAGGAACAATCATTCTTCAATGTAACAAAGGTTCCCTTATTGGGTTTTATTCTGTCCTAGGTTACATGGGAATACTGGCAGCCATTAGTTTTATTACAGCTTTCTTGGCCAGGACATTACCGGACAGTTTTAATGAGGCCAAATACATTACCTTCAGCATGCTGGTATTCTGCAGTGTCTGGACTACAATGATCCCGGCCTATCTCAGCGCCAAAGGGAAATACATGGTGGCTGTGGAGATCTTTGCAATACTAGCTTCATGTGCTGGACTTTTAGCGTGTATATTTTTCCCAAAATGCTACATTATTCTATGTAGGCCGGAACTAAACACAAGAAAACATCTACTTGAGAAAGAAAATGATCTGGCTAACTCATAAATAATAACCAAATGTTGTTGTTGATGTTGTTGTTATTATTATTATTATTATTATTATTATTATTATTATTATTGTTGTTGTTGTTGTTGTTGTTGATCATATTATTATTATTACTATTATTATTATTATTATTATTATTATGTTGTTCTACAAGGGTTCCAATGCACCACATATTAGGTTAAACAAACAATATACATAAACAAAACATAAACATCATTAAAAAAAATGAGTGTTGAAATTATGTCATTACAGTACTTTTGGAATATAAAGTGACAGGGATCACAGCAAATTAGAGGGAAGTAGATCAGGGGAATCAGAGGTTTGAATGTTAGGAGGAGAGATTCTAGGCTTGGGTAAAGAGATAAGTCTTCAGAGTATGTTTAAAGGCTGCCTTGTTGGAACGCAGGTCTGACTAGGTGTATGGAGGCAGTTTAGAGGCTAGAGGTGGAGTGTTAATGAATGAAGTGTGAGAGGGTGTGAGGATATGTTGGGAGGAAAAGAGTCATTGACAGCTTAGTAGGCAAGTGAGGGCAGTCAAATTTGTTCTGGAGGACAGGGAGACAATTGAGGGACTAGATGCATGGGGAAAGCAGAGGTAGAATGACAATAGAAAAAGATGCAAAGGGCAGCAGAGTTAATTACAGACTGAAGAGGGTGAGACAAGAGTTCAGGAGGCCAGAGAGAGTGGGAAGTACATTTGTTTATTTGGATCCTACAAATAGACCCTCATATCAGAAGCACCTAAAATAAGAAGACTTTAACAGTGAAGTATTGTATATTACTAAAATATTTATTCATAAAAGATATATGTATTTCTTTATATAAAAATATGCTTATGTAAGGAAACTTTCTGACTTCATTATAGCCCCACTTTGTCAAGATGTCATCAGCTTCCTGTCTCACCCTGCCAGCAGGTGTGAGCTCATGACAGAGGCCATATCTATGAGATTAAATCTTCAAACTTACCCTAAGCATTTCATCTAACACAACTTCATCAGGGGTATCTTAAAAATGGAAATGGGTGAAAATTATCTACATGAAAAGTATTAAAAATGAAATACTTTACTTTATACCATTACAAGTCAAGCTCTATGGGGTGGAATTAAGCATCAGTTTTGCTTCTCAACTAAAACCAATGGTTAACAACAGGTATAGACAACTTCAATGGAAACCTGATATCAATGTCTGTCATTTTTTTTGCATCTCCAAAGTTTGTTCATTTTGATTTTTCAGTTCAAAATTTATGGCAAATAAAATCCATAAAAATAAACAAACATAGAAACCACCCGACCCCCCAAAATAATAGATCTGGTTTTCGAGCAACCCTACACTAATCACAATGCTCTGTCCATGCTTCATTAGGTGCAAAAGTTTAGAAAGAGTTAAAAAGGCCCCCCCAAAAAAAGATAACCATCTGTAGATGAAGGTCTACTAGCAGTACCTAGAATCTCTTCCCCACGCAGTTCCAGATGCCTCCACAGTAGAATCCTTTAAAAATAGGCTAAAGATTTACCTATTAACGCACATGTTTCACTGATATCTACTGTTTAGCTTGTTTTGTATTTTGAGCTGTAAAGACAAATGTTAAGGATTTTGAGTCCTATTAGGAGAAATGTGCTATAATATTATAACATAAATATTATTATTATTATTATTATTATTATTACTACCAGCCCCAGACCTCTCAGCCTTAGCTGTTGAGGGGAAAAAAGAGGAAAAAATGTCATCAAGGCTGAACCAGACATGGGGCTGGTGCTATAGCATAGAGACACACAATGTGGTGCCCTCCTGCCACACCACCAACTACTGTAGTACCAGACTGGTCTGTCCTGAACTCAAAATGAATTAGGTCATCCCCTTAAGGAACCACCAGCCCTGGTGGTGGTGGGTGCTGGGTTAATGGTAAGAGAATAGAAAATAATATTGCTCTAGAGGTGGTGCAACAAGTGCCAGCATGCTTAGATATTAAGGGCCCGATGATGTTAGTAGTCCAACTGTAAAGAAAATATTAAATAACCATTGTATTCAAACAATGACTATGGTAATTCTTTCACAAAAATGGAAAATGGGTTCTTTGCACTTTTAACATGGATTCAGCTTGATTCCTAGTAGTGATCACTAAACTACAAAATACATGTAAATACAAAGCATAAAAATAGAATAAGTGTTCCCTATTTGGGATTAATATCTTAGAATAATAATATACTTAATTTCACAGTGATCCAGTGTCAAAACCAAGCATACTGTAATGAAAAAGTGTCCGGATCCTAAAATACTCTTCTGCTCACATTATGTAGTACTTCAAAAACATATAATAATACCACTTCTCATAGTGCAGATAAGTCTGTTAAAATTCTAACAAGCAGAAAGTAATATATACAGCGTACCCTTATTGGGCCTGAAAACGGTCAATGTGACAGCAGAATTGTTATAATGGGTTCTTACGCAATGTCACCATGTGTGTCTTTTAGCAAAGGAAAAGCAGTCAGTAAGAAAGGTAGATGTAATTCACCAGTGGAGGAGGACATGCCTACTGGATGTGACCTAAACTGGAGACAGAACAATGTCAGAGGAGAGGTGTACTACCCGGGAATTCCATTGTACAAGTTAATGTGTGCTGGATTTAGCTACAGATGTTTGTGCCTGGAACTCTTTTTTTCCTGTTTCTAAAATATCATTTACAGCAGGCTAATCACTATCATCAAAGGAAGATAAACAGAATGATTAGAATACTAACATGTCACTATTTGGAAACTATCACATCCTATAGAGAATATCACAAACATGATTAAAATTTAAAGTGTAATATTAATAAGTAAAGTTTTGCACTTTCCTATGCGTAGTCATGAAGGTCACATAGTGAGATATGTGTTGTGTGCAGACTCACGTCTCAGAGTGATTTAAAAAAGTTTATAACTGTTTTTCATAAAGTTTAAAAATCATTTATTACATCGTCTATCAGTTCAAACTGGCTGTTGAGAAGGCATGAATACGATGGTTCATTGTGGGTGATTCTTACATTGACAGCTAGGGTTACGGTATGAAAATTTACCAATTGGTACCTTCTTCACTAGCATCTGGGAGAATGAGGACACTAGAGATAGCATCTTTTACTCTAAATCTACCATGTTACTCATTAGTTTCTGGGAGTGGGAGAACACTAGAGCTACCATCTTCCCCATTAGTATTTGGCAGTAGTAGGATTTTATAGATACCATATCACATTCCCCATTTCTATTTTGAAGTTTGAGGAATCTAGAGAAAACACCTTCTTGAATAACATTTTTGGAAGTAGGAAGTAGGATGACTCTAGCAGTAATCTCTAATCAATTGGTGGACAATTATTTGAGCTCTGGGATCACATAATTTTCAGTAAACAGTCAAGAGCCAAGCAATTACACTACCTATCATAAAATATGCTTCAAATTTGGTTTGAAAATTGTGTGTATAAACCAGTTGTATTATGTTGGCCTAGATGGGACTTTATTTTGTGAATAAAAATGGCTGCTATGCTGTGACCTAAATGTGACCTGGTGTGAGATAGTTTATGTTCTTCTATGGAGTCAGGGAATGAGAAAATGATCTTGTACCAGTTGTAAAAGATTGTGTGCTAAAGCTTCATGCTTCACTCCTAAAAGAACCAGATCTTCTAGCCCATGTCAAGAAGTATAAATACTGAGGAGGTTATGAGAACATCACCTATAAAATGAATTTTGTATCTATCTCTGCTGTCCCAACTGTCCTCTACTGAGAGTCAGTTACTTGGAATTGAGTGACTGATTCATTAAATGTCCAGCAAAAAGAGATTTGAATCCCAAGTGAGGGGGCTTGGAGTAACTGCCGGATGGCATTAGAATGAGGTGCACTTAACACACAATGTTCACTACTTGAGGAGAAGTCGGCTATGACTGAAGGGTGCACCAATTTATAGTCTGTGTTCTCCTTCACAGCAGAAAACTAGGTCTCATAACTAAGCAACCTTGATTCTTGTTTCCTTGTTTTTCCTTTTATTTTCTGAAACTAATCCTATATAATCTGTTGCCAATATTATATAATTTTCCCTTTCCTTACCCGGAAAGTTGGAAATGTATTTTGGATTCTTTATTCTAGAGCATTCTATGTGTCTCTTGTCGAACATGAGAGCCTGTGAGGTAAAAAAGCTAAGTGCCTATATGTGAGTGTTGAATTTTCATATTTGTGTGGAGAACTAAAAGACTAAAAGACTCCCATAACTTCTTTTGTGGTTGCAGAGTTATTTTGCATTTACTGTATCTTGAGTGACTGTCACAACACTCTTAGACTGCGGTATCTGAGGACAGGCTGGATATAATGACAGATTGGTGGCAGTAGTGGGATAATGATCATTTTTGTTTTTATCACAAGGACTTAAGTGAATTATTGGTGTGTGATTCTTGAGAGACCCTACATCCTGAATTCCGCTCAAGGTTTGTGATATTTAAAATGGACATACAGTGTATATAGTTTTTGTTCGCTGCCCCCCTTGGATACCATGTGGGAAACATAATTTTCCAGAAAAGAACTCTATGTAATGTCTCCACATATAGTGTTTTTTTGTAAATACCCCAGGATGCCTACCAGAAAAGAGGTCTGACCTGCACCATTGGGTAGGGGTAAGTTTGAAGTATGTAGTGAGTGTAGTGAGCGTAAAATGAAGGAATAACATAATCAGTGTGTGTGTCTAGTGATTTTTTTAAATATTTCCATCCTTTTCCCCACCACCAGCGCCTGTGGGCCACAGCTGTTCGCCTGGTGGCATACTCTGAGAAGGAGGAGGAGGATGAGCATCATACAATCATCCTCCCAATAAATGAGCCACCAGCTAACCAATCCAGCAACAGGCACTGCCACAGCCCACACCTCTACGCACCCCAAGTGTCAAAAAAAGAGTGCAGTCCCTCAACACCTTCAGACAGGCTTAGATAGCTGCCACCACTCACTAGCTCCACAAGCTGAATTGAGTCCACATAGTGGACAAGGGTACCCGCATGCATATGTTTGAGTTGACCCTGGCCATCAGGGCCAAAACAGAGACCCTAATTAATGTGCATATGGAGCTAGTGTCCCAAAGGGCCATAAGGGAAGCTCCCTCTGTGTGAGCAATCAGCTCCCAGACCACATCTTCCCAAACTGCATCACTAGGTGCAGTGTGCACATACTGTATGGTATGGTGCACCTAAAGGGACATGTTTGCATTTACAACTGTGTGTGTGTATGTATATATATATATATATATATATATATATATTTATTTTTTTTTTTTTTTATTTCTCAGTTCAGTACAGTAAAGTGTTAAAAAATGTGTCTCTCTTTATTTTTAAAGTACAGTAAGTTAAATTATTTGTGGGGTTTTTTAACTTACATGTGGGTACACTATTTATGGGGCTACAAAGGGAGAGAAATGAAGACTCTTTTTGGGTGCACTCTTCAAGACAGGAAAGTAAATTCTATATAACAAGAATTTAAAGCATAACCTTTATTGAAAAATATCTAAAATTGTGTATCCAAATTGGCTGAAACAAACATTACAAAAACAATTAATAAAAAACCCTGTGGTCCATGCATATATTTCTGAGTAACATACAGTATGTGATATCATTATGTACCATATGATTTCCCTGATAACTTGGACAAACAGGGGTACACAACTGCTATAGTCACACCCACACTGGGTTGATAATTGTAAAACTGATGTAAGGTTTTAGCTCTCAAAACTCCCTAAATATCTTCAATTCAAGTATGGTCAAAGTGTACAAACTATGATGCTTAAAATACAATTACTGCAGAAAAGTTCCACATTAATAGGTTAGTGCCAGATTGTAGTATGAAGAAAGAAAAAGTGGTGTTCTGCTTTCAGTGTTAGGCCCAGAGTATTGCAAATCCCTTACTTAATACAACACTTAGTATTCCATGGAGGTCTCCCTTTCAAGTACTAACCAAGCTCACCACTGCTTAGATTACACGATCAGCTGGTATTAAGTGTTTACAGTGTGGTATGATAGCAGATAAATATCAGTTTTGATTGCCTCTGGGATCACTGATGAGAGATCAACTAGCGTAGAGGGCTAGGATGTAGAGTAGAGAGTAGTTAAAAATAGATTGAAGTGATGCTACAGAACTTCAGATAGAAGAAAGTACAAGGTGGATCTGCTGCCACTGTTAGACAGGAGGAAATGATTTCCAGCAGAATGTAAATATCAGCATTTGTGATTACCTCTGAATGAGGGCCCAGGCCCTTTGTGTAGGCAATTGTATTAGCCAGAGACACTGAGACGGTGAGTTCTAATTACCTGGATCTATGCTTACATCATTGGCTTGGTGGGGGCATGTCTGCCATGGTGGAGGATAGTAGTAGATAAAGAGCATCCTTCTGTCAAACTGACAGTTACCACACACCCTTATTCCTGGGCCACGCCCCTTTAATATTAAATTATAGTTTGATATCGCTTTATATAAAATTTAATATAAATTTTATATAAAGCGATATCAAACTGTATTAAAAGATAATGGTTTTGAAAAGAATGTCATGTAACACCAGTCTAGATAATGGCTTTGAAGTTGTAGCACATAATAGAAAATCTGACAGATAATCAGCAAGTTATTATGTTAAATAAATCACTGTTAATATTAACATCAGCACAACAGCTAAAATATCATGCCATGTTGCATATGGTACTGATTTAAAAAGCATATTGCATTTTAATGACCGTGGCCATGCATGATTAATAATGACAGCGCAAATTACAGAATTCTTAGATGTACGGAAGCACAAAATGGGTTCTCACAACCCCGCAGTTAAAATATCATGCCATGTCGCACATGGTACTGATTTAAAAAGCATATTGATTTTAATGACCGTGACCATGCATGATTAATAATGACAGTGCAAATTACAGATTTCTTAGATGTACGGAAGCATAAATGGGTTATCACAGTCCATCAGCTAAAATATCATGCCATGTCACTCATGGTACTGATTTAAAAAGCATATTGATATTAATGACCGTGACCATGCATGATTAATAATGACAGCGCAAATTACAGATTTCTTAGATGTACTGAAGCACAAATGGGTTCTCACATGCCATCAGCTAAAATATCATGCCATGTCGCACATGGTACTGATTTAAAAAAGAATATTGATTTTAATGACCATGTCCATGCATGATTAATGATGAGAGCGCAAATTTCAAAATATGCCTGACGGACGCCAAGCATGTAAAAAAAGCATCTGGTTATTATTAATGTACACAATGTGTTAATCTCTGCAAAAGAACATTAGCACCACCTACAGGTCTATGTATTGCCTCAAAATTTCATCTTAATTTTAAACAGGGCTGTAACACGCTATGATGTGATTTTATATATATATATATATATATATCGTTTTTATTTAAAAACACATTAGTTTAAATAGAATCAGAATCGGCCTTATTGAACATGTGTACTCACGCACACTAGGAATTATTTGTGGTAAAATGCATCGCTAAGCAGTAACATGAATGTGGGAATACAGGGCATAAGAAGGGAAAAAGGTGTGGCAAACATTACAAACATTACACATATGAGTTCATACTGCACATTGCAACTGTACAATAGACTCGACATATTAGACATATTATGCATGTATGCCTAAAAATGAAGGCTGTAATGGCAGAGCAGAACCGTGGCAGCCATCTGCGGTGCCAACTATAACTCAAGCAGTACACATAATACAGCAGGGTAAATTATAAGTATTTGGTATATTTTTGAAGTGCGGAGTACAACGTTTAAGAATCCGCTAACAGATTATATTTTCATTGTAACTGAAAATAAATATCATACTTAATAAATTATACGCCCAAAGTGTATATGTTTAAAATCCCCGCCCCTGCATCTTGGAAATGTGGGACGGCATATCACAGGTTTGTGGGGGCCAGTTGGCTCATAGCCATGACTATAAGAATGGGACACAGCTCTGAATTGGGACACAGCTCTGAGAAGGAATTTCAACTGAAGTTACATTGCTATACACATGCACAACATCATGGTAAGTGTTATTATTATTACTACTCTAACTGGGCTGTGATGTGTGCAATGCCTTGTAATTATTATTATTATTATTATTATTATGGCTCTAATGCTTGGGTTGTGAGGGGGGTAAAATTATTATTATTATTATTATCATTATGGTTCTAATGATTGTGTTGCGAGGGATGTGGTGTATTTTGGAAATGCATTTAAGTATATATATATATATATATACACACACAATTTAATGGTATTGTATTATTTCATGTATATCGTTTGAAGACAGAAGCTATAGGCTGTCTCATATTATACAAACGTTATATTTTAAAGATATTTTAATGTATTTACATTTTAATCTAGTTTAAAAGAACACTGGTATTAAAATGTAAAAATAAATAAATTAATTAATATATATCTAAATATATATCTAAATATATGTATATATATATATATATATATATACAATTTAACGGTGTTGTATTATTATTATTATTATTATTACTACCATTATGGCTCACGCTGTCTCATATTTTACAAATATGGCTGTGAGGTATGCATAATTGTTTGTGGCTTACTGAAGGATGTTTAAATATGTGGTAATAGCGCCATCTAGCGGCGCATTTTGGAAATGCATTTAAATATATATATATATATATATATATATACACAATTTAATGGTATTGTATTATTTCATGTATATCATTTGAAGACAGATGCTATAGGCTGTCTCATATTATACAAACGTTATATTTGAAAGATATTTTAACGTATCAACATTTAATCTAGTTTAAAAGAACACTGGTATTAATCGTATCTAATTTTCATTATTGGTTCAGTGACAGACAATGTAGAACATTACCAACAAATATAACGACATGTGCACATCCGGTTCCGAAGATGATGTTTTACCAAGTTATCAAATGAACCATGGTAAGCTAAGTCTATAAATACCATTGACCCATTTTTATTTATTTTTAAAAGTGTAAATAGTACGAACTTATAGCCAAGGCCTACAATTTGTTCATTTTTACTTATTTTTAAAAGTTTAAATAGTATGAGCGTACAACAAGTTGGATACAAAGTTGATAAGTAGCTAATTAAAAATGTTATTTCTCACAATTAAACGACAGATGCCGCAAACACAGATAATTTTAATGATGTTGGAGGAAAGCCGTCTGGTTCAGATTACAATATCGTACCAGATTTCACTAACATGGTGGAGTTGGCGCCTGCCTATGAGTAACATGTAATAGCTTATTATAATAATAATAATAATAATAATAATAATAATAATAATAAAATAATAATTAAAAGATTTATATTTTAAAATAAATAAAAAATAATGAGGGTAAACGCCTGTAATGTTGTGTGGCATCGATGTCACCTGTACACACCTATGTTCTCAATAATACAGCTCTTTTTCATGTTATTCTAATTTTATACTGTATGAAATATATATATTTTTTTCATCGGCTAAAGATTCCACAATAATGGATGATGCGACGGCTGACAGTATTCTGCGGGACATATTGAACAAACCTGAATATTGTCACAACACTGCTATACAGACCGGCAATGCGGCTGATGAGCGACCGTTTTTTCGCCGCTCGACAGGGGGCCAGGCTCAAACATTCGAATATAAAGCAGGTGCGTAATCAAACATAGTTATATGGTATATTGTTATGCAGTGACTTAAATGCTCATTTACGTGCATCTGTGTTTATATTTATTTTATAAAATATGTATTACAGATGATGCTGTAACAAGACGATATGATCCAACGAGACCAGGAGGCCATGATACAGTTGCGCAAATACACAGGCCTAGTACAAGCAGGAAAACATCATTTCGCACAACCATCGCTGAAACGGAGAACCATCAATTCGCAACGCCGTCGATTGTACATAACCGCCTAAAGGAGAATGCTAGGCCATCGGTTATGGGAATGCATCATGGCTGTATCAACCCGAACAAACACATGTCGGCTTGACCAAGAACGAATGAGAGAAGTCATAATTCAGCATTTACCGATCTTAAAAGAAAATTTTCGTATTCCGAAAATGATACGCAACATTACAGTAATGGTGATTGGAAATATTACTGTACGGACAGCCGTTACAAAGACATGCTGTTTGTGTTATATCACGATTGTCACTTTTATGGGATACTCGATATCGAAGCGTTTCTTGGTGCCCGAAAATATTGCAGCCATTGTCATAGCGCTTACCATCATAGAAATAATCACAATTGTCTTTTCTTTTGTAAGGCTTGTCACAGGCCGGATTGTATTGACGACGGTGTGACAGCGTTAAGGTGTTCGGTGTGTAGGGTATTTTTTCGATCTAACAAATGTTTAGAGCTACACAAAGCTTTAGCTTTTGATCACAAAATATCCTGTTTTGAACATGTATATTGTGAAAGGTGTTGTCTCTACCGGCGAGCAGACCATAACTGCCGAGGCCTAAAGTGTCCCATCTGTAAGGTGACCGTTGATGGGTTTGCGAACCATTTGTGTTATATACAAGCCATTAAGCCCTTCCAGCAAAGAAATACATATTTTATGATTTTGAGTGTATGCAGAGGAGATGGGGGTGCACATACCAAGCTACTGTTACGCTCTAACATTAACGGGAGAGAAATACTGGGAGTTTAAGGTTGTTGCGTGTATCAAAGATTTGGTAAAGACGTTCAAGAAACCAAAATTTGCGCATTACACATTTATAGCCCATAATACTGGTTGTTACAATGCGTATTTTGTGCTACGCCAGCTGATTAAGGAGAAAATAAAGATGGAATTATTATCTAGAGGCGGCAACATAATGTGCATCATGGTAAAAGATTTGAAAATAAGATTTATCGACTCTTTACATTTTTTACCCATGCGGCTTAGCAAGTTACCAAAGGCGATGGGGTTTGACGGTACCAAAGCTTATTTCCCGCATTTTTTTAACACTGCTGATAACCAAAATTACATAGGCGCCATGCCGTCAATAGAGTATTTTGGTCCACAATACATGATGTCTGCAGAATTATCTGAGTTTACAGCTTGGTATAAACAGTACACAAGCCATTTAACTTTCAAAAAGAGCTCATACAATATTGTAAAGACGATGTGAAATATTACAAAAAGCTTGTGGTGCTTTCAGCTCGGCTGTTATAGCCATGACAGAACAGGAGTTTCTAATAACAAAGGAAAAAAGAGAGGTTGTGGTTAAACGTCATATCAAGGCTTTTCAATTAGTCACATTGGCATCCATCTGCATGGCCATGTACCGTTGTAAATTTTTACAGGAAAAGGCACTGGCCCTTGTACCGGGTGATAACTATCACAAGACTCAGAAGCATTACTACCATACAGTGGTTAATGTACATAGAGCACAAAGAACGTGTGAGTATAAGACACGCTTTACAAGGGGGCGAGAAGAAAGTCGGTAAATACAGCCTGGATGGTTACGCCGTGATTAACGGCACTCCCACAGCTTTAAATTCCAAGGTTGCTTTTATCACGGCTGTGGTGCTTGTTAAAATGCCGATGATAAAAACAAACTGACTAAAACGACCTACGGTCAATTGCGCCACAAGACGCAGGTAAAGTTGAAGTACCTTAAATGATGCGGGTTTCAGATACGTGAAATCTGGGGTTGTGAATGGAAGTATATGCAAGAGTCTGATGAGGGTCTACAAGCTTTTCTGAAGGGTAAAGAATTACCCGAACCCTTGGAGCCACGAGATGTTCTTTATGGCGGACACACGAATGCCATAAAGCTGTATCACAAAACAGATTGTGATGAAAAAATTCATTATTTTTACTTTACCAGCCTGTACCCTTTTGTTAACAAAACCAAAACGTATCCTATACAACACCTGCGCATCATTAATAAGGATTTTGGTGATGTCACCAAGTATTTCGGTTTTGCCAGGGTTAGAGTTTACCCGCCTCATTGGCTTTTCTTTCCGGTTCTGCCTGTTAAAATGGGGGGTAAGTTAATGTTTCCATTATGTCGCACATGCACCGAGTCTGGACAGACTGAGCCGTGTGTTCATGATTCAGAAAAACGGGCACTCATCGGTACATGGTGTACTATAGAACTTAACTTGGCTGTAGCAATGGGGTACAGGGTGTGTAAAACCTATGAGGTGTGGCATTTTGATGAGAGATCAGACAAATTGTTTTCAGGTTACATTAAAACGCACCTCAGGGATAAACAAGAGGCATCTGAGTATATAGATGACTATCAAAAAAATGAAGGCGTGTCTTTACAGCCCGATCACATAGATCACATAGAAATCAACCCAGCCAAAAGACAAATTTCAAAATTGTTTTTGAATTCCTTATGGGGTAAATTTGGCCAACGTAGCAACGTGCCCAATACGTGTCTAGTGACTCACCCCGACAAAATTTTTCAATACGCGTTCTTACCGTACTATGATTTGTCCACTTTGGACTTTGTTGACGATGATACAGTTATGGTAAATTGAGGGTATTCCAAAGACCATTACAGGGGAGCAATTTCAAATGTAACTATAGCTATCTTTACAACTGCTTATGCTCGTGTTGAGTTGTACAAACTACTGGATAGATTACAAGATAGATGTCTTTATCACGACACAGATTCTGTAATTTTTGTCAGTAGACCCGGTGACTGGAGCCCTCCATTGGGTGATTATTTAGGTGAGTTGACTAGAGAACTACCCACAGGCACCCATATAACAGAATTTGTCTCAGCCGGTCCCAAGTCATACGGCTATCATCTAAACAACGGAAAGACCTGTTTAAAAGTTAAAGGTATCAACGAGTTTGGGTGTTATTCTGGGCTCCTGATTAATTGGGAAAAATCCTCTATCATACCGTTTTGAGGTGAGATCCCGGCCTTCCCATTAGTTACTCTCCCATTACGATGGGTGAACTCCTTTAAATAGCTGGGCGTTTGGGTGTCTAATGACCCCCACAAATTCACCTCACTCAATGTCACACCGCAAATAACTTATCTTCAGGGGATGGTGAAGGTCTGGGGGAAACTACCCCTTACGGTCACAGGGAGGGTCAACGTGGTGAAAATGGTCTTTCAGCCCAAACTTTTATATATTCTGCAGCAATCTCCTGTATACATCCCCTAGAGGATTTTTAAACGCATTGAAGGGATGCTTTCTTCATTAATTTGGGCCAGTAAACGGGCACGGTTGAAACTTGATACTTTGATCAGGACAAAATCTTTAGGGGGTTTGGCTCTTCCCAACTTTCGTTTTTATTACTTGGCAGCACAATTGGCGCATCTCTGGGAATGGGTTAATGATTCTGACAACTCGAGTTTGCACTCGCAGCTGGTGATGCAGGAGTATCCAGGTGGCTCCCCACTGTGACTGCTACTCTGTGGAAATGTCAAAATGTCATCACTGCCACTTATAAAACAATATATTACTATTTGGAGGCTGGTACACTCTATGCTGCAAGGACATGGTATTGACCCTGACACTCCATTGGACAATAAATATGGATTGCCGGAGTTGTGTCAGCTTCAAATCGGGAGGGTATGGGAGCCATGGGGAGTATCCTCAATAGGAAACTTATACACTGATGGGGATTTTAGATCCTTTCAGCAGCTTCAACACGAATTTAATGTCCCCTCGGTATATTTTTTTCGCTTCCTCCAATTGCGACATGCTATGTCTGCCCAATTCCCTGATGGCCCTCCGGCTCTTGCTGATACCCTGGTTAAAATACTACTGCAAACGGTGGGATCCAGACATTTAGTTTCTAAAATATACGGTCATATACTTCAAAGGTATCATATAGACACCCTTGTCTCCCTTAGGACTAAGTGGGAATCTGATTTGGGTCCATTGTCGGATGACATATGGGAGGGGGCTCTGGGATCTTGTCGGTTTTCAACATTCTCTGTCCGATATCAGCAAATTCAATTGTTCATATTGCATAGGGTATATATGATCCCGGTGAGGCTGTCGCATATAGGGGGATCCCATAGTTCAAAATGCCCTAAGTGTGGTAGTCTAGGAGCGGACTTTTGGCATGTGCTCTGTCTGTATCCCATGGTGTTGGTCTTTTGGGAGGGGGTTATACGTGCTATAGCTGATACGGGTGTCACTTCTTCCATACTTACACCTATCACTTGTGTATTAGCGGCTATAGATGAGGAGGTTCTGAATCCACCTGGTCGACGCTATGTTGTGAACCTCTGTGCTTTGGCCAAGGTTTGCATAGCCAGATTGTGGTTGGCTAATGAAGCCCCGGCCCCAAAATCCTGGATTTCTCTGGTTAACGCTTCTGTTACACATGAAAAATTTGTATTTCTGGCCAGGAATGCAGAAAAAAAGTTTATTGCTGTATGGGGAAGGTGGATGAGTTCTCGCTACTACTTTTAAATACTAAGCCTTAGAGTTATCTAATTAACTACCCTGCGTGTCTTATGTGGGAGGTTGGTGGGGTGTGTGGCCCGCAGCTGGCCGGGTTAATGTGATTATTACCACTGCATTATCATGGTGCGAGGGGTTGGACATATAATACATCACCAGTGCTCTATCGATGTCTGACTCTGATTGAGAATCATGTCCGCACATGCCACTGTGCTCTATATGTGCAACTGTAAGCCTGTTGTTGTTTTCTTTTTGCTGTTTATTTTTTAACTGTTTTATTTATTTTGTTTTGTATTGCTTTTGCACTGTTTAACTGTAAAACTGTCTAAAATCCAATAAAAATTTATTGAATTTAAAAAAAAAAGGTATAACGCTCAATGTTGATAATGCGCAGCACGTTAACTTTGACAACCTGAAAGAACTGGTCTTAGGTTATCCTTTAAACCCCAAAGGCCACGACCAGAAGAAGGTTGTGATCCGTCAACCCGGTATAGTACATGTGAAAAAGTGCTGGCAGATAGATACGCGAACTTTGCAGAAGACACAAAGGTGTGTTTATACTAAAATGTCTCTTACGGACAACTTCACAACACTGCCGTTCGGCTATTAAGATGGACACCAGATTTCAGCACCCCTTCTACTGTATTTTAGCGGGACCGTTCAATTCAGGTAAAAGTTATTTTGTGAAAATGCTGTTGCAGCACGCTGCAACACATATGACTCATGTACCTGATAATGTTGTTTGGTTTTACACCTGTTGGCAGCCTATATATGACCAACTTCTGTGTGTTTTCCCTGGTATGCGTTTTATAGAGGGTTTACCAGAGTCTTTTAGCGATGATCAACTTTTTCCCCCTGATAAGATTAATTTAACAGTGATTGATGATCTGATGGACGCAGCTAGTAATAATTCTGAGGTTGAGAAAGCTTTCACAAAGTATGTAAACCATCGTAATCTCAGTATCCTGTACCTTGTCCAAAACATATTTTGTCAAGGTAAAAAGAGCAGGACTATACATTTAAACACAAAATATATGGTCCTGTTCAAAAACCCCAGTGATAAAATGCAGGTGGGCATTCTGGCTAGACAAATGTACCCATCAAAATATTTTTTTTCTCAAATCCTATAAATCCGCGACGGAGGCCCCTTATGGGTATTTACTGGTTGATTTAAGAAACAACACTCTTTGAAGATTATCGTTTATGAAGCGGCTTATTCCCACCAGACACACCTGTTGCTTTTGTCATTAAGAAGCGCGGTTCTATAAAGCTATAACTGTACAACCTTTAGTCATTCGTTGTCATTATAACAACGGTGAACATGTTGGGATGGATAAGATGTAATTGGGCGCTTTTAAAAAGTTAATTAAAGCAACCCCACCCCAAAGAAACGCTATTTTATCCAATGTTTCAAATGATTCAGTCACGGCTATTTGTGAGATAGCGCTCAACACGCTTAAAGGTAAAATACCGCTGTCTCAACGACAACTGAACTACCTTAAAAAGAAGCAAGAGCTTATAAAATCACTTTGTAATAAGAAATGTGCCATTGGAAAAAAGAAGAGGTTGGTTAAACAGTCGGGCGGTCTTATCGGTTCGCTGCTTGGTTTTGCTATACCGCTAATTACAGGACTATTGTCTAATCGCTGATGGAGTACGCTGAGAAAATGTATCTAGTGCCTCAGAATCAGATAGACCGTTTACATAACAAACCGAACAGCGACGACATACGTAAAACAGCCACGCATGGTCTAGATGTAGAGATCGTGAAAATACTACAGAATAACGATTTATCAGAATATGAAAAAGCAAAGCGATATACAACATTGTTGCAGAGGTATCTGGTGTTGAGTTCACAGGCTGATAGTGAAATGTCAACTTTAGCTCTTTTATCCCCGTTGCAAAATCTGTTGATGAATCAAATAACACAACACAATCTGTTGCGACCGATGCTGTTTATCATGAGCTTTTGAGCGGTGTTAATGCCAGGCATAAAAAAAACTGTGAAATACTATTGAGTAAAATGACACGCTCTAAACACATCACAGACTGGAACAGTAAAGGGGAGTTTCTGTACAAAGGCAGCACTGTACCAGGTTCCAACATGTTAGATTTAATAAGAAGCATCACGCAAAGCCATGGTGTGTCGAGCCGTAATACAACGAACGGTTGGCCTGAAGTTATGCGGGCTATGTCTGAATTAAATATTCCCTCAACAGTCATAGGCAATGCGGTAAATAGAATGTACCTAGATCGCTTAAAAGCAGAGAAGCAGGAGGACTCTGATGGCTCTGTGACATCGCCCATGTCGCTACAAACCCTTAACAAAAGTCAAATAAATGTTTTAAGTCCCACAAAGATAACAACGCCGCACGGGTACTTACTACCTAGGAAAAGAACCGTAAATCTATTTCAGGATTCACAGTGGCTGAAACTATAACATATAACTAATTTATACTATTTTTATACACTGTATTTTGTGTTGGCATTTTGCGCCACAATGTTTAACATGTATTGTGTCAATAAAATGTTATGTAATTTTTTAAATGTGTGTCTTTACCGTGTTATTCAACGCCTATATCTCTGTAACTATAATTTGTATATATCAATAAAATATACTTATGATTTGTAAAACAACGTTTTGTTCTTTGTTTCTATTGATGTAACCGGAAGAAATCTCAATCACGCGATATAAAGTTTAATAAACAACGTTGTTTATTATAAAAACATCATAGATGACACGTTGTACATAAAATGATTCAAAGAGAATGTTGATTACAAGTAACACAAACAATACAGCATTGTAGGTAATATGATTCACACACAATGTTGTGTGTGAAGCGTTTTATGTACAACGCGCCATAGTTATGCCGCGTTGTACATAAAACGCTTCACACACAACGTTGGTTACATATTACACAAATCTGTATATATCTATCTGCATAATGACTCAGACAATGACTTCTTGGGAGTCGTCTTACAAAATTTGAAACAAAACAATCATTACGTTTTGTGTCATCACTAAAACGAGCCAGTACATCCGCATGTTTGTAATTTTTACAGATGTAAAATATAAAGTATACGCAATATTGACCGCAAACGGTGCTGTTAAAATTTTGCAACTGCTTATTTTGGTGATAAATACTTTTTGAATTCAAATTTAAAAATTGTATTATTGCTTTTGGGAATAGGGGGCTGTCAGAGGCTAACCCGTAAGAATCAAAAAAGTAACATTCACACTGGTCGTTAAAATAAACGGCCAACCAGTGCTCACCCGGCTGCCCGCTGCTATGCGTACTGATTACAAACGCGCAGGGGTATTGCGACAGTTTACCTGTCGGTAACATATCGCACGGATACGTTCCTATAAAAATATGCCGTGTGCTTTGCGCAGCATACAGAATACACTTTATCTGTAATGTGTTCATTTTTTCAGCAGCATAGTGTTAGTTTATTTCATTTATAGATAATCGTACAGCACATCGCGCCTTTGATTAATCTCGATGATGTTATCAAATAGAGCGTATATTATCACATTGACTGTCCGGTCCAACGCTTCTGCAAAGCGGAATTCGCCACGTAGATTGCCTGTTCTTATCAGGGAAAGGTGTTCTCCACACTCCTGTTCAGGTGAAAGATCAAAAGCAAATAGCGTGTAGCCTCTGATGTACTCTTCGCGGTCAATTAGTATACCATTGTCAGATTTCTGTTTATTTGTGAACTGTATGAGTGACATATACTCTCTTACAGCATTACCGTGTTCAAAGTCTGGTTGAAATGGTTTTGCAGGGTGCGGTGTTCCATCCAGATAAAGGGACGCAAAGCTTACATTTTTATGTTCAAAGCAAAGGGGATTCCGGTTATGGATTCCTGAAAATGATTCGTTATTCACAAAGCCGGCTATAACGGTTTTTGGCACTTGACCTAAAAATAGATTTTCTAGATTGAATACTCTACTGCCTGCTGGTACGCGGTAAATTTTCATCCCAACGCGGTCAATCGCGTATTTTGCGTTACCGTTTAGCAGGGCCTGCGCGTGCCCAATCCGCATGGCCGATGAGACCTGCACTCTTTTCACGAACAGGGACGCCACTGTGATCTGTATTTTAAAGGCATCCACTTCAGACGACATTAAGCAGAATGCGTCTGTTTCTGGTTAGTTTAATCTTCAGATCAACGGCGTTTAAAATTAGTTTATATTGATGGAAAAGGTCGCAGTGAAGCGGTCCTAGCAATTCAACCGTGCGACTCTGCTCTGTCGCTCCTGCTCGTTTTTTGAACCCCATATTCGGGCCATCCAGTGCCGTGTTGTTAAATTCTCCAGCCGAATCTTTGTAAAATAATCATGTTGTGTGCTTTGTTGACAAAGCATCCGAGCTGTAATTCAATATAGTCTCAATGTACGCGCGGTATGCATAAAGATTGTTGGATTGTGATAAGAGCCTGTCGCCCAAAGTTACATCCACTTGGTTGAATAAAGTCGCTATGGGGTAATTAATAAGTGTGACCCGCGCACCTTGCGGTATTGGTGTGTTATCGGTTCATACGGTCTTGCACGTCACGTACAGCAGCGTGTTGTTCAGATCGTAGTAGTGTTCACCGCTGGCCGCTATATAAAATTCAAGCGGAGCTGTGTCGGATAACGCCGCTAAAGGTTGAACTTCGACGTATAGACTTTTCTCTATGCTAGTTTGTGTCGGGGGCACGTCAAAAAGATCCAGCTCTGTTTTTGCACATTCAACGGAATCGTGGTGTATGAAAGGCATGTTTAAAAAATATCACCAATGGAGCGCTTAGGCTTTCTCTTCTTCTTTGAGTTGCGTCGTCTCTGGTTTTTATTTAAAAAGGGTATGTCCCAAGGCGGAAGCGTTATCATACGCTTCCGTTTTCTTTTAGACGCACCTTTTCTTGTATATATTAGTCCTGAACCTTCTTGTTTTGCTTGGTTCACATTGTGTATTTTATTCATCATGGCCTTTGTGGCATGTCTGATAACATATTTCGCTATATTACGTGCCGCGGTCTTCATATGCGGTTTAGCTAACTCTAAACCTCGCTGGAAAAGAGGAACAGCTTTTCTGAAAAGACTTCGAAAAATACCGCCTAAACCGCATCCGTACATGTACGCGCTACCGTGAAAACCAGGTAATCCATTACCGGCTTGAGATTTATAATATTGCGCGTAGAGACCCGGATCGCCATAATTTTTAACAGCAACTATTCTGCTCAGTTAATAAAACTCAGTTTTGCAGCATCTGAAGTGTAGCTTCACGATCGCTTTCCCAAACTTAAATGCCATGTTTTCGTTCTGGTCGTTCTTTATCTCTATGGCTATCGTGTCAAAATGCGTTTTGCACAATGGTACGTAATCAGGCTTCTCATATCGTATTGTGATCACCTCATTTTTATAACCCTTCATTTCAACAGTACGAAGTAGTGGTACATAACTATCCCCGACCCGCTGGTGTTCGATAATGTCTGTGTACACGTACATCGTATATTGGCCGCCTTTGATGTCGGCGCATGGTTTAGAAATCTTAGTATTAGGTTGTAAACCCAGTATCCATGTCAGCTTAGAACCGGCGTGAATTTGATAAAACCGCTTACTGTCGCATGTTACAACGCGTGCAAACGGATCGTACGTTAGTCTTAATCCAATGTCCAGTTTCAGTTGTACAATTTCAGCGTTGATTACGTTCAGTAGTGCTTCGATTGTTTCATAAAAACCCGGTTCAATGCACAAACTCACGACTCTCCCCACCGGCTGATCCGCCGTTCCATCCCATGATAATTACAGTCTACAATCTTGTAAATCCAATGTATTCCACGTGTGCGGATATTGTATCTCAGTAAGAGCGACTTCCCATTTGCCATTTAAGTCTATCGGTTTAGCCAACTTTGTCATATAGTTAGAAATCTTATTTTGCGGGAAAGCAACCGCTGAGGCGTTGCTGGGTAAGGTTATGTAGAATGACTTGTCATCCATCGCTCATCTTGTTTAGATAGTGATGAGCTTTATATGTCTTTTATCACCGATGCCACCACCCAACTGTTAAATTTTGCGGGGTACCCGCGCCACTTGACTAACGCGTATTTTCGGCCTCTGACCGTCTTATTTTTTCAAATCTTTTCCACTTTGTAAACCCTGTTATAGTTTTTTGGTATGCTTTGAAGCTCTTTGGGGTAAAAACTACCTGTTATAACTTCACCGTACAGATCTGTCAACTTATAAAGCGGCTTAAGCCCTTTAGTGTTCACACTATGTACAACAAATATCTCCTCATAAAAACTCTGTTCGTAGCCTTTCTGAAATATGCCCTTATATTTAGAAATACGGACGTGGTCACTGATTCCTAAACAAACAGGGGCTTTCTTACTTCTAAAGTAATCACCGTAGGTCGTTTTGAAGACACTCAATGCATTAGAGTTATTCACATCGTTTGGAGCGCACTTAATCGTTCTTTGGTATGTGTTATTATAGCTGCGTATGAAGTCTTGTAAAACGTCTATATACCTGTAGGTATTCTTTGCCGTGAAATAGCGCCACATTCGTGTTTTTAAAGTCCTATTGAAGCGCTCTATAACAGCCGCTTTCACATCGTTATTGGTCGTGAAATGATTTATAACGTATTTTTCTAACACCTTTTTTAGGTTTCTGTTTAGAAACTCTTTACTGTTATCGGTTTGTAGCTTCATTGGCACAGCACCCCGCTGGAATATTTTTTCAAAAGCATTAGCGACTGTTGCGGCGTTCTTAGCGGTCAGACTTTCAGCCCAGGCCCTCTTACTGACTATATCGATGACTGTTAATATGTATTTAATACCATCGTTGTATTTGACAGATCTATCAGCGAAACCAAATTGCATTGCCACTGTTGATTTACACCCGATACACAAATCATGTTTCTTTTATAGTTTTTTCTTGCCGGTTTGTGCAACATGTATGCATCTTGTTCTTGTAACCACTTTCTTACGTCAGATCTTTTAAATTTATTTTTAACCGACCCGTAATATTTATCAATGCTGCTAAAACTACCTGGTTTTAACACTGTGTAATATGCAACTTTCATCCGCTTGTTTTGATGCGCTGCGTTGCGTGACATTCTGCGACTGGTGTTACGTGACATTCTTTTCAAAGCCATTATCTTTTAATACAGTTTAATATTGAGCTCTATAAATTTTATATTAAATTTTATCTAAAGCGATATCAAACACCATAATTTAATATTAAAAGAGGCGTGCCCCAGGAGAAAGGGTGTGTGGTACCTGTCAGTTTGACAGAAAGATGCTCTTTATCTACTGAAGATGAATTACCTATTGCTCTGCATGTGGCACATCTTTGCACATGCAGTATGTATACATACTCCAGGTCAAAATCTTCTTCCCTCTGTAGCCAACACATCTTGATCCACAGTTGACCTTTTTCAAGGCAGCGAGAGAGACCCTAACTGAAATAGATTAAAGCTCCTAATTTGCTGGGATGAACCACATTCACTTACAATTATGTGCAATGTACATAAAAATCAGGAACCATATTTATATCCTATTTAATGCATAAATCCTCTACCTAATCTTCTCCAGTATTAATAAAACAATGTAATAAACATGTAAAAACTATTTTTAAACAATTGGCACCAAAACCATAACCCTTGGAGTGTTTCTAAATTTCACCCCATAATGGAAAGCACAATGTCTGTTTAGATAAAGTTTATTCAAAGTCCCGGCAACAAGGGTCTCCAGTCATGTGACCAAGCCAGTGATACAGCACCACTGGTCATATGGCTCCAAACTGTCCTTATGTATACAGTATATGGGCAGTGATTACCGGTCTCATGATACTCTGCCGTCAACTGATTATTACAAATGTGGTATTCTTGGACAAGGTTAGATAGAGGATTTATGTATTAGGTAGGAAATTATTTTTATGTACATTGCAAATAATTGTAAGTAAAGGTTGCATCACTCTTCCCATTATGTGAATTAAAACCTGAAATATTCTGTGACCGTTTTGCATCTTGTAATGTGATAAAGAAATCTGTGGATGAGATGCGGATAGGTGATCTGGCAATAACACCCCTCCCTCCAAACTCTGCACAAACACAGATATGCTCTAAGGCCAAACTCTCTACCCTGACACAGACCTTGGGGGTATCCACTTAGAGATGAGTAAATGTTGGACATGAAAAACTGACATTTTCCCAATATTTCCCGATGTTTCACCCATATTTTTTTACAGGCTATCTAGTATGGTTGCCTGTAAAGAAAATACACTCTCTCCAGAAAACACACATGTTTAGTAAAACCTGAGTGTTTTCGGTAGAAACAGACCCATTTTCAGATGAAAACGGGGCTGTTTCCAGGGGTTTGGTTTCACCTGCCCGAGGCAGGTGAAACATAATTCTCAGTAGGCTACGGTTCGCAGAGACTTATCAAGGCTAATAGGATAGCCCCCGGTTGGACAATTTACTATGGTAATTAACTGCAGCTAATTTAATACCCCCCAAAGTGTTAAGCAGTAAAATGTTTTAAGTGAAACAAAAGATTGTCCCTACCTCAGCATCAGTGAGGACAGGGGTCAGTCATACACATCAGGAGGGTGAGCAGTGTAAGATTGCTTGGGAAAATTAAACATTATATCATTAGAAAAAGGAAACAGGCATGCAGGAGCGGATTAAGGGTCTTATGGGCTTGGGGCTGAAAATGTTCAAGGGCCTATTATGAGAAGTGGAAAAGGTGAGGCCAATATAATGTAGGCAGGTAGACCCCAAACAATACCAGCCACAATGTCTCCCTAAATATATAAAAGTACAAAATGTTAGAATTTTGTGTGTAAAACAGAAATACAATGTAAAACTTAAAATTTATGACACATCGTGCTGTCATTATGATTGGCCAACTTTTATGTGGAGGTCTGGAGCTAGAGCTCTATTTGCCCCATTGTTAATATGGCCCTGCAGGCATTGTCACACCTGAGGGCTGAGGCTGACCTGGGGAAGTATCAGGCATAGGGGCTGACATGTACTTGAAGCTGGGAGGTAATATAGGGTTCTTGGACATGCAAGGAACCTTAGCACCGATGCCCAAAGGTGTGACCAAGACAACTGTATAAAAGTAAAGCTTGTTTATTAGGTACACGATTCATACACACTTCGGCAGTTCAGAGATATGATATGCTCAACAGTAAAGATGTGCAGATTACAGAAGGCAGAACAGTTCCTTAGGCACAGTGGTAATCGGTTACTGTGGCGATGCTGTGAACAAGATGAGGAATAGTCTTTGCAAGACCTGGAGATGATGAGTCCGATAGGCTAACAGCTAACCACAGTATAGGTGAACGTACTGGTACAGACCAGCAGTTGGCACCCTGGAAGCTCTGAAGAACTGCCGGGGATACCTAATAGAACTGGCCCAGGAGGTGAGGGTGCTACAGAACTCACCAATGATGACAGGATTGAATGATAGGAGCACTGATGGTGAACTGTGGTTCAATGTTGGAACACAGATGGCGAGTGTAAGTGATACTGGAGCACCGCGGAGCGCTGGAAGCAACACTGCAACACCGCTGGAAGCTGGAAACGATACTGGAACACCGCTGAGAGCTGGAAGCCAGTGAAGAATCACTGCAGATCACGGAGAGCGATGTAGGAACACCAATGAGAGATGGTAGTGATACTGGAACACCGCTGGAAGCTGGAATTGATACTGGAACACCGCTGAGAGCTGGAAGCCGGAAGCCAGTGAAGAATCACTGCAGGTCACAGAGAGCAATGTAGAAACACTGCTGGAGTCAGGCAGCACCGCAAGGTGGAAGCTGGTGTGGGACTCTTTAAGTGGAGCAAAGTAACAGGAGCTGGAATACCTGAAGACAAAAAGCAGGAACATCCACAGACAGGAGACACATCCAACTCTGGGTTAGACAAACAAAGCACTGACGATTAGACAGTCTTGATTCAGGATATTTATACCAGCTGGGAAGCAGGTATTGGCTGAGCAATCAGGGAGAGTACAGAGTGCAGTGGATAGGCTATGCAGAGTCATGTGATGAGGCCAAACATGGCTGCGCCCATGTTTGGTTCTGGAGGGAAAGTCTGTTTGTATCAGCATGTGGAAACCTGTAGTAATGGCGGCGGAAGCTGTGGAGGACAAGAAACGCCATGCTGATTAGTGGCCATAACAGCACTGCTGGGATCGCTGAGGGGAGGCTGAGGAGATACCGCGCAGCACCCGAACGCAGACAGCGCAGGTGGAAGCCCGTCTTGGAGCACAGAGACAGTCACAGGAGGCACTTAGAAGGTAAATAAGTGTGTCGAATTACCCAGATCGTGACAGGCATACCGTCTAGGGTTGCCACCCATCCTGTTTTATACACACTCATCTTGTAATTGATAGAAACATGAGGCATCCCATATTGATTCAGTATAGACACAGTTTGTCCTATATTTTTGGTGTGAGATGGTGGCAGAGCACTTCAGAGCCAGTTGCAAAGATTGACAGACACATCAGCCTATGGCAGTGTGCACTGGCCCGTGCAGTATTAATGTTGCGTGCATATGCCACCAAGCCACCTGACCCAGTAGCTCACAGGCAGATGCTGCCTGTTGCTGAGTATAATGCAGGTGCTTCTATTGACTTATCCTCAATTCTCCCAGCCAGACATGAATTTGGCTGAGGGCTGCAGTGGTGGTCTTTCATTTTATTTCATCAGACAGCCCCCATGAACTGGGTAAGCCTAAGAGCGAAAGCCTGAGGCCTGTCTGTCAGCCCCATCCTGCAACAATAACTACCTGTGCCATTAGCCCATTGGTCGTTGGTTGGTATGTACTGGCTGGCTGTACTGTACAATGGTGGGTGGTGGCAGTGGCTGAGGCTCCTGAATCCTAAGTCCTCCTGAAGACCTGAATCGGATCCTGACCTGACCTGAGTTTTCTCAGTCCATCTATTCTTTCCAGGTTCCTCGGGAATCCTGGACTTTTCCTGGCCCTGCAGGTGGCAGACAGCTAGGTAGCAGGTGAGACCTTACCTCACCCCTTTTAATGAATGTGAATGTGATGCTAATTACAAATTGTGAAAAACTGACACACGCTTTCTCCGCCAGCCTGGTTGTAAATAGTATTGGTTAATGGCTACAATTATAAGTGTCTTTGTAGTCCATACAATTTTTAATGTATTTACCACTGCACTGCTTTTTGCACACTATAGCTTACTACACATTTGAGTGATAAGCCTACTACAGATGTAGCCATGCTCATCTATCCTCTGTGTGGTGTGTAGTGTGAAAAACTAGTCACAATACATTTGACTGCTCATCGCAGCGTGGTGTCTTCAGTCACAGTATAATGAATTAAGTTTACGACGGGTGCAATACTGGTCGTCCACCAGGTGTCACTTTTGAAAACCACCTTTGCGCATGTGTGAAGTCTCCTTTGTAAAGTCAAATAATGTTTGTAGTTTAATTACTACATTTTTAGATTATCTCTGTAGTAAATAGAAATGTGAACACAGAAAAAGATTTGCTCATCGTCTCAAACACACGCAAAGACCTTTTTTGGCAAAATTAAGGAAAAAAACGATGAAATGCTTATTTTTAAACAGATATACAATACAAGTGTGTCCTTTGCAGGATTCAAACCCAAGCTCATGGGCATGGTAACCACCAGTGATACCACTATGCCAAGTGAGCATTGGAGACAGGTAACTGACACCTGTAGTGAAACAATGATGTTGCTCATTGTAATTTTTTTTATAGTGCTGTGTGTCCCAACTCTATCACTGATTGTAATGATTTTTTTTTCTTTTAGAGAGCTATGTAGAACTCTGAACTGTGCTTTTATTTGTGTGTATTGGAGATGCTGAGCCAATCTTTTCCTGTGTTCAAATTTCTACTCAATATAGGGATAATTTTATACAGCACACCAGGGGTGGTTTTAGTTGTAAGCCATATTGTCACTGGGTGCCTGCCATTCCAGTGATTTTGCACTTCACCCTGCAGTATTACGCTATTAAAAAAATAACTGCTCTACTTAATGTGTCCTGGCTTGCTTGTCAGGGCTTGCTATATTGTTTGGTGTTCTGTAGTGCCATATCCGTCTGCTGCTATTTAGCCCTTTACTGTCATATTCATTAGTAGAACAATCACCACCCAGTGGTGAAACTGTGTATTGCATGCTGTGGATCCTCTTGTGCCTTATCATGCCTTACTTTGCCTACCTGCTTTATTTGTAATGCATGAGTAGGATGCCTATGGCACAGCAGCAGCAACGATGAGCGTGGAATTATCTGTATCTTATGATTCTTACTTGTACTCTCATCACAAAGGAATACTCAGTCTCCTCTCCTCTGCGCTAGTCTTCTCCAACAGGCATCACTGTGGAACACCTCAGTGAAAAAATATTATACAGATGGGTCCACGGTTATCTTGGCTAGTTTGCTGCACCTAGGCACAACATTGTTTATTAACATAATCCCTTCATCTATTGTTCTCAGCTGCAATACAATACAAAGAACAATACAGCAGGGGATTAAGTCATTACAGCAGGGGATTAAGTCTGACTGCCCAGTCTCAGTTAATCCTATTAAAGGACAAGATAAAAATGGACCCATCTGTATAGCTTTATCCTTCCTTCATCAGCAAACTCCATTCCATCCTTGTTACTCACATCCACTCAATCACTAAATTGGGTACATGATTGGGCAGCAGATACTGTACCAAATGGAATACGGCAGTTTTCCAATCACATTCACCTTGTTACTTTTTACCACCAAGTAGGATGGTATGACCATGTGCTAACTTACAGTAGGAAATTTCACAGGTATCAGCAGGACTGTTGTCTTTTGGGGGACCCACTTTATTGGCTTCTCAACCTCAATACAGATATAACAGGTCTACAATTCACCAGATTGTTATCATATTCCATTGTGATTATAATTATATGTATTTAGTTTATTTTTCAAAAATGTTCACATGATTATTACACACAACTGCTAAATGTGATTTGCAGGACATTATTACAGCCAACTACAAATGTGTTTTGCAGGACAATATTACAGCCAACTACTAATGTGATTTGCAGGACATTTGTTTATACAGAGACATTGCAATCATTCATATCCTGGCTGTAACATGCACACGTTTTCATATAGTTTGTGTGTGTATATATGTATTGTGTATTGATTTTAATGCATTCTAATAAAAAATAATATTTTAGAATAGTCTAATTTTTGTAAGTGTGCCCCAACACCAGAGTCCTTCTTTCTGATCACAATTTCAGTATTGCCTTTTTTGACTCTTGAGCGCACCACCAGCCTAGTTTATTGTCCTTGAATACAAGGCTTAATCAATATATACTGTTTATTAGGATATCTCTTATAACATATTAATGTGATCCCATCCAGACAGGCACTGTACAGAATCAAACCCTTCCTTGGTACAATCTTGCAATGTTATTGAAACTCATGGAATATTAACTGCCAGATACTAATAGGGAAAGTAGCCGTGAGTTAATTCTCCTACCATAACCCCAGATATCAAGTCACTCATCACCCACACTGAGCCATCCTATCTATGCTCTCTCAGCATTCAATGTGAACTGAAGGTCATTACAGTAAAAAAAGTTTTGAAAATGTATGGAAATCACTGTTAATAGTTATTGTGAGTCATCCAGAGACGTGAATCAGCAAGCAATGCATTTGTCACTGTGTGACCTTCGGGACAACTCATAGACAAGAACAACACTTTATATTCAGGTTATTTGATTTCAAGTTTTAATCATATTTGTGGTATTCTCTATAGGATGTGACAGTACCTGAATAGTGACATATTATTATTCTATTCATTCTGCTTTTGTTTCTTTGACGATAGTGATTTATCTTCTGTCATTTATATTTTAGGAGCAGGAAAAAAAGAGTTCCCGGCACAAACACCTGCAGCTAAATCCAGCACACACTGATCTGTATCACAGTATATGGTATAAAAAGAGGGGAATTGATCACTCCTATTACACTGCCGTATAGATACTACAGCTGCCAGGCTCCTACATGATGCATCATGACTCTGACACCTACAGACACCAGGCTCATCATTATGTTGACATATTTTTTGTTATCTGGGGCAGCACTACTCAGATGTTTGGCATCATCCCACATAATTACAATGCTGTTACTTGTGGTAGCCATGTGTGTTATACCGGTGACCCAGACTCAGTCACCAGCCTGTACTCTGACACTATCAGAGTCATTTGAAGATTATGAATATTTTCGAGATGGTGACATTATTGTTGGAGGAGTTTTCAGTGTCAATAATTTTATGACTTACTTGCGGATGGATGGAGGCATCATTGTAGACATTTGTTTGAGGTGAGGGTCTTTTTAAATGAAGATTGTATGACAAAAACATAATTCTGTTTAATATGTATTATCAGTTAAAAATGCAATTAAAATCTGAGTTTGGACAATTCCCTTCCAAGTCTAAATATTTCTGCACATGTTGAATATGCCCCACCTACATTGCAGCATGGTTTTGACAAGGGGCAGTTACTTGTTTATATTTTCTACTAACTCAAACTCAAACGCTAGTGCTACAGAAAATATGTCGCTCATGCACATCTGTCCCTGTGTCATGGTAGAACCTTTTATTATACAGTATTTAGAATTAGGGTGTGCAGTCCATATATTATACATTGTGTTAATGTGTACACCTAAAGGCCAAGCTTATAGTACCACCCTTCCCACCAGCCCAAGGGTGTTTTTAATGAACTTGAATTTGTGGCATTTATAGACTGCATATTGGAAAGGACACTATGATTTGTAAGTCCTGAATAAATGTACACTATTTTTAAGTTTTTGGGATGAGTTTGAGCATGGGGTTTACTTGGGTTGGTATTATTTGGCAGCTTTGGGACATCATAATGTAACAATCTATAATTTTTTAGCACCTACTTTTTTTTTTACCAATGTAACAATGTTTAACATTCTAATCATTACCTTGCACATATTTAACACTCTTAATACATAGCTGCTGCATCTAAATACAGATGGAGCCTCCCTTATCTTACCACCCCCCCCCCCCCTGGTCACAGGAGTGCACTCCCGGCGTGACTAGACGATCTGTCCACCTAGTTTTATAATTCACCGCCATTCTTTCTACATCTACATCTTTTTACATCTACAGCTCCCCCATGATCTATTATTTTTTGTCAAAAAAGTCAATCAGATTTGTTTGGCATGATCTCCCACCAGTAAATCCATGCTGTTTTGGATCCTGTAAGCTGTTTGATTTAAGATATTCCACAACTCTTTCTTTTAATTGTTTTTCCATTACTTTCCCTACTACTGATGTAAGGCTTACTGGTCTGTAGTTACTTGCTTCTTCCTTGCTTTCACTTTTGTACAATGGAACTACATTCGCTCTTTTCCAGTCCTCTGGAATGGCACATGTATTTAGTGACTGGTTAAATAATTCTGTTAATGATGCCACCGGCACTTCTTTTAGCTCTTTTAGTATCCTTGGGTGTATCCCATCTGCCCACATTGATTTATCCACTTTTAGTTTTGAAAGTTCTGTTTGGACCATTTCCTCTGTAAATGCACTTTCATCTACCTTATTTTTATGAATGTCCTTGCAACTTAACTGTGGCCCATTCTCTTCTACTTCTGTAGTAAATAATGAGCAAAAATAATTATTTAGGTGATCTGCAATTGCCTTGTCTCCCTCCACCAAATTCTCACACTTTGTCTTAAGTCTTATTATTCCTCCATTTGATTTTCTCCTTTCATTTAAATACTTTCAAAAGTTTTGCCCCCTTTATCTACTGACTGGGCCATTTTCTACTCAGCTTCTGCCTTTGCACGACTGATCACTTTCTTAGCATCCTTCCGTCTGTCAAGATACGCCTCTTTGTCATTATTATTTTGAGTCTGTTTGTATTTCCTAAAAGCCCTCTTTTTTCTTTCACACTAATTAATACTTATTTTGTGAACCACACTGGCTTCCTTTTCCTGGTGCTTTTCCTAACCCTTTTGATACAAAGGTCTGTTGCCCTTAGTATTGCACTTTTCAGTTTTTTCCCACCTCTCCTGCACCCCTTCCAAGTTCCTCCAGTCCGCCAATTAATCACTGAAACATCTCCCCATTTTTGCAAAGTCAGCCTTACTAAAATCCAATACCTTTGTTTTTGTGTGACAGGAGTTGGATCCTGTCTTTATATTAAACCATACTGCTTGATGATCTCTGGATCCCAGGTGCTCACCCACATATATGTCTGATATCCTGTCACCATTTGTAAGAATTAAATCTAATATTGAGTCTTTGCGAGTGGACTCCCTCACCAATTGCTTGAGAGATGCTCCCTGTCATGAATTTAGAAATTTGCCACTTGTATCTGAACTTGCAAAGACCCCTTCCAATTTATATCAGGTAAATTAAAGTCTCCCATGATTATGACATCCCTTTAAAGCCATTTTAGTGACGTCCAACAATAGGTTCCTGTCCAAATCCTTCCCATGGCCTGGTGGATTGTAGATCACCCCAATGCAAATAATGTCCTTCTCCCCGGTTTCTGTGGTGACCCAAAGGGCCTCAGTTTTGTCTTCAATATTTTGGAATAAAGCATCATTTATGCTTTTCTCACATACATTGCTACCCCTCCTCCTATCCTTCCTTAATGAATTGTATCCTGGTATAGCTATGTCCCAGTCCTGATTCTCATTGCACCATGACTCTGTAATTGCCACAATATCCAGGTTATCCCTTGTCATTATCGCAATTAGCTCTGGAATATTGTCTCCTAATTTCCTTGCATTTGCACACATAGCTTAAAGATTTTTGCCTGTGCATCTGTTATTAGTAGCCATGTCCAGACAGTACAGAATAAATGACAGGTTTAAAGTTGATATTACCTGTTTGGTGATGTTGCTCAGTGTTTGGTAATTGTTTTTTTTTTAACTAATCAGGAATCACAGTCTGTCCTTTACACCAGAACTGCACCTCACTAAATGTAAAGATATAGTACACCTGACCACAAATGGCCAAATGATCAAAGCAGGTAAACACCAGACAGCATGCAATAATAAATAAACTATGTTTCACTGAGCAACTTCCCCACACATGCAATGCCAATTACAAGCAAATCATTACATCAAAAAACATACATGAGTTTGCATAAGAGAGAACTGTAGTGAGCAGATTGGGATGTCTTTAAATAGTTTAAAAAGACAGATAATATGCATAATATGAATTACAAACTTTTGAGGCATTAAGGCAGTCCATTTGTGGTAGTGTTGGTGTGTTGATGTTTCCCTTCTGTTTTCCTTCGTTTTAATGCAGGTATAATGCTAATTTTATAATAACACTTTTATGTCATCACTTCTATGGAAGCACTACCAGCTGATGGCTACCATCCTTATACTAGACTTTAAATAGTAATATTTGCCATGTGAATGCAATGATTGCAAATGCCTCCCAATACAATACCACTTTAAAGCTAAGACAATAAATTAGCTTAGACAAACAAGCATTACATACCAACAAGGCAGACAACTGAATCTTTAAAAAGGAAAAATAAACAAAAACAAAACTCTTTTTCAATGTACTTAGAACTATGCAATCATGGTATTCATTTGAGATAATCAGCAGATGCAATATAACTTGTTGGTAAGTGTAGTTCCACGATTCTCTACCTAGAACTATGCAATCATGGTATTCATTTGAGATGATCAGCAGATGCAATACAACTTGCTGGTAAAGTGTAGTTCTACGATTCATTACCTAGAACTATGCAACCATGGTATTCATTTTAGATAATCAGCAGATGCAATACAACTTGCTGGTAAGTCTAGTTCTACGATTCATTACCTAGAACTATGCAACCATGGTATTCATTTTAGATAATCAGCAGATGCAATACAACTTGCTGGTAAGTGTAGTTTCATGATTCATTACCTAGAACTATGCAATCATGGATTTTATTTGAGAAAATCAGCAGATGCAATACAACTTGCTGGTAAGTATAGTTCTATGATTCATTATCTAGAACGATGCAATCATGGTATTTGAGATAATCAGCAGACGCAATAAAACTTGCTGGTAAGTGTAGTTCCATGATTCATTACCTAGAACTATGCAAACATGGTATTTATTTGAGCAAATCAGCAGATGCAATACAACTTGCTGGTAAGTGTAGTTCTACGATTCTTTACCTGTTGTTGAGAAGGAGTGATGAAGAGTCAGTTCACAAAGTTCACAATCAATAACAGCTGCTTATATAACTTAACACAGGTATAATGCTAATTTTATAATAACACTTTTATGTCAGCACTTCTATGGAAGCACTACCAGCCTTATACTCTCAGTAGTGGTGTCACATGGGGAGTTCATATACAAACTAGAGATATATGCGCATGGTTAATCTTAAATTAAACATACCCAAGCTTGGGGTTTTCATGGTTTACACTAAGGGGGTAATTCAGACGTGATCGCTAGGCTGCATTTTTTGCATCCCTGCGATCAGGTAGTCGCCACCTACAGGTGGAGGGTATTACCTTTGTGCAGGTGTGTGTTCGTTTTTGTTGGAGACCTGCACACACAGGACTTAATCAGTTGCTGCATTGATCAGAGCCAGAGCTGATGTCAGACACCTTCCCTCAAAACACCGGGTTCCACCTGCGTTTTCCCAGACACTCCTACAAAACGGTCAGTTGCCACCCAATAACGGCCTCTTCCTGTCAATCACCTTGCGATCGCCCATGCGTTTGCTTTTTTTGCACCATCTTGTTGCTATGCACCGATGCCTGGTGCAGTTATCCAATGTGCCGGCGCATTGCGGTGCATATGCATGTGCAATTCTGATTTGATCGCAGGCTGTGAGAAAACACAGCCTAGCAATCAGATCTGAATCAGCCCCTACGTCCCACATCATATATTCCAGTCAATTTCAGACTCTCAGATGATTCTTATTCTGTATGTCATATAAAAGTCCCCACCCTCATGATCATGTACCATATTACACTTGAAAACAGAAGGGGGAGGATGTCTGTGGGTTGGCCGTGTTAAAAAAATGATATTAGGATGCCATTAGGATGGGCAGAGAGAGAGGTGTGGTAGTTAAATGGTGTGCATGAGAAAGGGGGCTGCAGGCATCATTGCTCCTGTTTAATGCATCATAGTCACTGTGTACAGTATTTGTGCTTGTAACACAAACTGCAAAAAGTTTACTATGTGTGGTGCAGCAAATATGCTCTTGATTGTAAAAAAAGTATTTTTTTTTTTCAACACTAGGAAATCACTGCAGTTTGCTTTGTCAGTATCAGAGAGGAGAAGGATGCAACATGAGTAGAGGAAAGGGCTAGACCATCTATAGCACCTCTCACTTACAGCACATACTGTAATGAGTCAGTGTGACAAATTATTAGTACTGGTAGCAATGCCGCTGTCAGCAGCTTCATTGCACTGCTCCACCACTGCTCTTCATAAAAAAAATAGAAGCCAGAAATGACAGAGGAGGCACGGGTCAACATGACTTCCCTCTTGCATCCCCCGGTACTAGGCATGGTGGTATTCCCGCCATCCTTACTCCAAAATAAATATTGTAAATAAGTATTTGCAAAAAATCGGCAATTTTTTTTAGAATAAAATACAAAATTTGTGTAGTGTCTTTTTGAGACACAGCGTATATATTACCATTCACATTGGGTGCAGTGAAATCAATACCACTTACTTTAAATAATTATTGTAAAGAAGTCATGTTTTTCCATGTTGTGTAAAATACAGTTTATCCTAATCATAAATGACTGTTCTTACTGGGTGCACTGTTATCCCATCACCTCTACTCCAAAGAAATTATTCCAAAGAAGTTACGCTATGGTCTATTCCCGGTGTGTAAAAATAAAAATGTCAGTCTTTCATAATTGAATGTAAAAATTTGCATAGTGTGTTTGTGATACAGTGTATGTTACTGTTCTTACTAGTTGTGGTTCTACCTCTGACATCTTTAATCCGAAATAATGTTTGCAAAGCCATTTTTTGTGGTTTTTAAATAAAATATCCAATTTGTTAGAATTGTATAACGGTATCCATTCACATGGTCGACCATGTTATGGTCGACAGTCATTAGGTCGACCACTATTGGTCGACATTGACATGGTCGACATGGACACTTGGTCGACACAAGAAAATGGTTGACACATGCAAGGTCGACACATGAAAAAGTCAACATGAGTTTTTTAACTTTTTTCTTTTGGGGAACTTTTCCATACTTTACGATCCATGTGAACTACGATTAGAACTGTAATCTGTGCCAAGCGAAGCTGTAGCGGAGCGAAGGCACCATGCCCGAAGCATGGCAAGCGAAGCGAGCCATGCGAGGGGACGCGGTGCACTAATTGGGGTTCCCAGTCACTCTACGCAAAAAATGACACCAAAAAAAGTTTAAAAAACTAATATCGACCTTTTCATGTGCCGACCTTTTATGTGTTGACCATTTTCATGTGTCAACCATGTGTCCATGTCGACCATGTCAATGTCGACCAATAGTGGTCGACCTAATGACTGTCGACCACAACATGGTCGACCATTCATACCGGAACCTTGTATAACACTGTCCTTAATCTTTTTATATGGCTGCAGTAATAGCACACTTTTCTGTCAAACAGAGAGTGACAGGTGCCATGCCCAGTTTCCACCCAGTCTCCACCCACACCTCTCCTCCAACACACCCACAGCGCCACCCTTTATACCCCAACACTCCCTGATTTATGCCCATTTTTTTATATAAATTGAATATAAATTTAATCATTTGAAATCAGTATTTTTCTTTAGTCATAGAGTGATCACAAAAGTCTCTTACAAGATGTGTTTTGTAAGATAAGAGTCATAGGTTTGAAAAAAGCCACAGTATGTCACGCAGCACAGCTATTCGAAAAAATGGATGAAAAAAAGGTATTACACAGTATTAAATCCTGGTAGTTATTTCAGCATTGATAAATATTAAGGCTAATAATGGAGAGTTTAAAAGATTGGAAATAAAAAATATGGCTTCAAGATCACGATGCCTATACATTGCATAAACCAGCACAAAAAAACCTATAAAAGGAACATGATTCGCATATCAGATATAAATCAGCAATGGCAATGTGATCTGGTCTCGCTTATAGACCTTGCAAAGTACAATGATGGTTTTAAATACATATTAACCATTATCGATATTTTCAGTAAGATAGCATGTGCCGTCAGTCTAACAACCAAGAACGTTACAAAAGTCGCTAACGCTTCTGAAATTTTTTTCCAACAGAACTGCATGCCGCAGAAATTGCAAACTGACCACGGTAAAGAGTTTCTAAACAAGGTCCTAAAAAAGTGTTTGAAAGATACGGTATACAGCATTTTGTGACCAATAATGATGTAAAAGCAGCAACTGTTATATAACGCTTCAATAGAACTTTAAAAACACATATGTGGTGCTATTTCACAGCTCAGAATACTTACAGATATATAGATGTTTTACAAAATTTCATATACCGTTATAATAACACATGCCATAGAACGATTAAGTGTATGGCGTGTAATGCCATCTAACTCTTTAAGAGTTTTCAAGACGACATACGGTGATTACTTTAAAACTAAGAAAACTCTGAAATGATTAGTCGTTGGTGATCATGTATGTATTTCCAAATATATTTCCAATATATCCAAGGATATATTTCAGAAAGGATATGAACAGAATTTTTCTGAGGAAATATTTGTAATACGAGTCAATAAGCCACTTTACATGCTGGTGGACATCTACGGTGTTAAATACTACTTTAATTAAATTAACCATCTTGTTGCTGTTTGAGTTGTTAAGTAAAATACTGAATTGAAATCAGATTTAGAAAAGCAATTGATTATTTATTAACAAGACCACGCCCATATACAGGTTGAGAGGGAACATCCTCTCATGCCTGGGTCAAAATGCTTCAATCCAGATACATGTCAAAACAATGATTTTTATAACATACAGTTACGCCCCATTCTTTTAACCCTCCCATATGATTTCATACATCTTGAGTACAGTGTTATGCAATATTAGGACAATTGGCAAAGAAAACCCAAAGAATATGTAGCCAATGCATCCTCGTGATGAGGCTGACTCGTGATCTAACCATGTCTCCTTATTAGGAATTAAACTGGACTTTGGATGTGCGTACGTGGATTTAATATTAGCCAACAAAGTTGTTTTCATCTTTCTTACTGTGTATAAAGTTCAAATGAATGCTGTCTCATCTATATAGAAACAAAATGGATTCTCTTATGCTTTTATACTATAATGGTGAATATACAGTAGATTACCTTTGATATTGTGAATAATATGTGTATGCATAATATACGTACTATCCCGTAGTACCTATATATGGCTGCTAGGCCTTTAGAATGTTGCCTCTGTCACAGTATTTGGCAACGGTGAAGACATTACTGGTATGTTTTACCCGGAAGACATTCAAATTTACCAAAAAAACTATAATAAAATTTATAAAGTGGAAAAGTTTTTAAAAAATAAGACAGACAGTGGCCAGAAATATGCATTAGTCAAGTGGTGCAAGTATCCATCTTAATTTAACAGTTGGGTCGATCCATCAGAGATAAAAGATATTTAAAAAGCGGTGCTCTCTAAACAAGGTGAGCATGGCTGTTTCTAGTCAATTTTGCTCCCAGTGCGAGATTAAAAAATGCGCCCCCCATTGACATAAAAAATGTGCCCCCCCCCACACACACACACCTAGATAAAAAACAACAACTTGCGTGTGCACCTGGCACGGGGGCGTGGCCTCATCTAAATGGGTGTGGCCTCGTCTAAAAAGACTACCTCACAATCCAGTTTTTGACCCTGCTCCAACAGATCACAACCACCACAGGAAAAAAAAATCTACCATATTAAGCCCCACACAGTAATGCCCCCTGCACCATATTATGCCACACACCGCAATGCCCTTGATACATTAAATCCCCACACTAAGGCAGGCAAGAGTCCCCATTTCACACATTATGGCAGGTGTCCCCATTTTACACATTGAGAGAGAGAGAGAGAATACTTACAGGGGTGATTACCGCTCTTCGGCCAGCCTCACCAGTCGCTCCTCACGCCGGCCTTTCCCTCTTCATAACTTGGATCCCCCTCTGTACTCCGCTCGGGGGGGGGGGGGGGAGTTTCGCGGAGTGACAGGGTTGCGTCGTGACGTAATGACGCTACCGCGTCATTCCGTGAAACTCCGCCCCCGAGCGGGTTACTAGGGGAGAAATAGGAGGGGGAAGCAGGGAGCCACAGTTAGTGCCGCAGCAGGCGCCCAGTGCGGTTGCACTGCTCGCCCGCCCCAAGAAATGGCCATGAAGGTGAGTGATGGATGACAAATCGTTCTACATATCCTTGCCAAGTAATGCCTCAGCAGAAACATTTCCACTAAATAGGGTTTATAACTACACAACAAAACTGTCAAAGGTGATAGACTTAACTGGTGAGTGGGAAGTCGCTCTTACTGAAAAACAATACCCGCAAACTTGGAATACATTGGATTTACAAGATTGTAGGCTACAAATATCATGGGGAGGCACATTGGATCAGCCAGTGTTGAGAGACATGAGTGTGTGCTTTAAACCCGTTTTTTTATGAAACAATCGATGTGCTACTGAATGTAATCAACACGGAAATTGAGCAACAGAAACTGGAGGTTGGATTAAGGCTAATGTATGATCCATTTGAACGCGTTGTAACACGTGACAGTAAGCAGTTGCATCAAACCAATGCCGGTTCTAAACTGACATGGATACTGGGTTAACAGCCTAAAACTAAGATTTCTAAACAATGCGCCAACATCAAAGGAGGTCAATATACGTTGTATGTGTACACAGACATTATCGAACACCAGAGAGTCGGGGATAGTTATGTACCACTGCTGCGCACTGTTGAAATTAAGGGCCGTAACAATGAGATGGTCACAAGTCGATACAAGAAGCCCATTTACGTGCCTTTCTGCAAAACACATTTTGACACGATAACCATAGAGATAAAGAATGATCAGAACAAGAACATTTCATTTAAGTTTGCGAAAGCGATCGTGAAACTACACTTTAAATGACACGAAACTGATTTTTATTAAATTGACAAAATGGTTATCATTAAAAACTATGGTGATCTGGCATTGTACACGCAATATTATAAAGCGCAAGGCAGTAATGGTTTATCTGGGTTTCATGGCAGTGCATACATGTATGGTTGCAGTTTATTGGGTATTTTTCGAAGCCTGTTCAGAAAAGCAGTGCTTCTTTTCCGAAGAGGCCAAGAATTGGCTAAACCACATGTGAAAAGTGCTGCACGTAATATCACAAAAGACGTCATTGAACAAGTCGCAGCGGCCGCAATGAATAAATTGCACACAGCGAATCAAGTGAAACAAGATGTTTCTGGTTTAATATATACAAGAAAAGGTATGGCTAAAAGAAAACGGAAGCGGTCGACAGCACTTCTGCCTTGGTGTATGCCTCTTTTAAACAAAAACTGGAGACATCAAAACTTAAAAAAGAAAAGAAAATTGACGCGAAGGGTTGGTGATATTTTTTAACCATTTCTTTCATACACAATGAGTCTGGTGAATGTGCAAAATCATAGATGGATCTTTTTGACGTACCACCAATGAAAACTAGCGTGGAAAAAAGTCTATACATCGAAGTTCAACCTTTAGCAGCGTTATCTGAGACAGCACTGTTGAATTTTATATAATGGCCAATGGCGAACTCTACTATGATTTGAACAACAATCTGCTGTACGTGACGTGTAAGATCGTACAAACCGACAACAATCCAATACCCCAAGGGGCACGGGTAGCCCTTATTAATTATCCCATAGCTACTTTATTCAGTCAGGTGGATGTTTCTTTGGGCGACAAGCTCATATCGCAATACAACAATCTTTACGCCTATCAAGCCTACATTGAGACCATATTGAATTACAGCTCTGATACTTTATCCACAAAGCACACAAAATGAATATTTTACAGAGATATGGCTGGAGAACATAACTCCAGGGCTTTGAATGTGGCAAATACAGGCTTTATACAGCTTAATTACTGGGACCTCTGCACTGCAACCTTTTTCATCAACAAAAACTAATCTTAAACGCTGTTAAGTTTAAGAGAAAACTTACCAGAAACAAAGACTCAATCTTCTTAATGTCAGCAGAGGCAGACACCTTTAAAATACAGATCGTTGCAGCACCGCTGTTTGTGAAGAGTTCAGGACTCGCCAGTCGGCCAGATAGGACATGCGCAGGCTTTCCTTAATGGCAATGCAAAATACGCGATTGATTATGTAGGGATGACAATCTACTGTGTTCCTACAGGCAGTAGGGTGTTTAGTTTAAAAATTGATGCATTGGAAAAAGAATGAGCACTATAAGTGTACTGAATATGGCACCTGTAAGAAAAAAAATGGTTAAAAGATATGTTTACAGCCCCTTCTGGGGTACTTAGAGTGTCCACAGTCCTTATTGGTCAGTTGATGTTGGTGAAACCTGTCCCTGGCTCTCCCTACCTTGCGGCTTTGGATGTTTTCACCTTCATATCCCAACCATGCTGGATCTCCAGTCGTTTGTTTCAGGGCACTGATAATCGCTGCGGGTCTCGGCAGGTCTCAGCGAGTGATGTCACGGCTAGCCGCCGGCGGGATTCAGGAAGTAGGTTGAGCCGATTGAAGTCCTGGTGCTGTGTCACGTTACCTCCAAGGGTGTTTAATTTAGAAAATCTGTTTTTAGGCCAGGTGCCAAAAACAGTCATATCAGTGTTTGTAGACAACAAAGCATTTTCAGGAACCTATGATCGGAACCCATTATGTTTTGAATATAAAAACGTGAACTTTTCATCTCTCTTTACCTGGATGGAACCCCGCTTCCTGCAAAGCCATTTCAACCAGACTTTGTACATGGTAATGTGGTGCGTGAGTACATTTCGCTCATACAGATTACAAATAAGCAGAAATCATATTCTTTTATACTGATTGACCGCGAATATTACCTCGATGGTTACATGATTTTCACTTTCGATCTGCGCCTGAACAGGAGTGTGTGGAACACCTATCACTAATATCATTGATATTAATCAAATGTGAGATGTGTTGTATGATTATTTATAAATGAATTCATTTATTTTTATATTTTTCGCATATTTTAACAACTGCCATTACACTGTTGAAAAATGAACACATTACAGATAAATTGCATTCTGTACGCGATGCCAAGCACGCAACAAGTTTTTAAAGGAACCTATCCATGTGATATGTTAGCAGCAAGTAAACTGACACAATACCCTTGCGCATTTGTAATCAACACTCATACTAGTGAACAACCTGGTGAACACTGGTTGTCTGCTTATTTTAATGAATATGGCTTATGTTATTTTTTTTATTCTTATGGCCAGTTCCATTTTCCCAAAGAATGTGCATGGTTAATATTGTGTCTACTTTATATTTGTTATGTGTAAAATCTAAAAATATGAGGATTTTTTTACCAGGTTTAGTAAAGATACAAAACGTAATGATCATTTAGTTTCAAACTTTGTAAGGCGCATGCCAAGAAGTCATTGTTTGAGTCATTATATGCATAAATATATATAGAACTTGTTGTAATGACTGCTGTGTTTGATGCATTATATGTACAATGCTGTATAACTACTGTACGTTGATTTAAAAAAAATAAAGAACAATGTTTTAAACTTTATGCTGTGTGATTGAAAGTTTCTTTCAAATTCCCTGATTAGAATCAAAGAACAAAACAGGTTTTTCTAAATCATAAACATATTT
Organism: Pseudophryne corroboree; assembly: GCF_028390025.1. Taxonomy (NCBI): domain Eukaryota; kingdom Metazoa; phylum Chordata; class Amphibia; order Anura; family Myobatrachidae; genus Pseudophryne; species Pseudophryne corroboree. The sequence goes on along the minus strand of NC_086447.1, from coordinate 28,188,697 downwards.
TTATTGGATCATAAAAAGTTTATATCTGTCCATAATAAGGAAAGAAGGGAAATCACAGGTACTGAGCGTCATGTACTCCTGAGTTAAAACTGGCTGTAGACAAGGGGTATAAAGTGTGTAAAATCTATAAGATGTGGCATTTTGATGAACGATCTGACGATTTGTTTTCAGGTTATATTAAAGTGCATCTCAGGGATAAACAAGAGTCTTCTGGTAATCCGGAATGGTGCACAGACTCTGAGAAATGGCAAGTGTATATAGATGCCTATCAAAAAAATGAAGGCGTGACTTTAAGATCACATAGAAATCAATCCTGCAAAAAGACAAATATCAAAATTGTTTTTAAACTCCTTATGGGGAAAGTTTGGTTAACATAGTAACATGTCCAACACATGTCTAGTGTCTAATCCCGACAAGCTTTTTGAATACACATTTTTAACGTACTATAATGTGTCTGCTTTTGTCTTCATAGATGATGATACAGTTATGGTGAATTGGAAATATGCCAAAGACCATTAATCCAATTTTTTAAATAATAATAATATCTTCATTGCTTCAATGACTACAGCATATGCCCGTATTGAATTGTAAAATCTATTGGATAGATTAAAGTCATTGTCTTTACCATGATACAGACTCTGTTATCTTTGTCAGCACTCCTGGAGATTGGAATCCACCATTGGGTGATTATCTAGGTGTGCTGACTAGAGAACTGCTGCCAGGGACACATATAACTGAGTTTGTCTCATCAGGACCCCAACCATACGGCTATCGCCTAAACAATGGAAAGACCAGTTAAAAAGTTAAAGGTATAACGCTCAATGATGATAATGCTCAACACGTTAACTTTGACAGTCTGGAAGACCTTGTCTTAGATTATCCTTTAAAGCCCGAAGGTGAAGATCAGAAAAAAACTATGATCCGCCAACCTGGTATAGTCTGGTTTAAAAAGTACTGGCAGATTGAGAGGCGCACGCTGCATAAAATTTAAAAGTGCATTTCCACTAAGCGGAAACTTACAGATAATTTCACAACACTTTCGTTTGGGTATTAAGATGAACATCCGGTTGCAACAACCCCTGTCATGTATTGTAGCAGGCCCCTCCAATTCAGGGAAAAGTTATTTTGGGAAAATGCTGCTGCAAAATGCCGCAACACACCTGTCGCACATGCCTGATAATGTTGTTTTGTTTTATGGCTGTTAGCAGTCTATGTACGATCACCTGCTATGCGATTTCCCAGGTATGCATTTTATAGAGGGGATACCTGAGACTTTTAACAATGACCAACTTTTACTCCCGATAGAATTCATTTAACTGTTGTTAATGTACTGATGTAATCGGCTAGTAATAATTCTGAGAATGAGGAAGCGTTCACAAATTAAGTACACCATAGAAATCTTAGTATCATGTACCTTGTACAAAATGTATTCTGCCAAGGTAAAAAGAGCAGGACAATACATTTAAATACAAAATATATGGTGCTGTTCAAAAACTCAAGTGATAAAGTGCAAGTTTCGACAATGGCTAGACAAATGTATCCAAACAATAGTCATTTCTATTCTAGATGCTTTTGAATATGCAATGGCTATACCTTATGGCTATTTACTGGTTGATTTAAGAACCAATACGCTAGATGAGTATTGTTTACGAGTCAGTTTATTCCCACCCGATGAGCTGTTGCTTATGTCATTAAAGAGCGCTGTTCTAAAAAGCTATAATCGAACAACTTTTACTGATTCATCATAGGTCAATCAAGTGTGAACATGTCAGCCTGGTTACGCCATAATTGAGCGCTTTTAAAGGCGCCAATATAGGCAAAACCAACCCAAAGAAATACTATTTTATCCAATGCTTCAAACAATTTGGTGACAGCCATTTGTGAGTTAGCCCTCAACACGCTTAAAGGTAAAATACCATTGTCACAACGACAGTTGAAGAACCTTAAAAAGAAGCGTGACCTTATAAAATCGCTTTGTAAAAAGAAATACACCATTGGTAATAAGAAGCATTTGATATAGCAATAGGGCGGATTTATTGATTTGCTGCTTGATTTTGCTATTGCATTAATAACCAGCCTTCTGACTAATTGCTGATGGAATATGCTGAGAAAATGTATCTGGTGCCTCAACAGCAGATAGATCGTTTACACAACAAACTGAGCAGTGATGACATACGTAAAACAGCCACACAAGGTCTGGATGCAGAGATCGTCAACATACTACAGAATAACAATTTATCAGAATATGAAAAGGTAAAATGATATACAGCTGCGTTGCAGAGGTATCTAGTGTTGAGTAAACAGTCTGATACAGAAATGTCAACTTTAACTCTTTTATCGCCTGGTACAAATACTGCTGATGAGTCAATTAAGCAGATGATGCTGATGATGTTTATAATGACATTTTGAGTAGTGTTAATGCTACAGTATTGTGAAATACTATTGAGTAAAATGACGCATTCTAAACACATCATAAGCTGGAATACGAAAGGCGAGTTTCAGCATAATGTTCGTGCTGTACAAGGATCCAACATGCTGGATTTAATAAGAAGCATTACACAAAACCATAGTGTGTTGAGTCATAATACGCCAAATGGTTGGCATTAATTTATGCGTGCTATGTCTGAATTAAGTATGCCATCCACTGTAGTTGTTAATGTCATAAATACACTACAACTAGACTTTTTAAAAGCAGAGACACACGCAGGATGTGATGGCACTGTCACTGAACCAGCACCACTACAACTCTTTAAAAAAAGATGTATAAATATTCTAAATTCCCCTGGCCTAACAACACCGCATGGCTACTTACTAGGAAAAGAGCTGTAGATCTGTTTTAGGCATCACAGTGGTTGACTCTATAGCGTCAAACTATTTTATATTGTTTTTGTTTTTTGTACATTAGAATTTGTGTGATTATTTTGTACCGCAATATTTGTTTTGTAATAATACTAAATTGTGTTAACTCATATTTCAACATATAAAGAAATGCTGTGTAATAATAATGCCACAGCTCTGTATCTGTAAATAAACTTTTTATGATCCAATAAAAATATGTTTATGATTTAGAAAATCCTGTTTTGTACTTTGATTCTAATCAGGGAATATGAAAAAAACTTTCACTCAGAGCATAAAGTTTAAAACATTGTTCTTTATTTATTTTAAAATCAACATAGTTATACAGTATTGTACATAAAATGCTTCAAACACAGCAGTTATTACAACAAGTTACACAGTTCTGTATACATTTATCTGTATAATGACACAAACAATCACTTCTTGGCATGCGCCTTACAAAGTTTGAAACTAAAAGATCATTATGTTTTGTATCATTACTAAACCTGGTCAAGAAATCCTCATATTTGTAGTTTTTACACATAAAGAATATAAAGTAGATACAATATTGACCACACACATTGCTTGAAAAGGTTTGCAAATGACGTTTATGGTGGCAAATTATTTTTGAATTAAAATGTAAAAAATGTATTATATTCTTTGGGTTATAATGATTCCAACCTTTACTGTCCTTCTTGCTGCGTATTCAGCGCCGATTGGAGAGAGGCAGAAGTAGTTTGCCGGCAAACTAGAAGGATATTGCAGTTGATATGGCGGTCACTGTCCCCTTCTCCTCTAGAATATCAACGCGTTTCCCCTGTCCACGTAGGCTTTGTCAGGATCCTGACGAAGCCTGTGTGGACAGGGGAAATGCATTGCCGGCAAACTACTTCTGCCTAACTCCAATCATCGCTGAATACACAACAAGAAGGACAGTAAAGGTTGGAATCATTATAACAGTAGAAAATGTACATTGACTTTTATCCTAGTGGAAACACATTTATACCTTTTTAAGATCCAGTGGGTGTGAGAAAGACCGCTACAGAGTGCGTCACTCCCACATGAATTTGGATCCCATTTAGGGTATGCACATTTGTTAAGTGTCTTGTTTGTGTTAGGGTCTCCTGCCCTGTGCTGCCACGTCGTCATGGCAACCGGGAGACAAGTGCTAGCGGAGTAACCTGAGCACAGCTGATACTCCGGTTCGGGTCTTTTGCTGTGCAGTGGTTATAGGCTCTGTGCACGGCAGGGGATCCGGTGCTGGTTTTTGTGCTCACAGTCTGTGAGGTCTGAGTGGGGCGTGGACAGCACCTGCTTTATAAGGCCTCTTCTCAGGGTAAGCAGATGCTGCTGAATCTTTGTTGGTTAGTCAGTTCCTGAAAGTTAACCAGTACTGTGTAGCTTTGTATTTGTTTGTTGCTTACTGCAAATAGGCCTGGGGATTTGGTATTACACTCTGCCAATCCAGACCTAGCAGTAAGACTGGAGTCAGTCGTTTAGCTTGCTGGGGTTCTGTTACTACTCTGTGAACTTAGCAAGTTTGCGGCTGTATTCTAAGACTTGCCTGTCTAATCCTGTCTCACTGTGCTAGGTGTCAGGGGTCAGTTTAGTGGCAGTAAGCTGAACCTGTGCACTGCAAGTGAGAATTAGGATTGTGGAGACTCTCCTTGTGTCTATCATTCCATCTCTGACCAAGGAGTTTACTGCCACACCCGTTGGTAACCCTTTAGGGTTTTGCTGTTGCCCTTAGCAACAGCATTTCGGGTTCTCTACGTATTAAAACACAACATCTTGCTTTTCCCATCTGAGCAGTTCTAATACAAGGGAGATACCCAGTTCCTTAGCCTCTGGGCTTCTCTGTTCACCTTGTGTGTATTTTGTTACCCTATCACCTTCTGTGTACGTTATGTCATATTCCCCAGTCTGTCTGTGAGTCCATTTGTTTTGCATAACAGTTCTGACACCAGTACTTTCCTGCAGGCACTGGTGTGCATAACATATTCAGCAGCCCAATACTCCTGTTGAAATTTTGTGGGAATATGGAGCATACCCCTCAAAATACGTTGCAACAGGTGGTCGATCAGGTGCAGGTCCTGACTCGACAATTTAATGATTTGTCCATTAAAATGCACACCTCCCAGGCTGCTGGCGGAGCTCCCGCAGCAGCAGCACCTGCAGGGGTTAAGGAGCCGAAAGTAAATCTCCCGGATCGTTTTTCTGGAGATCGCTCGCAGTTCTTTTGTTTCAAGGAGAGCTGCAAGCTATACTTCCGGCTTAGGCCTCAGTCTTCTGGGTCGGAGATTCAGCGGGTGGGCATAGTGATTTCCTTGCTACAAGGAAACCCACAGGTCTGGGCATATGGGTTGCAGCCTGACTGTCCGTCGCTTAAAAGTGTTGATGCTTTTTTTACGGCACTGGGCATGTTGTATGATGACCCTGACAAGACGGCCTCAGCCGAGGCTCAGATTTCGATCCTTAAGCAAGGGCGAAGGCCAGTTGAGGTTTACTGTACGGAGTTTCGGAGGTTGGCCCATGATACCCAGTGGAATGACCCAGCCCTGAGACACCAGTACCGAAGAGGTCTTTCTAACCAGATAAAGGACCAACTGGTACAATATCCCTTGCCTGATAGCTTGGATCAGCTCATGCAGTTATCCATCCGGGTGGATAGACGGCTGAGAGAGTGTAGGCTTGAAAGGGAAACTGAGATTTCCTTCCTTCCCAAGGGAACCTCAGACTCTGAGGAATTTTCTGAGGAGCCTATGCAGATTGGGGCTACCCGCCTCTCCTCGCGTGAGAAGACGCGAAGGAGACAGCAGGGGTTGTGTTTGTACTGTGGGAATAAAGGTCATGTGGTAGTATCATGCCCAGAAAAGCCGGAAAACTTCAGGGCCTGAGGGTGATGGGAAATATCCTGTCAGGCCAGAAGTCAGAATTTCCCAAGAAGACTTTTATCATTCCGGTGACCTTGAAGATCCTCGGTCAAACTGTCAAGACTGAGGCCTTTGTGGACAGTGGGGCCGACTGGGTTTTTATGGACCGCCAATTCGCCCTGAAACACTCTGTTCCCTTAGTACCCTTGGCATCGGAAATTGAGATTTGTGGGTTAAACGGAGAACCATTATCCCAAGGTAAAATTACCTCTTGCACTAGCCAGATTTCTTTGTTTATTGGAGCCACACACTCTGAAAAATTGTCCTTTTATGTGACTGTCTGTACTTTTGCCCCATTGGTGTTGGGGTTACCCTGGTTAAGGGCCCACAATCCTCAATTTGACTGGGTCTCTGGGGAGATTCTTAGTTGGTGTACTGATTGTTTCAGGAGTTGCTTGAGCCTTCCAGTCAGGCTCTCGCAGCTAAGTTTGCCAGGATTGCCAGGGTGTTATGCAGATTTTGCGGACGTGTTCTCCAAAAAAGTTGCAGAGGTACTACCTCCCCATCGTCCCTATGACTGTGCCATTGATTTGTTGCCAAATGCTAAGCTTCCCAAGAGCAGGTTGTACTCCCTGTCACGTCCTGAGACTCAGGCTATGGCAGAGTACATTCAGGAGAACTTGGCTAAGGGATTTATCAGACATTTCACAGTCTCCAGTTGGGTCGGGGTTCTTCTTCGTGGGTAAAAAGGACGGTTCGTTGCGACCCTGCATCGACTTCAGGGAATTGAACCATATCACGATTAAAAACTCATACCCACTGCCTCTCATTTCGGTCTTGTTTGACCAGCTTCGTACTGCCACCATTTTTTCTAAGATTGACCTACGCGGTGCGTACAATCTAATCCGAATAAGAGAGGGGGATGAATGGAAGACTGCCTTTAATACCCACTCAGGGCATTATGAATATTTGGTGATGCCTTTTGGGCTCTGTAATGCCCCGGCAGTCTTCCAGGATTTCATGAATGATGTGCTCAGGGAATATTTGGATAGATTCTTAGTTGTATACTTAGATGACATCCTAATCTTCTCCCATTCCCTGGAGGAACATCGGAAGCATGTACGCTTAGTCCTCCAGAAACTCAGAGACCACCGGCTTGGGGCGAAGCTGGAGAAGTGCGAATTTGAAGTTCAGCAAATCGCATTTCTAGGATATATTATCTCCCCAGAAGGTTTCCAAATGGAGGGTTCCAAGGTACAGGCAGTCCTGGATTGGGTGCAGCCCACTAGTTTGAAGGCGCTTCAGCGTTTCCTGGGCTTTGCGAATTTTTATAGACGATTTATCGCTGGATTTTCGTCTATAGTGGCGCCCTTGGTGGCACTCACTAAGAAAGGGGCGGATGTTGCTCACTGGTCTTGTGAGGCTAAAGCGGCTTTTGCCCGTCTCAAAAGGGCATTTGTTTCGGCCAAGGTGCTGCGACACCCAGATCCAGAGCGTCCTTTTGTGGTGGAGGTGGATGCCTCTGAGATGGGTATTGGGGCAGTGCTTTCTCAGATGGGAGTGTCTGATAATCGCCTTCATCCCTGTGCTTACTTTTCCCGTAAATTTTCGCCTGCCGAGATGAATTATGACGTGGGTAACCGGGAATTGTTGGCTATTAAGGATGCACTCGAGGAGTGGAGACACTGGCTTGAGGGGGCTAAGTTTGTGGTCTCAATTCTCACTGACCATAAGAATCTGGCATATTTAGAGTCAGCAAAGCGTCTCAATGCCAGGCAGGCACGATGGGCTTTGTTTTTTGCTCGCTTTAATTTTTTGATAACATATCGCCCTGGGTCAAAAAACATCAAGGCTGATGCGCTCTCGCAGAGTTTTGCTCCAATCCAGGAGACCACCGAGGAGCCGTTGCCCATTGTTTCCCCATCATGTATTAAAGTGGGCATTACCCAGGACCTCTTATCATTAGTCCTTAGAGCACAGGAGCAGGCTCCTCCAGACCTTCCGGTAGGTCTTTTGTTTGTGCCTCCTAGGTTAAGACAGCGAGTGTTCCTGGAATTCCATGCCAAGAAGTCTGCAGGTCACCCGGGTATTGCCAGAACTCGGGAGTTGCTATCTAGGGCGGTGTGGTGGCCCTCGGTGGCTAAGGATGTGGATCAGTGGGTTCGGGCATGTGACATCTGTGCCCGAAATAAGACTCCTAGAGGGGTTCCTGTTGGCCCATTACATCCACTCTCTATCCCATCTAAGCCATGGACCCACATTTCAATGGATTTTGTGGTGGACTTGCCCAAATCCTCGGGGATGACAGCCATCTGGGTTGTCGTTGACAGGTTTTCGAAGATGGCGCACTTCGTTCCACTGGTTGGGCTGCCATCGGCCAGACGCCTGTCTGAATTATTTATGCTGCATGTTGTGCGTCTCCACGGGTTGCCACTTGATGTGGTCTCTGACCGCGGATCCCAGTTTGTGGCCAAATTCTGGAGGGCATTTTGTTCCGATCTCCAGATTTCTGTCAGCTTGTCGTCAGGCTACCATCCGCAGTCTAATGGGCAGACTGAAAGGGTGAACCAGTCCTTGGAGCAGTTCCTCAGGTGTTATGTCTCCAAGTGTCAGACTGACTGGGTTGCTCATCTGTCCATGGCGGAGTTTGCCTATAACAACGCGGCTCACTCTGCTACAGGGACCTCTCCCTTCCTTTGTGTGTATGGGCATCATCCTAAGGCCAATTCTTTTGACCCCCTGGACTCCACGCCTGGTGGTTCCTCTGTGGTTTCGGTCCTTAGAGGTATTTGGCGGAAAGTGAAGAAAGCCCTTGTGTCTGTGTCATTAGTGACCAAAAGGGTTTTTGATAAGCGGAAAAGACCCTGCAGCTTCAAATTAGGAGACTTCGTCTGGTTGTCTACCAAGAATTTGAAGTTGAGACAGCCATCTCATAAGTCAGGCCCCCGGTTCATCGGCCCTTATAAGATCACCAGGGTTATCAATCCGGTGGCATTTCAGTTAGGTCTGCCCCGTTCTTTGGGTATCAATAAAACATTTCATTGTTCCCTTTTAAAACAGGCGATTAGTAATCCTTCTTCCAGTGGAAGACCTTCCCCTCTTCTGATACGTGGCCAGAGGGAGTTTGTTGTTGAAAGGATTCTTGACTCCAAGGTGGTTCGGGGTCGGCTGTCATTTTTGGTGCACTGGAAGGGGTATGGCCCGGAGGAGCGGTCGTGGGTGCGCAGTTGTGATCTTCATGCCCCCAGACTGATACGCTCTTTCTTCTCGCAGTTCCCCGATAAACCCGGTGGTAGGGGTTCTTTGACCCCTCGTCAGAGGGGGGGTACTGTTAGGGTCTCCTGCCCTGTGCTGCCACGTCGTCATGGCAACCGGGAGACAAGTGCTAGCGGAGTAACCTGAGCGCAGCTGATACTCCGGTTCGGGTCTTTTGCTGTGCAGTGGTTATAGGCTCTGTGCACGGCAGGGGATCCGGTGCTGGTTTTTGTGCTCACAGTCTGTGAGGTCTGAGTGGGGCGTGGACAGCACCTGCTTTATAAGGCCTCTTCTCAGGGTAAGCAGATGCTGCTGAATCTTTGTTGGTTAGTCAGTTCCTGAAAGTTAACCAGTACTGTGTAGCTTTGTATTTGTTTGTTGCTTACTGCAAATAGGCCTGGGGATTTGGTATTACACTCTGCCAATCCAGACCTAGCAGTAAGACTGGAGTCAGTCGTTTAGCTTGCTGGGGTTCTGTTACTACTCTGTGAACTTAGCAAGTTTGCGGCTGTATTCTAAGACTTGCCTGTCTAATCCTGTCTCACTGTGCTAGGTGTCAGGGGTCAGTTTAGTGGCAGTAAGCTGAACCTGTGCACTGCAAGTGAGAATTAGGATTGTGGAGACTCTCCTTGTGTCTATCATTCCATCTCTGACCAAGGAGTTTACTGCCACACCCGTTGGTAACCCTTTAGGGTTTTGCTGTTGCCCTTAGCAACAGCATTTCGGGTTCTCTACGTATTAAAACACAACATCTTGCTTTTCCCATCTGAGCAGTTCTAATACAAGGGAGATACCCAGTTCCTTAGCCTCTGGGCTTCTCTGTTCACCTTGTGTGTATTTTGTTACCCTATCACCTTCTGTGTACGTTATGTCATATTCCCCAGTCTGTCTGTGAGTCCATTTGTTTTGCATAACAGTTCTGACACCAGTACTTTCCTGCAGGCACTGGTGTGCATAACAGTTTGTGACTAAATGTTGTGTCTTTGTAATTTATGTATGTGCCGGTTTTAATAAATCAATTTGAACTGTATATGTGAACACTTTTAATAAATATATTAATGCTATAGAAACACCCTGTAAGTATTATTTGCAGCAATTGCAGATTTTATACATTTATGTAAGGGTAGCGCCAGAGGAATACCTATCTTTTCGCCAATTCTAGGGCTCTTCATAAAAGAGGCACTGCTTTTCTGAACAGGCTTCAAAAAATACCACCTTAACCGTAACCGTACATGTATATGTTGCTGTGAAACACAGGTAAACCATTACCGGCTTGAGCTTTATAATATTTCGCGTTCAATGACGGATCACCATAGTTTTTAACGACAACCATTTTGTTAATTTAATAAAAATCGGTTTTGCATCGTCTAAAGTGTAGTTTCATGATCGCTTTTCCAAACTAAAATGAAATGTTGTTGTTCTGATCAATTTTTATCTCTATGGTTAACATGTCAAAATGCGCTTTGGATAAAGACATGTAATCGGGCTTCTCATATTGAATTGTGACCATCTCATTGTTACGGCCCTTAATTTCAACAGTGCGCAGCAGTGGTACATAACTATCCCGACTCTCTGATGTCCGATAAAGGCTGTGTACACATACAACATATATTGACCCTTTTGATGTCAGCACATTGTTTAGAAATCTTAGTTTCAGGCTGTAAACCCAGTATCCATGTCAGTTTAGAACCGGCATTGGTTTGATGCAACTGCTTACTGTCACGTGTTACAACGCGTTCAAATGGATCATACATTAGCCTTAATCCAACCTCCAGTTTCTGTTGCTCAATTTCCGTGTTGATTACATTCAGTAGCGCATTGATTGTTTCATAAAAACTGGGTTTAATGCACACACTCATGTCTCTCAACACTGGCTGATCCAATGTGCCTCCCCATGATATTTGTAGCCTACAATCTTAGGAAGAAACATTTGTGATGATCCGCAACAAGATACCCCCTTGTTTGTGCCTGGATGACACAGTTACACACAAAATGAACACACGAGGGGGGTTAATTCTTTAAAGAAAACCAAATACCTATGATTACTCGGGTAGATTCACCATAATACAGGGTTGGTGTTGCTCCCCAGAGTCAGAAAACCAAATATTCTAGAAAGAGAAAAGAAGACTCTATCTTGGGGGCACTCTTTGAAATATAAATAGGGCCAGATATACCCTTAGGTATCATTAAAATATAACCTTTAATTGTATCTTTAAAATTAATAGGAATTTGAAAAGGAAAAATATATAAACACACACACAGGTTTATTCATATACACCTTGGGATCACTTTTCTATCACAAGGAGTTCAAAGAACACTGATTGCTCACTATGGAGCTTATTGGTTCAGAGAACACTGATTGCTCACCGAGGAGCTTGTTTTAATTATTTTTATTCAGATTTTTTTATAACCAATTATGATCTCTCACTGTTTAAACAACCATATCATGAATAGGTATTGATTTACCGAACGTCAGCTCCTATATTCTCAAACACATGTATAATTATAAAAATTCAAAATTTGCCCAAATGGTATATACACAGTGTTGAGAGATGCAGAATGCCCATCATATTTATATGGTATCTTATGCGCTCATTAGTAGCCCGACATAAATAGTTGGTATAGAGAGAAAAAAGGAAAGAGTAAAAAAGATGATCAGTATGCCATGGTACATTGCTTCTACTGTCTCACCGTCATGAGCTCAAGGTTTTTGTTAGCTCAGCGGCCGGTGGATGAGAGGGCAGCGACCTTGAAATTTCTGACCAGAAAGAGGATAAGTGGCCGTACTGCTTTCCCTGTTAGAGCGGATGGAATGTCTCGATATCCTAGGACATTGCAGGACACTGCACCGCAATCCAGGGATGAGTGTTAACCGAAATTGAGTACAATTCCTGCCTGTTTAATTTTCAGGTAATTGCAGGGAGATGATAGGGAGTGGTTCAATGTTAAACCAGTGCCGTGCACATTCTCACATAGAAATGCATTTATCAAAAAAGCCGTTCTCCACACAGGCTATTAGCAAAGTACTTTCCCAAATTTATTTTCAGGTATACTTTATCGGTATACTGATATTGTTAGGCTCACTTAACATAATTCATTATTTTCTCTAACATTTGACCATAGGTCACTGAACAATATGTGTTGGGCTAAAAAGTAGCAGCAAACCCAGCTAGAATGAAAAGTTTTTATGACCGCAAACCCAGTCCAGCCGCTGAGATCTCTTTTCGTCATGTACTCTGGTCACTAGGACCGGTGCAGCGGACGGCAAATATGAAAACAGCAGCGCTTCGGGTATTACTGGCCGGAAAAAAGATTAGTAGCTGTGCTGCTTTCCACGTTAGAGCGGTTGCAGCGCCTTGATATCATAGGACAGAGCAAGGACGCTGCACCACAATCCGTGGATGAGAGCTAGCTGAAAATAGGAAGATTACCGTTCTAAAGGCAGCAGGACTTCTGGACGGAGCAGCGTATGTTGGTTGTAGGACCAGTGATTCTAACTTTCACAAGGCGACATTGCCATGCTGATTCCAGCCGTGCCAAAACGCGTTTTCACCCGTAGGCTTGCTCACTTCACTGCACTATCTCTCTATACCAACTATTTATGTCGGGCTACTAATGAGCGCATAAGATACCATATAAATATGATGGGCATTCTGCATCTCTCAACACTGTGTATATACCATTTGGGCAAATTTTGAATTTTTATAATTATACATGTGTTTGAGAATATAGGAGCTGACGTTCGGTAAATCAATACCTATTCATGATATGGTTGTTTAAACAGTGAGAGATCATAATTGGTTATAAAAAAATCTGAATAAAAATAATTAAAACAAGCTCCTCGGTGAGCAATCAGTGTTCTCTGAACCAATAAGCTCCATAGTGAGCAATCAGTGTTCTTTGAACTCCTTGTGATAGAAAAGTGATTCAAAGGTGTATATGAATAAACCTGTGTGTGTGTTTATATATTTTTCCTTTTCAAATTCCTATTAATTTTAAAGATACAATTAAAGGTTATATTTTAATGATACCTAAGGGTATATCTGGCCCTATTTATATTTCAAAGAGTGCCCCCAAGATAGAGTCTTCTTTTCTCTTTCTAGAATAGCCTACAATCTTGTAAATCCAATGTATTCCAAGTGTGAAAGTATTGTATTTCTGTAACAGTGACTTCCCACTCACCAGTTAAGTCTATCACCTTTGCAAAAAGAGGAAAAACCACCCTAGGGTGATTTTCTCAAGGCGCTAGATTAGGGGAGGTTCAACACTGCAGCTAAAAGAGTGAGGTTGGTCAGACCTCGCAAATATGCAGTAACAATAAAAAGAATATTTAGCGCAAAATGGTCATAGATGAGATGAGATGATCAATAAGCAATCATATTTAATGCACATAAACTCTAAAAACATCCATGGAATTTACACAAGAAAAAAGGTAAAATATAATAAACTAAGCAGTAACTGTGTACATATAAATCGTACGATGATGTTGTTCCCTATAAGGGGTATATTGCACAACTCCCAGACTCATTCAGCTGTACTTGTAAATATAAGATAGGACCTGTTCCTATGTAGATAGTCCCCTTCTGTATCCAGTAATAGTAATAGGATAGTCCGTTGTTAATAGTTACCACAGGTGATCAAGGATAATTAAGCGGTACGGCACTCCGCAGTATTGCAGTTCCTTGGTGCAGTGGATAAACTGTGAAATTCCTCAATTGAAGAGATTTTACCTCCAAGCAGAGGTCCAAGAGGTTCCGTGGGGGACTTGGTTCAGGTCCTGTATCTCCAGATTTCCATAGGTCCAGGGAGTTTAGCAGGAGGGCAGCTCACACCAACGCGTTTCGTTGTGATCACCTTTGACAGTTTTGTTGTGTAGTTAGAAACTCTATTTAGCAGAAATATTTCTGCTGAGGCATTACTCGGCAAGCTTATGTAGAACAACTTGTCATCCATCACTCACCTTGTTTAGAGAGCGCCGCTTTTTAAATATCTTTTATCTCTGATGCATCGACGCAAATGTTAAATTTAGCTGGATACCCACACCACTTGAATAACGCGTATTTCCGGCCACTGAACATCTTATTTTTTAAAATCTTTTCCACTTTATAAAATCTATTATAGCTTTTTAGTACGATTTTAAGTTCTTCTGGGTAAAGCACCTTAAGACCTTTGGTATTCACACCAAGTATTACAAATATTTCCTCAGACAAATTATATTCATATCCTTTCTGAAATATATCTTTATATTTGGAAATACATACATGATCACCAACGGCTAATCATATTGGAGTATTCTTAGTTCTAAAGTAATCACCGTATGTTGTCTTGAAAATTCTCTAAGAGTTAGATGGCGTTACACTGCGTACACTTAATTGTTCCATGGTATGTGTTATTATAACTGTATATGAAATTTTGTAAAACATCTATACATCTGTAAGTATTCTGAGCTGTGAAATAGTGCCACATACGTGTTTTTAAATTCCCATTGAATTGTTCTGTAACAGCTACTTTCACATCATTATTGGTCACAAAATGCTGTATACCGTATCTTTCTAACACTTTTTTTAGGACCTTGATTATAAATTCTTTACCGCGATCAGTTGGCAGCTTCTTTGGCACGCAGTCCTGTTGGAATATTTTTTCAAAAGCGTTAGCAACTGTTGTAGCATTCTTGGTTGTTAGACTGACGGCCCATGCTCTCTTACTGAAAATATCAAAAATGTTTAATATGTATTTAAAACCATCATTGTATTTCGCAAGGTCTATGAGTGAGACTAGATCGCATTGCCATTGCTGATTTATATCTGATACAAAAATAATTTTCTTTTTATAAGTTTTTCTTGCCAGTTTATGCAATGTATAGGCATCTTGATCTTGAAGCCATTTTTTAATTTCCGATCTTTTAAACTTTCTTTTATTAGCCTTATAATATTTATCACTGCCGCAATAACTACCAGGTTTTAACACTGTGTAATCCTTTTTTTCATCCATTTTTTTAAAATAGCTGGGCTGCGTAACATACTGTGGCTTTTTTTCAAACCTATGAGTCTTATCTGACAAAACACATGTATTATAGGAGACTTTTGTGATCACCCTTTGACTAATGAAAAAAACTGATATCAAATAATGAAAATTTATATTAAATTAATATAAAAAATGGGTGTAAATCAGGGTGTGTCAGGGGCTGTTATGGGTGGTGTTGTGGGCGTGTTGGAGGGGTGGGGTGTGGGTGGAGACTGGGCATGGCACCTGTCACTTTTTGTTTGACAGAAAAGTGTGCTATTACTTCTGGATGCTTATTTTTTAGTAGTTTGTTCTATGTGCCTGTTTTTTTCTTTATAGTACTGAATTTTAGTATAATCAATTAATGAATGAATCAAGCAATCAAGCAATGATTTACCTAGGTACCACCATATAAATAATCTGTCTCCATTTCATTGTACTGGCCTTGGGCCTGTGATTTGCAATAGAATCAAATCTCAAATTTGAAAAAATAAACCCTACCACACAAGCTCACCGTAAGGTGTCATCTTTGACTCTGAACTGTCCTTTGATCCCCACATTAATCTGTTTCCAATTCATGTCACATACATCTAAAAAAAACATATCCAGAATGCCCATACCTCACACCAGACCTTGCAAAAATTGATTATTGCAATAGTCTCCTTACTGGTTCTCCCAAAAACAGACTAACAGCACTACAATCTATTTTGAATGCAGCTGAAAGGCTGATCTTCCCTGATTAATGTTCATCATCTGCTTCTCCAATCTGTAATTCCCTCCATTGATTACCAGTATACTATTGAATTCAACATAAAATACTTTCACATATACATAAAGCTATTATCCAGAAAACACCAACACCATCTATTTGCACATCTCAAATTATCTCCCAACTCAACCTCTCTGCTCTGCAAAAGATCTGCATCTCTCATCCACAATTATTACCTTCTCGCATTAATGGTTACAGGAGTTTTTTCGAGTAGCACCCACTCTATGGAATGTCCTCCTATGCACAGTAAGACATTCCTCTAATTGACAAACATTTAAGTTTTTACCAAAATCTCACCTATTCATGCAAGCTTAGTTAATTGCAGAACCACCCACATAACCCCCATAAGCAATTCTACCAAAGTATTTCTCCTCTATAAAGCTCACTGATAACTACATATTTTCTCTTTCTTCCCATCACATCCTCCTGACCCCAGCCCAACATGTATGTGTTGTTGGATCATACAGCCCACCAATATCCTCGGCAATCTGGATGGAACAATATGAAATAGAAGGCACCTATCCTTGTGTATTAATGCCTATTTCCCTATAGAGTGTAAGCCTGTGAGCAGGGCCCAATTACCTCTATGTATGTCTGTCTGTCTGTTATCACACTGTCCTGTTTTATTATTTTTAAAAGTATTATTTTATTATTTATTTATTTATTAACAGTTTCTTATATAGTGCAGCATATTCCATTGCGCTTTACAATTAGAACGACAGTAATAGAACAAAGCTGGGTAAAAACAGACAGACAGATGTAGGAAGGCCCTGCTTGCAAGATTACAATCTATAGGGAAAAAGGCATAGATTCACAAGGATAGATTCTACCTATTGCATAATGGTCCACCAGATTCCTAGGTTCTTAATGGGTTGTATGATGATACCCCACAAAGTTGGCCAAGTGTTAGGAGGGTGTGAGACTAAAGAAAGACAAGATATGTGATGTTATGAATACTGTACAGAGGATGTAATTCGATAGGGAAGCACTGAAGGTTATGTGGGTGCGTCAGGAATTTGGTAGGCTTGTCTGAAGAGGTGAGTTTTCAGGAAACGTTTAAAGGTTTGGAGACTAGAGGCGAGTCTTACTGTGCTTGGGAGGGCATTCCACAGAGAGGGTGAAGCCCGGATAAAGTCCTGTAATTTTGAGTGTGAACAAGTAATACAGTACATGTGGATGAGAGACGTAGATCTTGTGCAGAGCGAAGAGGTCAGGTAGGGAGATATTTTGAGATGAGTGAAGAGATGTATGTTGGTGCAGTTTGGTTAATAGCCTTGTATGTGAGTAAAAGTATTTTATATTTAATATGGTAGAATACTGGTAACCAATGGAGGGACTGACAGAGTGGATCTGCAGACGATGAACGTCTGGCGAGGAAGATTAGCCTTGCAGCTGCATTCAAAATGGATTGTAGTGGTGAGAGCCTATGTTTGGGAAGACCAGTAAGGAGACTATTACAATAATCAATGTTGGAGATAATGAGAGAGTGGATTAGAGTGTTAGCAGTGTCTTGTGTAAGATATGTTGTATTTTGGATATGTTTCTTAGATGTATGTAACATGATCTTGAGACAGATTGAATGTGGGGAACAAAGGACAGTTCAGAGTCAGCGAGCTTGTGGGGTAGGGATGATTGTTGAGATCTCAACAGTAATAGAGATATCAGAGATATTATTTTATTATTGTTTTTCACAAATTGTAAAGTGCAATGGAATATACTAGCACAAAGGTTCTCAAACTTGGTCCTCAGGACCCCACACTGTGCACGTTTTGCAGGTAACCCAGCAGGTGAACAGGTGTATTAATTACTCACTGACACATTGTAAAAGGTCCACAGGTGGAGCTAATTATTTCACTTGTGATTCTGTGAGGAGACCTGCAAAACATGCACCGTGTGGGGTCCTGAGGACCGAGTTTGAGAACTTGTGTACTAACACTATATAAGTAAATCTTAATAAATCAGTAAATGAATATCTGAGTAATATGCAAGGATTTATTTAAACTCTGATCTTAGTAGCTAGTAGCTAGGCCCTCTTTGGGGCCCCCTTTTTTAAATACACAGTAAAGCTCCAGAGTTCATAGAAAAAGACTGTCTAACATTTTGTACTTTGGGTCTGTCTCAGAGTCTGGATGCTGCTGTATCTGCAAAAGCAAGAGCAATAATATACAAGTACCAATGTCAGCCTTCCCCTTGAGTGCGATGGAGATTACAACTACTTTGATTTCCAGTTATCATAATTGACAGGCTGCAAAAGTTTGGTTGCGCGAAGTGGGCGGAGCTGGACATGTGCGCGTGTCATTCCCATTTGCTGTGAGTGCGTCCTAAGATGCAGTAGCATTGTGCACTGCATCCATCTAATTGAGGCCTATAATTCCTCCAGCCATAGTGTATCAAACTCAGTTACTGTAAAACAAAAAACAAAATCAATCTGTGGTAAATAGACCCCCAATGTTATACACTAACACAGGGCCTGGTTCTGAGGGGGACACAGTGGTGATAGTGGTTGCAAGAAGCTAATATTTTCAGTCTTCATATGCGTCCGAGTCGTACTGCACAAGCATCCCGATGGTAACGGATATAAGATGTAGAGCACAATAATACCCAGAGAAATAAAATTTTGATGGAATTTCAGAGATGTAACAAGGGGGTGGATAGCCAGAAGCAGGTGTACTGCGGGCATATACCATAGCAGTCAGTGATTGCATCTAAATATACAGCGGCACTGTGTTCAGATGGTGGAATTGCAACTGGGGTGTACAGTCTTCAATGTTGCGACCAATTGTGCAACAATGGTGCATATTAGTAAAGGTGCATCAAATAGCACTGCTGCCACTAGGCATCTGAGTAGGCTGCAAATCCATCACAGCATTTGTATAAAGATGCAGACACTGTTGCCTTAAAAAACACTGGTCCTGATTCAGAACTCAAGTATAAAAATGGGCACAACCTGAGCACAGAGGGAATTATTCATATCTGTACACACATTACTGTGCCGCTGCAATTTTCCAGGCTACAGATGTGTTACAGACTATAAGTGAAGCTGCCACCCGGTCAGGATCCCGGCATTTGGTATCCCAGTAGTTGAAATACCGATGCCAGTATCCCAACACAGCTCAAAATCCTGGCACCGGGATCCTGACATGGTTCTCAGTCCCGGGTCTGTGATTCTGAATGCTGGGAACCTGAACAAAGGTATGGCAGGCTGTGGAGAGGTAAGCTGCAGGGGGAAGGATAGGTTTAGGCTGCAGTTGGAGGGTTAGGGTAAGGCTGCAGGGAGGCGGGTAAGTTTTAGGCTGTGGGAAGGAAGTGGTGAGGGTTAGGCTCTACCTGGGAGGGTTATGGTTAGGCTGTTGGTGGGCTGGTTAGGTTTAGACTGTTGGTAAAGAAGGTTAGGGTTAGGGAGGTTAGGGATTAGGGCTAGAATATTTACCTAATAGGTGTCGGTATCATGAACATTGGGATACTGCCATTGGTATTGGACTGCCTACATCTCAAGCTCATGGATCCTGATACCATCCTTATTTAAACATTCTCCCTGGACACCATGAGTTTCTGAGGAGGTATCATAAAGTTTCAATTATCACCATGAACAGAATGAAATAGAAAGTTAAATGTGGTATGTTGAACTTAAGTCGTCTCCACATAGTCACCCTGCGAAGCCACATATTTCTGCCAGCATTTCTTGATCTTTGCATCCCATCATTATAGAAGTCCTGAGATTGCCACGAGAACCTCTGTTCCATATCCAGAATTACATAATTTGTCATTATGTGATTAATCGCCTACCCCAAACTGGCTTCCTCATCTGAAGGAAGACAAAGAAGTTGCTGGGTGTGAATTCAGGCAAAAAGGGGTAATGGGGCAAAATTTAATAGCCACACCACAGCACAGCATATGTTTTGGCAGCATTGTTGGCTAGGAGGCCGATGCTTTGCTGATCATACCACAGTATTTTTCTTACATCACATCTAACAATTTCTGCAGAAGGTTGCAGTAGTAAGAGCTGGTGATGGTCTGACCCTTCAGAAGGTAATTAGTTAGGATTACGCCATGACAGTCCAAAAATTTCTGCACCTTAACCTTTTTGGGAGAGGGGAGGAGTTTCCACTTCTTGTTCATTTCTTTGGTCTCCAGATCATACAGGTAGACCCAGCATTCATCCATAGTCATGAGACATGCAAAAAGATTATCTTCATCCCACTCCAAATAGTCAACATCTGCTGCAAAAGTTCACATTGAGATTGCTTGTGAAATGGAATCAGCAAGCGGGGAACCCATCAGGGTGACACTTTAGACATATGAAGTTGCTAATGCAGAATTTTCTACACACTTCCATAACTAAGCCCAAATTCTTTCATGATCACTTCAATGGTTAGTCATCTGATTTTGAGTACAATACCTTCCACTTTCTAACAGTAAAACACAATTGAAGATGTCACTAATCCCTAACACATTTCTTGATATTATTTCTATAGGCCTGTTCCTCTGTATTACAAATATCTTCTAACTTTCATTTTCGTCATTGAGGAAATTAACAAAGATCAGACAATATTACCCAATGTTACTCTGGGATATCACATATATGATTCTTGTACACAATCCAAGAAAGCTGTAAAAAGTGTCCTCCAGATTTTATCAGGATCAAGGAAGACAATTCCAAACTATTCCTGTATGGGACATAGAATGTTATCTGGTTTTATTGGAGGACAAGGTTCCCTATCGACATTGCCCATGGCACAGATATTGGCAGTATATGGATACACACAGGTAAGTCATATATATAATTCATCAACAGTCATTTCACAAGTTTAAGTTAGTATTCATGGGATGGATGATCCTTTAGATAAATGAAATGACATTGTAAAATGAAGCAAAGTGTGGTGAGACATATAAAATCTGCACATATGAACCAAAGCATTTCATTTCTGCATTTTTACAAACTGCTGTAGTTAGCAGGGATCATAAAGTATGCTTACGTGTTTGTGTATTATGTTTATATGCACTGTGCATACTCAGAATGTGAATTTATACATATGTGCAAATGCAAAGTAAAATTCTATCTGCAAGTACTAACCCTCATGACCAGAGAGGTGGAAGAGGGATGTGTCAAATATAGAACGTTCAGAAAGGAAGGTCTTATGCAATTTTCCAGATTAATGTATAGACTAGCGTCTTCTCATCCTCACCCACGTTGCTACTGACAGCATCCAGCTGGGTTATAACATCTGGGGGGGGGGGAATGAAGAAGCCCTACCAATAACCCTAGATAGAGCAGATTATCAAGCCATCAATATGCTACAAGAATTAGAATCAGAAGCAACATCACACATTAAAATATTTGGTTTAACCCAGGCAAATATAAGAACAAGTCAGAATTCTACTTTACACAATGTAAAAGTGGGTTTATAGACTCTTTCTACACATTGACCCTTTATGATTTTAGAATATCATGTGAATCCAATAAAAATCAATCTGATAAAGGTAAAAGAGATAATAACAATATATACCAACAGAGTATCAGAAAAATATCAAATAAGACAATTTGTATCCAAATGAAAGAAGCGCTCTTAAAAATGTAAAGACTGATACCTCTATTATTACAAAATCCACTGATAAAGGTAGAGGAACCATAATTTAAGATGAATCAGATTATACTACAGAAGCATACAGGCAGATTTCTTTTTACAACTACACATTATCACATTAAAGTCATAAATAAGAGACTCAACCCATTTTCTTAATCTTATTAAAGTTGTAAAATGTAAGGAAAATTTTCTTCTGTTAACTTATCACATAGAGTCGCTCTATACAAATATTCCTCCTAAGAAGAGTATAGCTGCTTTGAGACAATATCTAGTCTCTGATGTTGACCTTAGCTAAGATAAAAGGCAAATTTATTTTGTTTGTGGTAAGATTTATTCTTTCGCATAATTACTTCACGTTTAGTGATACATTTTATTTACACTTGCAAGGCACAGCCATGGGAACCCGGTTCACCCCAAGTTTTGCCAATCTTTATATAGGACAATTAGAAGAACCGGAAATCAGAGACGGCCCATATGGGGCAAACCTAGAGCTGTATGGGCATTATATTGATTATATGTTAAATGTTAAATGTGGAGGAAATCCCACCCAAATGACCCTTGATGATTTATACAAGAAGGGAGAAAAGAACTTTGTGAATTTTCATTGCCCTGACATAAGGAGTGAAGGAATGTATATACTTCCTGTTTTTTAAATTATTTACCATTGAATGCATAAGTAGACAAAAGGAGTCAATAATATGACAGTGTACAGAAGTTGGAAATATGGGTTAGTTGGTACAAAAAACATATATAGTAACCAATCAGAGAGAGACATAGTCAAACAAAACAGTGTATACTATAAAAATGTTGATTGTTAGGTGAAATATTACAAATTAAGGCAAAAGGTATGAACGAGAGTAGGTAAGAGGGGTTGGGGACACACATGAGGGAAAAAAATTGGAAGCCCAGTAGAACCAGGATGAGTCGCTGAGCCATATAACCAAAACCAAGCAATGACTATGAGAGAGGACAACAATGTTTATAGGTCTGTGTTAGGGATGTGTCAGGGATACATCTAAAGTTGCATATGGAGAAACCAATTTTTTTTTCAAAAAGTAAAAAAATAATGGATTGAGTGTGCAAATCTAGTTAATCTCTATGTAAAGACCCCACCTTTATAGATGGCAGGGTGGATTTTCTGTCAAAGTATAATAGTTGGAGCATCTTTTGTTTGACCTCTGACATCATAGGGCTAGATTTGGACAGCCAATGAACAAAAATAACCTTTTTCTCAACAGTTACCAATAAGATGAGGAGTGGTAGGGCTGAGGAGGCAATTGAGCCAACATTCCACACTGTGAAGTCAGGACACAAATATGCCATGGGGTCAATCTGAAAATCAGTGTCAAAAAGTGAATGAGTAAAAACCAATAATTTGTGCCAGAAGCATTTAACATACCCACAATCCTAGATACAGTGATAACAGGAGGCTGGGGAAGAAAATCATTTGAAACATGCACCTGATTATGAGGTGCAAAATGTAGCATATTGAGCCAGTGAGATATAGGCTCTGGATCGTACGGCGATGGACTTCCTGAAGGTAGGCAGAAATCAAAGTTCTCATGATGGAGTCATAGTTTTGATTCCAATGGTCAAAAGTGGAGAGCACAGTAATGTCCTTCTGCCATTGTGATAGAACCTTCTTGCAATTAATATGGGACAGGAAATCAGTAAGGGCAGTATAAATGTATCTAGTGTGATAAGGGGTGCACTCACAAAGAAGCAAAACAGATGGTATCTAATCAGGATTTAAGGAGGTCAAACTAGTCTGAGGCAGGGAGAGGAAAGCTATGTAATGTCTAACCTGTAGGTATTTATATTATTTATTTATTAACAGTTTCTTATATAGCGCAGCATATTCCGTTGTGCTTTACAATTAGAACAACAGTAATAGAACAAAACTGGGTAAAAACAAACAGATATAGAGGTAGGAAGGCCCTGCTCGCAAGATTACAATCTATAGGGAAAAAGGCATAGATACACAAGGATAGATGCTACCTATTGCATAATGGTCCACCAGATTGCTAGGTTCTTAATGGGTTGTATGATGATACCCCACAAAGTTGGCCAAGTGTCAGGAGGGTGTGAGACTAAAGAAAGACAAGATATGTGATGTTATGAATACTGTACAGAGGATGTAATTAGATAGGGAAGCACTGAAGGTTATGTGGGTGGGTCTGGAATTTGGTAGGCTTGTCTGAAGAGATGAGTTTTCAGGGAACATTAAAAGGTTTGGAGACTAGAGGCGAGTCTTACTGTTAGTGGGAGGGCATTCCACAGAGTGAATGAAGCCCGGATAAAGTCCTGTAATTTTGAGTGTGAACAAGTAATGCGTGTGAATGAGAGACGTAGATCTTGTGCAGAGCGGAGAGGTCGGGTAGGGAGATATTTTGAGATGAGTGAAGAGATGTATGTTGGTGCAGTTTGGTTAATAGCCTTGTATGTAAGTAAAAGTATTTTATATTTAATACGGTAGAATACCGGTAACCAATGGAGGGACTGACAGAGTGGATCTGCAGACGTCTGGCGAGGAAGATTAGCCTCGCAGCTGCATTCAAAATGGATTGTAGTGGTGAGAGCCTATGTTTGGGAAGACCGGTCAGGAGACTATTACAATAATCAATGCGGGAGATAATGAGAGCATGGATTAGAGTTTTTGCTGTGTCTTGTGTAAGATATGGTCGTATTTTGATATGTTTCTTAGATGTATGTAACATGATCTTGAGACAGATTAAGTGTGGGTAACAAAGGACAGTTCAGAGTCAAAAACTAGGCAGCAAGCTTGTGAGGTAGGGATGATTGCCGAGTTCTCAACAGTGATAGAGATATCAGGTTGGAAACTACTATTGGCCGGTGGAAATATAACTAATTCTGTCTTGGAAATATTAAGTTTGAGGTGGCGAGATGTCATCCAAGATGAAATGGCAGAAAGGCATTCAGTGACACGGCCCAATACAGATGGTGACAAATCAGGGGAGGATAGGTAGATTTGAGTATCATCCGCATACAGATGGTACTGAAATCCAAAAGAGTTGATTAGTTTGCCAAGAGATGTGGTATAGATAGAGAAAAGCAGAGGACCTAGGACTGAGCCTTGCGGTACTCCAACAGAGAGGTAGCAAAGGAGAGGTGGAATCAGAGAAACAAACACTGAAGGAGCGATTAGATAGGTAGGATGAGAACCAAGAAAGGGATGTGTCCTGAATACCAAGGGATTGTAGTGTTTGTATGAGAAGAGAGTGGTCAACAGTGTCAAAAGCAGCAGAGAGATCAAGGAGAATAAGTAGAGAGTAATGTCCTTTAGATTTAGCAGTGACCAAATCATTCACTACCTTAGTCAGTGCTGTCTCTGTGGAGTGTTGGGCACGAAATCCTGACTGAAGTGGGACCAGTAGGCTGTGTGAGTTAAGAAAGTGTGTGAGGCGAGTGTAGGCAAGTCTCTCAAGTAGCTTGGAGGGGCATGGGAGCTGAGAGATGGGACGGTAGTTAGAGAGAGTTCGGGTCAGAGTTTTGTTTTTTCAGAATGGGAGTAATCACTGCATGCTTGTATAGAGAAGGAAAGATACCAGTAGACAAGGAGAGATTATAGATTTTTGTTAAGGTTGGGATGAGCACAGTAGACAGAGATTTACTAATTTGTGAGGGTATAGAGTCAAGGGGAGAGGTATTAGAGTAGGCAGATGAAAAGAGTGCAGATACTTCCTCTTCATTTGTAGAATCAAAGGAAGAAAAGGTATTAGAGGGTTCAGGCAGGGAATTGAGCAGGTCACTTGCTGTGGAAGAGCATACCATTTCATTTCGGATCTTGTCAATCTTGTCCTTGAAATAGGAAGCAAGATCTTGCGCACTGACAGTGGCTGGTGGGTTAGGTGAGGGAGGGACAAGAAGTGATTTAAATGTATTAAAAAGTTGCTTGGGGTTAGAGACTTGAGCAGAGATGAGAGATTGAAAATATGTTTGTTTGGCAGTGTCCAGAGCATTACGATAAGAGTGGTAGGTGGTCTTATATGTGAGAAAGTCACTTGAACTACGAGATTTACGCCACTGGCGTTCAACTTTACGTGAGAGTTTTTGTAAGTGTCTAGTGTATTTAGAGTGCCACGGTTGACATCTAAGTCTACGTGGAGTGTGATGGGTAGCTGGAGCCACTTCATCAAGTGCTTTTTCTAGAGTTTGGTTAAGGTGTGACACAGCAGTCTCTGGAGAGGTGAATGTAGAAATTGGTGAGAGCAGTGGTTGCAGAGAGGTAGACAGTTGTTGAAAATTAATAACGTTAATATTTCTGCGAGTAAGAGCTGTACTTGTAGACTTAAGGGACATTGCGTTTGAAGTAATGGAGGAGAGCATGCAGGTGTAGAAACTCAAAGGAAGAAAGAAGATTCCCTGTAGTGGGCACACTCGGACTAGTATACTTTCTTAAAGTCAAATATCTATTATGATAGATGACCACTGATTATAAAATATAACTTTTAATATAATCTCTAAAACATGAGCAAAATATAGTGCATGTGAATTAAATTGTGAATAATTGTGAAAAAATTAAATAAAGTGATTTAAAAAGCTTAGCCACTGTAATTATGTAATTCTTCACTTTCTCCAATGTTTTAAACAGTGTTTCAGTATTTTAAACAATATTAGTTGCCAGGTGTCTTGCAATGATACATTTGTATCTGGGAGTGAACAGCTCCTACATGTAATTTAATAGTACCACCACTATTGTCATTTTAACTCCGTGTTTCCAGTGTGCGCATCAATGAATAAAATACACTATTATTTTATTATTAATGGTGGGCCATGATATAAAGTGCCTACTATGAATATATATATTTGCTGCTTGGGGGATTGATGTCCCTGTGTTACTGTCCTAGATGATTAGCTATATGGTGACTTGTGTATATTGATTCTCTCCGTAAGCTGCCCTTATGACTGTCTAACAGAAAAATTCACAAACAGTTGGGGCTTATTCTCATTCTCTTCACATATTATGCCTGTGTATCATTGATAGTGCTCTTTTTCTGTATGGCTGTGGGTCGTATTTATAATTCAAATATCTACATCAATTGCACATAGTATATTGTGAAATTTTTATCGTGCATTCACCATACAGCCAATGTTTATTATCAATAATAGTTATTTCTTTGATATTGTAATAAAGATACTCAGTTCTACTTGACATCAATTGTACACGCATGTCGTATATTGTAGAGTTTTTATCTAGCATTCACCATACAGCTAATATTTATCATTGATAGTAGAACAATTATTTATTTGATATCATAATAAAGGTGCTCATTTGACAATCACCCATATATATTATTCACATATCAATCGTATACACATATGTAGTGTTTTGTTTCCTTATGTCACATTTATCATACAGTATTTGTTCATAATAGGACAGTTGTTTATTCAGTGTTGTGTATAGCACATATATTTTCCTTATTTCTGATGACGCATAATGTACTACATACAGGTGCATCCACAATGTAGCTGGGACCACAATATATCCCCTCAATGTTTTGCCGCTCATGCATTAGGTGTTAGTTTTACGGGGCCGGCACACTGGGATCTTGTACTAAGAAACCCCAGTGTGGCAATACCCTCAGCTCCCTCACGCAGTGTGTATCAGCGGGAAGCTGCTGACCGCGGCTCTCCCGTGTGAGACCACCCGCGTGGCTAGGTATACTGTATGGCAGCCGTCTCCCGTACGGTGTGCATACAGTAGGACCTGCGGCGGCAGCAACTACAATTATAGGCACAAATAATTAATTAAAAGAGCACCCTTGCTAGGCAGGCAACATAAATTGAGCAGTGGCTAGGCTAAGTATTAAAAGGACACATAGTAAGTGCATCCGATCCCCTAACAATCGTTTCGCATTTGCTTAGTCATAGGAGAGCATGCAAGTGATAAGGTTGTGATCTGAGAGAGGGAAAGGAGTGTTAGTGAGTTCAGAAACAGAGCATAGTCTGGTGAATACAAGATCAAGGCAGTGGCCCTCCTGATGAGTAGGGGTGTCAGTCCATTGGGAGAGGCCAAGAGAGGAGGTTAGAGAGAGTAGTTTAGAGGCATGGGGAGATTGTGGACTGTCAATAGAGAGATTGAAATCACCCATAATGATGGTGGAGATGTCAGAGGATAGAAAGTGAGGGAGCCAAGCAGAAAAATCTTCCAGAAACTTTTTGGGTTGCCCAGGTGGGCGATAGATAGCTGCAACACGCAGAGAGAAAGGGGTGAAAATCCTAATAGAGTGAACTTCAAATGATGTAAATGTGAGTGAGGGAACAGGTGGTAAAACGATGTGCGTGTAAGATTTGGACAGTAATATTCCAACACCACCTCCTTTAATGTTACCAGGCCTGGGGGTGTGTGTAAAGTGGAGGCCACAATGTGACAGTGCTGCAGTGTCTGATTGTGTGAGCCATGTTTCTGTTTATGGCTAGCATATTGAATTTTTTTGCTATGAAAAGGTCATGAATAGCTGTTAATTTGTTGCAAACAGAGCGTGCATTCCATAAAGCACATTTTAGTGACTTGGAGGTAGATGGGAGACATGTGATGTTGATAAGGTTTGTTGGTTTTATATTCCGTTGTGAATCAGCTGAATGTGAGCGTGGTATGTGGATGGGACCTGGATTTGGGGATATGTCACCAGCTAGTAGAAGCAGAAGAAGAGAGAGATAGGTATAGTTGGGGGAGGTGTGTGATAGTTTCATATGGTGACAGGTTGAGGATGTGACAGTTAGTGTACATAGATAGGTTAAAAGCTCATGAGTGTTAATAAGAGGGGAGTGGATTAATGATGCTGCAATGTGTACAGAGTGATACATAACAGGAATAGTGAAGGACGATGTCATTTTATAGAGGATACCATGAAGTGCTATGAGGAAAAACAGTTTGTGGAACATAGTGTTTTTAAAGAGAAAAGTATAGATAGGAAAGTGCTTATGGAAAATGTTAGTTAAATGGTAGATTTACCTGCTTTCCAATGTTTTTTAATGTTTGTTCAACTGTTGGTTTTACTGTTCTTTTTAAAATTTCCTAACTTTGTAATTTCCACACTTCGTATATTTCTTATCTCTGACAACTGCCCCATAACTGAATGCTAACATATACTAGTTCTAATTACAAAGGCTTCAGCTATAGCCAATTGGACATCTAATCAAAGGGCTTAAATTACCCTGTGTTAAGTAAACACCAGTCCATGTATGATAATAAACTCCACTCCACTGACCAACATCTATATAAGAGATAATATCAGCTATAAGCAAGTACTAATACTATACAAATACAATTACATACACTGCTAAATTATACATTGGTGTGAATACAGATCAAGAGTTATAGTTTGCAGGAATCATCAAGCAGAAATCACATACATTTAAAATACAGCTGAAGATGTTTGTGGGATAATGCAGAGGTGCAGGAATCATCAAGCAGAAATCACATACCTGTGAGATGAAAAGATATATAGAAATTTTTTAGATGTGCTCAATCATTTGAAATCTAATTTAACTTCAAGTGTAACCCATTTCTGGACTTCCAAAGTCGCTGTGCAATCTGTGAGCACAATGCTGTCCCTGCTCTGTTGGAGCTGCTGACGTCAGATTATCCTCTCATTCAGCTGCTGTCTCTGAAAGCCATGTGCAGTATCAGCTGCGAGGCAGAGTGCAGGTTAGCTCTAAAAGACAACCAAGCTCTGGATCACCTTATAAAAATCTTGGAAGCAAAGGGGACACAACTCTAAATGGAGTGGTGAATTGGTGGAATATCCTGAAGGAGATCTGCTAGGAAGCAGTGGAAGCAGTACCACAGGCGCATTTGGGTGGGCACGACTGACACCCCATACAATCTGGTACGTGGGCCTACTAATTTAGGGGGATTCCAATTTGTTGGATACTTTTTTAATACATTTTTTGAGATTAAATTTTTGAGATATATTTGAGTTTATTAAATTAATGTGAGCAGAACTCATTCCGACCGTACTTCACTATATATCACTTTCTCTTTCATCTTTTGGGTAAAATCACGCGAATTGGAGTGGGGAATCATTGCAGAATAAAGAACATCCCCATCAGAGTTTAACACCGTCCTTCTGAAGAGTGAACATTGCCCTAGTAACCCAGGGAGCGCACCACAGCAAAATTTGATTGTATAGAAAGCTGATCAGTCCATATTCAGTGAGATATATGTAGACTAACTATTGGTTTAACTGTTCTTTTTAAAATTTCCTAACTTTGTAATTTCCAAACTTTGTATATTTCTAAACTCTGACAACTGCCCCTGCAGACAACTGCCCCATAACTGTACTTATAGAGTTGCATGTGAGGTAGGGGGTACTTGTCTCAGATCCTGGAACTGAAGTAAATGGCACACTGGGTCAAATACCTTTGAGGTGTCAGATAAACCCTTGTCTCACCACTGAAGGAAAATGGAAATCAAAAGAGAAGGAGGGAAAGAAGGTTTACCCCAAAGTAGAATTTTCATTGAGGAGGAAAGGTTACGAGTAAATTTCCTATTTAGGGAGATCCAATCATAAAATACATCATGAAATAGTGGTTTCTGCAGAATATGGGGGAAGGGGGTATGTCAGAGGGATTGGAGAGAAACAGGGCCCCAGGGGAGAAGAATGGAGTAAGGCCTTATCAAGAGTAGAGTCTGTGAACATGCTCCTGTCTGGTAGCCAATCTACTGCATAACGAAACACTGCTAGAAAATAGGAGGAGTAATCTGGTACACAAAAACCCCTAGATAGTTGGAGAGACTCACTGGTAACATCTGCATTGAATAAAACAGTTTAGGAAATATGATGCTTTTCAAAACTGTGACATGTCCCAGTAAAGACAATGGAAGAAGTTTCTAGTCTTAGAAATCATTGGGGAATAGTTATTCACATAGAGCTTAGAAAGGTCGGAGGGAATCTGAACTCCTAAGTATGTGATTGTGTCTGGGGATGAATGAAAAAGAAATTCAGGGGAAGCTAGGGAAAAAGAGCCAGAAGGGTTACATATAGCAAGGTGTTCGGACTTGGCTATGTTGACCTTGTATCCTGCTGTCGACCCAAAGTCATGAATCAATTGAAGGATTGCAGGGACAGAGTGATTAGGATCAGTCACAAACAGCAGCATATCATCTCCAAATAATTATACTTTGAGGTCAATACCACCAATCCGGACATTATGATAAGATGCAGAAGCCCTGAGAGCAAAGGCTGGAGGTTCAAGAGTGACCACCAACAGTAGTGGAGAGAGCAGGCAGCTGTGTAAATTCCTTTTTGAATAGCTATAGGCATTGGCGTTTCTATAATGGATGCAATGTGTGCAGTGCACATGGGACCCTGGGTCCAGGGGGGGCCCACACACCGCACACACTGCACCTATTTTAATACTTACCTTTCCATAGTCCAGTGTCGGTCGCTGTGATCGCGCCAGATATCGCCACCAAAATGGCCGCCGAGCACGCTTATTTGCCAAATTGGTCTCCAGATCATGGCGTGCGCCATGTTTCCGGAGACCTGCCCTTGTGCAGTAGACTCTAGCACAATGCCTGAGTCTACAGTGCCATACAGTGGAGGGGGCCCACCCGGAGGTTTACACAGGCCCCTTCCTCTGTTAAAATGCCCCTGGCTATAGGGGAAGACAAAATAAAACATTACAGTAAACCTGCATCAGAGGGAAGCTATACAAGAGTTTAAGGGTGGAAATAAAAGAAGATAGGAAGCCAAACCTAGCAAGGGAGCTGTATAGATGTTTCCATTCCACTAAGTCAAAACCCTTTTCAGCACCAAGCGATAAAGTCAGGGCAGGAGAAGGAGAGGAGAAAGAGTTAGAAAAGTGAATAGCTGTAATGACTCATCTGACATTAACTATAGAGTGGCGACCCCATGTAAACCCTGTTTGGTCTGGGTATATAATGCTAGGAAGTAGTACCTTCATGCAGTACACCAGGATTTTGGTAAATACCTTATAATCAATATTTAAAAAAGAAATAAGATGATATGAGCCTGGCAGTTTTGGAAGTACTTTCAAGAGCGCAGAGGTAAAATGAGGGGTGAGAGAATTGGAATTCAACAAGGCATTGAATACCAAGACCAGAGAATCTCTAAGTCTAGGTAAAAGTATCTTATAAAAATCACCATTAAAGCCATCCAGGCCTGGGCTTTGTCAGATTTGACCTGGAGGATCGCATGTTGCACGCTCTCCAGAGAAATTGGGGAAGTGAAAGACTGAGCCATTTGCAGGAATGAGAGCAGGACCTGACAGGGAATCCCATGAGGAAGTATTAGAGAAGGACCCAGAAGAACTATCAGGACAGGGAGAGGCGGGGGGGAGAGTACAGATCTGCATAAAAGGACCTTATGACTATAGCAGTTTCAGCATTATAACCAGTTAGAGTTCCCTGGGGAGATACTAGGGGTTGTGTTACCATAGGAGATCATGAGCCCTGGAGTAGGTTGTTGAGTAGTTCACTGGTTTTGTTGCCAAATTTATGGAACCTATCGTTAATGGAAAAATGATATCTGTCACCCATAGTTTGTATAAATTTATCGAATTGTAGATTTTATGCAAGATAGTGAAATTTCGTGCAAGGAGTAGGATTGAAAAAATGTGACAAATTTGCTCACCTTGTTAGCGAAAAGGCTACAGGAATCAAACGTGGATCTCACCCGACCACAAATAATTGAACATAGAACAAGAAATAGAGTCCTGCGCACTTCTCTAAAGGTATTGTATGTCTAGATTATATATGTCCAAACAACTCAGGTCAAATGGTGAACAATAAGAGAAATAGTTCCTTTAAAAAACCTGTTCAATATTCTTGAACCAAGCAGTCAATGGTTTTTAGCCTTGTTCATTCCAATCATAACATTCTCCGAATTCCTTCAGATCGAAAACAATGTACACACGGTTCTCAATCCACCTCCATTTTTCTCAATCTCTTGCAGAAATATTTATGTGAAAAAAAGAGGGGGGGGAAAACATAGTGTATACCAGTATTTTTAATAAAAAAAAGTTGTAACTAAGTGCCAAATGGCATACGTACCAGATAGGACCTTCTATGGAAGGCACATCACAAAGTGTATAAGGGTTTTTTGGTTAAAGCTCCCCTTACTAGGCTGTACCTCCTTCTGGTCACAAACAGCAGCAGCAAAACAACACAAACACATTTCAACCTCTCATCAGGTCTTTTTCAAGGTGTAACACTAGATCTGAAGCACCGGATATTTATAGTAAACCCATAAGAACACACCCACTTCCTAGTAGTTGAGGGGGGTGTCTTCACTTCATTCAATTAAAACATTAATTAAACTAATCTCTTACTTATATCAATTCCTGTTGATACATAACACACAATACAATAAAATGCATTATTGTATTCATTTTAAAACAAATAATTTGTGCTTGAAACATCCATATTTTATCATTAAATAGTGTATACACCATGCGTTCCATTGGTGGAACGCATAGCGTAATTTCCGGTTCCGCCGGACGTAGCCTATACTCATAGAAACACAATGGATATGGGCACAGTGCTTCTCGGGAACATCACTTCCGTGTCTACCGGAAGTGATGTTCCACCCTTTCTCTCCATTAACTCAAATAGCCATGTCGCTGTCCGGGCCCGTGACTTCCGGATCCGCCGGAAGTGGAGTCCCGCTGCATGGCGTCCCCTCCTACATCAAAGGGGGATGTGGTTCCTGGTTTCAACCATGTGGTTCCTGGGACACCATGTGGCGGGACTCCACTTCCGGAGGATCCGGAAGTCACGGGCCCGGACAGTGACACGGCTATTTGAGTTAATGGAGAGAAAGGGCGGAACATCACTTCCGGTAGACACGGAAGTGATGTGCCCGAGAAGCACTGTGCCAATATCCATTGTGTTCCTATGAGTATAGGCTACGTCCGGGGGAACCGGAAATTACGCTATGCGTTCCACCAATGGAACACATGGTGTATACACTATTTAATGATAAATTATGGATGTTTCAAGCACAAATTATTTGTTTTAAAATGAATATAATAATGCATTTTATTGTATTGTGTATTATGTATCAACAGGAATTGATTTAAGTAAGAGATTAGTTTGATTAATGTTTTAATTGAATGAAGTGGAGACACACCCCTCAACTACTAGGAAGTGGGTGTGTTCTTATAGGTTTACTATAAATATCCGGTCCTTCAGATCTAGTGTTACACCTTGAAAAAGACCTGATGAGAGGTTGAAACGCGTTGGTGTTGTTTTGCTTCTGCTGTTTGTGACCAGAAGGAGGTACAGCCTAGTGGGGGAGCTTTAACAAAAAAAAACCTTATACTCTTTATGATGTGCCTTCCATAGAGGGTCCTGTCTGGTTCGCATGCCATTTGGCACTTTGTTACAGCTTTTTTTAATTAATAAAATACTGGTATACACTATGTTTTTTTCCCCTCTTTTTTTTCACAGAAATATTCCTGCAAGAGATTGAGAAAAATGGAGGTGGATTGAGAACCGTGAGTACATTGTTTTCGATCTGAAGGAATTCGGAGAATGTTATGATTGGAATGAACAAGGCTAAAAACCATTGACTGCTTGGTTCAAGAATATTGAACAGGTTTTTTAAAGGAACTATTTCTCTTATTGTTCACCATTTGACCTGAGTTGTTTGGACATATATGTTCTAGACATACAATACCTTTAGAGAAGTGCGCAGGACTCTATTTCTTGTTCTAAGGAGTAGGATTGAGTTTGTAATGCTGGAAATCGTCAGAGAGAGCGACTTGGATCTCCAAATATTGTGTGGCTTACAGTATTTCTTTTTAGTGGCTCAGACATATGAGAGGATCTGATCTCTATATATCGATTTAGCTGCCATCCAAAACAATAAGGGGTTAGTGTGGAGATGGGCCTCGTGATCAGTTGTATATTCCTCCCAGGCAGTTTCCAGTCTATTCCTTAATTTAGAGGATGGCGAGAGATAGGACAGGAACCTCCACAACTTAGTGGCACCCGGTTCATCGGGATTATGCAGTAAGACAGTAACTAGAGAACAGTCATAGAGGGCTATAGATTCAATATGGGCTTCCACAACTGTGCGGAACACAATATGAGACATAAGTATATAATCAATTCTAGAGAGTGTATGGTGCACAGCAGACAGGCAGGTGAATTATCTTTCAGTGGGATGGAGAGCCTTCTAAACATCCACAGTCTGAAGGCATTTGGCAAACAAGGGGATACCCAATTTAGGGAGGGGGAGGATGAGGAGGGAGTTTAAATTTATCCAGGATCTCAGAGGAGATTAAGTTAAAATCACTGCATAGTATTTATTATTATTTATTTATTAACAGTTTCTTATATAGCGCAGCAAATTCCGTTGCGCTTTACAATTTGAAATAAGAATAACAAACTGGGTGATAACAAACAGTCATAGAGCTAGGAAGGCCCTGCTCGCAAGCTTACAATCTATAGGGAAATAGGCATGTGTACACAAGGAAAGGTGCTATCTATTGCATAGAATAAGAAGACATGTGAAGATATGTGTGGACTGTACAGAGTGGATGCAATTTGATAGGAAGGTTTATGAAAGTTATGTGGTGGTTCTGGAATTTGATATGCTTGCCTAAAGAGATGAGTTTTCAGGGAACGCTTGAAGGTTTGGAGACTAGAGGAGAGTCTTATTGTGCGTGGTAGGGCATTCCACAGAGTGGATGCAGCCAAATGAAAGTCCTGCAATCGTGAGTGGAAGCGAGTAATGAGTGTGGATGAGAGACGCAGACTATGTGTGCAAATGCTAGGAGCTTAGGAGACAAAATTCCAGAGCTTATTGCGATAATGACAAGGAATAACCTGGATTTTGTGGCAATTAAAGAGTCATAGTGCAATGAAAATCATGACTGGGACATAGCTATACCAGGATACAATTTATTTAGGAAGGATAGAATAGGAAGAAAAGGAGGAGGGATAGCAATGTATGTGAAAAAAAGCATAAATTCTACTTTAATACAAAATATTGAAGACAAAACTGAGGCCCTTTGGGTCACCATAGAAACCGGGGAGAAGGATGTTATTCGCATTGGGGTGATCTATAGACCACCAGGCCAGGGGCAGGATTTGGACAGGAACCTATTGTTGGACATCACTAAAATGGCTTTAAAAGGAGAAGTCATAATCATGGGAGACTTTAATTTACCTTATGTAAATTGGGAGGGGTCTTTTGCAAGTTCAGCTACAAGTTGCAAATTTCTACATTCCTTACAGGGAGCATCTCTCAAGCAATTGGTGAGGGAGTCCACTTTCAAAGACTCAATATTAGATTTAATTCTTACAAATGGTGATAGGATATCCGACATATATGTGGGTGAGCATCTGGGATCCAGTGATCATCAAGCAGTATGGTTTAGTATAAAGAAAGGATCCAACTCCTGTTACACAAAAACAATGGTGTTGGATTTTAGAAATGCTGATTTTGCAAAAATGGGGAGATGCTTAAGTGATTCATTGGCAGACTCGTGGAACTTGGAAGGAGTGCAGGAGAGGTGGAAAAACTGAAAAGTGCAATACTAAGTGCAACTGATCTTTGTATCAAAAGGGTTAGGAAAAGCACCAGGAAAAGGAAGCCAGTTTGGTTCACAAAAGAAGTATCAACTAGTGTGAAAGCAAAAAAGATGGCTTTTAGGAAATACAAACAGACTCAAAATAATAACGACAAAGAGGTGTATCTTGACAGACGGAAGGATGCTAAGAAAGTGATTAGACGTGCAAAGGCAGAAGCTGAGGAAAAAATGGCACAGTCAGTAGATAAAGAGGGCAAAACATTTTTTAAGTATATAAGTGAAAGGAGAAAATCAAATGGAGGAATAATAAGACTTAAGACAGAGAGTGAGCATTTGGTGAAGGGTGACAAGGCAATAGCAGATCACCTAAATAATTATTTTTGCTCAGTATTTACTACAGAAGAAGGGATGGGGCCACAGTTAAGTTGCAAGGACATTCATAAAAATAAGGTAGATGAAAGTACATTTACAGAGGAGAAGGTCCTAACAGAACTTTCACAACTAAAAGTGGATAAATCAATGGGACCAGATGGGATACACCCAAGGATACTCAAAGAGCTAAAAGATTGGCTGGTTACACCATTAACAGAACTATTTAACCAGTCACTAAATACAGGTGCTATTCCAAAAGACTGGAAAATAGCAAATGTAGTTCCACTGCACAAAAGTGGAAGCAAGGAAGAAGCAAGTAACTACAGACCAGTAAGCTTTACATCAGTAGTGGGGAAAGTAATGGAAAAACTATTAAAAGAAAGAGTTGTGGAATATCTTAAATCAAACCACTTACAGGATCCAAAACAGCATGGATTTACTGGTGGTAGATCATGCCAAACAAATCTTATTGACTTTTTTGACTCTGTGATGAAAATAATAGATCAAGGGGGAGCTGTAGATGTAGCATATCTAGACTTTAGTAAGGCATTTGACACTGTCCCACATCGCAGTCTGCTAAATAAACTTGAAAGCGTGGGGGTGGATTATAAAACAGTTAAATGGATAAGAGCCTGGTTGCAGGATAGGAAACAGACAGTTGTAGTTAATGGAGTGCAATCTATGGAGGGAAATGTTACCAGTGGAGTACCCCAGGGATCTGTACTTGGTCCAGTTCTCTTTAATATCTTTGTTGGTTACATTGCAGATGGTATTGAAGGGAAGGTTTGCCTTTTTGCAGATGATACAAAGATATGCAACACGGTAGACACACCGGGAGGGGTAAAACAAATGATTGATGACCTAGGTAGGCTTGAGAAATGGTCAAGAACGTGGCAACTACAGTTTAATGCTAAAAAATGCACAATCATGCACTTAGGTCTAAAAAAACCCAAAGGCTAAATATAGTATCAAGGGTACTATAATGGAAACTACTGAGGAGGAAAGGGATTTAGGAATCACTATTTCAAGTGACTTGAAGGCAGGAAAGCAATGCAACAAAGCAATGAGAAAGGCAAGTCAGATGCTTGGTTGCATAGGGAGAGGAATCAGTAGTAGGAAAAAAGAAGTGATAATGCCACTGTATAGGTCATTGGTGCGGCCCCATCTGGAATACTGTGTCCAGTTCTGGAGACCATATCTCCAGAAGGATATAAATACATTAGAGAGTGTACAAAGAAGGGCAACTAAAATGGTGCATGGCCTACATCACAAAACGTACCCGGAAAGGCTAAAAGATCTTAACATGTATAGTTTGGAGGAGAGAAGAGAAAGGGGGGACATGATAGAAACTTTCAAATATATCAAGGGTCTTAACAAAGTTCAGGAGGGAAACATTCTTCAAAGGAAGAGAAATATTAGAACTCGAGGACATACACTGAGACTGGAGGGGGGGAGGTTCAGGGGAAATTTAAGGAAAAATTACTTCACAGAAAGGGTAGTGGATAAGTGGAATAGTCTCCCATCAGAGGTGGTAGAGGCTAAGACTATAGAGCAATTTAAACATGCTTGGGATAGGCATATGAATATCCTTACAAAGAATTACGGTACAAAAAGGATTGAGATTACATAAAGGATAAAAAAAGGGGCAGACTAGATGGGCCAAGTGGTTCTTATCTGCCGTCAAATTCTATGTTTCTATGTAAGAGCGAATAGGTCGGGTTGGGAGATATTTTGAGATAAGCGAAGTGATGTACGTTGGTATAGTTTGGTTAATGGCCTTGTGTGTGAGTAAAAGTATTTTATATTTAATGCGGTAGAGTACAGGTAACCAATGGAGGGACTGACAGAGTGGATCTGCAGATGATGAACGTCTAGCGAGGAAGATTAGCCTCGCTACTGCATTCAGAATGGATTGTAGTTGTGAGAGTCTCATTTTGGGAAGACCAGTTAGGAGACTATTGCAATAATCAATGCGAGAGATAATGAGAGCGTGGATTAGAGTTTTTGCAGTGTCTTGTGTAAGGTATGGCCGTATTTTGGATATGTTTTTTAGATGCATGTAACATGATCTTGAGAAAGATTGAATGTGGGGAACAAATGACAAATCAGAGTCAAGGATGACACCTAGGCAGCGAGCTTGTGGGGTAGGGTTGATAGTCGAGTTTTCAACACTGATAGAGATATCAGGTTGGTACCTACTATTGGCCGGTGGAAATATAATTAACTCTGTCTTGAAATATTCAGTATGAGGTGGCGAGATGTCATCCAGAATGAAATGGTAGAAAGGCATTCAGTGACACGGTCCAGTACAGATAGGGACAAGTCAGGTGTGGATAGGTAGATTTGAGTATCATCTGCGTACAGATAATACTGAAAACCAAAAGAGCTGAATAGCTTACCAAGAGATGAGGTACAGATAGAGAAAAGCAGAGGACCCAAGACTGAGCCTTGCGGTACTCCAACTGAAAGAGGTAGCGAAGAGGAGGTAGATTCAGAGAAGCGAACACTGAAGGAGCGATTAGATAGGTAGGATAGGAACCAAGAAAGGGCTGTGTCTTTAAGACCTAGCGATTGTAGTGTCTGTATGAGAAGAGAGTGGTCTACAGTGTCAAATGCAGCAGATAGATCTAGAAGAATAAGTAATGGGTAGTGTCCTTTAGACTTCGTAGTGACCAAATCATTAACCACTTTAGTCAGTGCTGTCTCTGTGGAATGTTGGGAACAGAAGCCTGACTGAAGTGGGTCCAACAAAGTGTATGAGTTAAGAAAGTGTGTGAGTGGAGTGTAGGCAAGTCTCTCAAGTAGCTTAGAGAGAGACAAGGGAGCTGAGAGATAGGGTGTTAGTTTGAGAGAGCATTAGGGTCAGTGTTTTGTTTATTTAAAATGGAAGTAATCACTGCATGCTTGAAGAGTGAAGGAAAAATACCAGTAGAGAGAGAGATTACAGATGTTAGTTAAGGCAGGGATGAGCACCAGAGACAGAGCTTTACTTATTTGTGAGGGTAAAGGATCAAGAGGAGAGGTAGTAGAGAAGTAGGATGAGCAGAGGGATGATACTTCATCTTCATTTGTGGGATCAAATGAAGAAAGAGTGCCAGAGGGTTCAGGTAAAGAACGGAGCAGGTCACTGGCTGCCGAAGAGCATATCATTTCATCTCGGATCTTATCAATCTTCTCCTTGAAGTAGGAAGCAAAATCCTGTGCCTTGATAGTGGCTGGTGGGGTAGGTGCTGGAGGATTCAGAAGTGATTTAAATGTATTAAAGAGTCGTTTGGGGTTAGAGGCTTGAGCAGAGATTGGAAGAGTTTGGAAATATGTTTGTTTGGCAGTGTCCAGGGCATTTTTATAAGAATGGTAGACAGTCTTATATGTGAGGAAGTCACTTGACATACGAGATTTATGCCACTGACGTTCAAGTTATCATGTGAGTTTTTGTAGTTGTCTTGTTAATTTAGAGTGCCATGGTTGACATCTAGGCCTACGTGGAGTGTGATGGGAAGCTGGAGCCACTTCATCATGGGCTAGTTCTAGAGTTTCATTAAGGTGTGATACAGCCATCTCAGGAGAGATGAATGCAGAAATAGGTGAAAGCAGTTGTTGGAGTGATGTGGAAAGTTCTTGAAGATTAAAATTTCTGCGGGTTTGAGGAAGATTGAAGGACTTCAGCAATACAGGGTTTGAATTAACGGAGGAGAGCATGCAGGTAATAAGGTTGTGATCTGAGAGGGGGAAAGGAGTGTTAGTGAGTTCAGAGATGGAGCATAGTCTGGTGAATACTAGATCAAGGCAGTTGCCCTCCTGATGAGTAGAGGAGTCAGTCCATTGGGAGAGGCCAAGAGAGGAGGTTAGAGAGAGTAGTTTGGAGGCGTGAGCAGCAGATTTTGGACAATCAATAGCAATATTGAAATCACCCATGATAATGGTGGAGATGTCAGAGGATAGGAAGTGAGGGAGCCAGGCAGAGAATTAGTCCAAAAATTAAATGGGATGCCCAGGTGGGCGGTAGATAGCTGCAATACGCAGAGAGAAAGGAGAGTAAACCCTAATGGAATGTACTTCAAATGATGTAAATGTGAGTGATGGAACCTGTGGTAGAACAGTGTATGCAAAAGATTGGGAAATTAAAAGTCCAACTCCTACTCCTTTATGGTTACCGGGTCTGGAGGTGTGTGTAAAGTGGAGACCACCATGTGCCAGTGCTGCAGGGGAGGCTGTGTCAGATTGTGTTAGCCAGGTTTCTGTTATAGCCAGCAGATTGATGTTGTTGGATATGAAGAGGTCATGGATGGATGTTAATTTGTTACAAACAGAGTGTGCATTCCATAAGGCACATTTTAGTGATCTGGAGGGTGATGGAAGACATGTGATGTTTATGAGGTTAGCTGGATTTCTATGTTGCTGTGAATCAGGTGAATGCAAGCGATGCAAGTGGCTGGGTCCTGGATTTGGTGAAATGTCCCCAGCTATCAGAAGCAGAAGTGAGAGATAAATGTGAGTATCAGATATTTGTGAAAGTTTTTTTTTTTTATGGTGAGAGGTTATAGATGTTACTGTCAATGAGTATAGGGAAGTGAAAAGCTCATGAGTGCTAATAAAAGGCGAGTGTAGAATTGAGGGGGCAACATGTACAGAGGGCTGAGTTGCTGGGAGACTGAATGATGCAATGGTCTTTATGAAAAGCAATGAAGAAAATCAATTTGTGGAACATAGTTTGAGATTAAACTAGTGTTATCTAGGCTGACAGTGTAAGGTTTCACTTGTTCAAGTTAAAAGTTCAGGTGCCTATTTATTGGTGTTGTTCTGCTGTATGTTAGCTGTGCATGATAGAGCAAAGTGACAAACAAGTATTTACAATCACATGTAAATCACAATGTAAATGGTTATATACAAAATTGGTTGCATTTTGTTCTTAGAGGTCATGAGGATTGTAGTTGGTAAAATATATATATATATATATATATATATTGCCAGGTCCACGGCACTCCCAATTCCCAAAAAGTCTCTGAATGTAAGAAATATGGCCGGTGCCCTCCCTGGTTACAGCAGCGCTGTGTCCAATGTAGCATGCAGAGTTGGGCGGCACTCACGGCGCAGGAAGAAAAAATGACAAGCAAGTCTGGAAGTCTCAATCAACGTTTCAATGTGTATATCCTGACGAAAATGTTATAATACACATTGAAACGTTGATTGAGACTTCCAGACTTGCTTGTCTGTTTTTCTTCCTGCGCCGTGAGTGCCGCCCAACTCTGCATGCTATATATATATATATATATATATATATATACACACATACGCTGAAATGCACAGATGATTGGGAATGAAAGGAAGGGAGGATGTTTTTCTGTAACGTCGGTGAGATGTTTCCGTCTGTTTTCGTCCTGGTAAGTCCTGGGTAAGTCTATATTGTAATATTTTCTTAACCCTTTTAAAAAACCCTTATAATAAAACCCTGTTCAGTCGGCTGTTGTTTAGCCAAGCATCTTTCCTTATGAATGTTAAGTATCCATGTGTGTCTAGTAATTGCAATCAGGGCCTAACATCCCACCCCCGTTTACAGAGCATGCCATAAAACTCAACTAAAACAAACACTTAGATAGC
Source organism: Pseudophryne corroboree (assembly GCF_028390025.1). Classification (NCBI taxonomy): domain Eukaryota; kingdom Metazoa; phylum Chordata; class Amphibia; order Anura; family Myobatrachidae; genus Pseudophryne; species Pseudophryne corroboree. The sequence goes on along the minus strand of NC_086447.1, from coordinate 28,146,878 downwards.
AGTTACCAACTATTTCAAAGCTGCAATAAAGTTTCATCCTAGAATACAATATAGCTTATACTATACAAATTGACAGTGTAGATTACCTAGTATAATAACAATATCACTGCTGCATGTATATTCTGAGCAGATCCAAACTGCAAATGAGTGTAGATTACCTGCAGAGATAGGAGAGCAATTGTCATATTGGTCCGGCACAGCCCTTCAGTATATGGCAAACATACAGCCACTATGTAGAAGTCCTGGGTAAGACTATATTGTAATATTTTCAAACCCTTTTGAACAACCCTTATAATAAAACCCTGTTCAGCCGGCTGTTGTTCAGCCAAGCATCTTTCCTTATGAATGTTAAGTATCCATGTGTGTCTAGTAATTGCAATCAGGGCCTAACATCCCACCCCCGTTTACAGAGCATGCCATAAAACTCAACAAAAACAAACACTAAGATAGCAGTTACCAACTATTTCAAAGCTGCAATAAAGTTTCATCCTAGAATACAATATATCTTATAATATACAAATTAACAGTGTAGATTACCTAGTATAACAATAATATCACTGCTGCATGTATATTCTGAGCAGACCCAAACTGCAAATGAGTGTAGATTACCTGCAGAGAAAGGAGAGCAATTGTCATATTGGCCCGGCACAGCCCTTCAGTATATGGCAAACATACAGCCACTATGTAGAAGTCCTGGGTAAATCTATATTGTAATATTTTCTTAACCCTTTTAAACAACCCTTATAATAAAATCCTATTCAGCCAAGCATCTTTCCTTATGAATGTTAAGTATCCATGTGTGTCTAGTTATTGCAATCAGTGCCTAACATCCCACCCCCGTTTACAGAGCATGCCATAAAACTCAACTAAAACAAACAATTAGATAGCAGTTACCAACTATGTCAAAGCTGCAATAAAGTTTCATCCTAGAATACAATATAGCCTATAATATACAAATTGACAGTGTAGGTTACCTAGTATAATAACAATATCACTGCTGCATGTATATTCTGAGCAAATCCAAACTGCAAATGAGTGTAGATTACCTAGTATAATAACAATATCACTGCTGCATGTATATTCTGAGCAGATACAAACTGCAAATGAGTTTAGATTACCTAGTATAATAACAATATCACTGCTGCATGTATATTCTGAGCAGATACAAACTGCAAATAGGTGTAGATTACCTGCAGAGAAAGGATTGCAATTGTCATATTGGTCCGGAATAGCCCTTCAGTATATGGCAAACATACAGCCACTATGTAGAAGTCCTGGGTAAGTCTATATTGTAATATTTTCTTAACCCTTTTAAACAACCCTTATAATAAAATCCTGTTCAGCCGGCTGTTATTCAGCCAAGCATCTTTCCTTATGAATGTTAAGTATCCATGTGTGTCTAGTAATTGCAATTAGGGCCTAACATCCCACCCCCGTTTACAGAGCATGCCATAAAACTCAACTAAAACATACACTAAGATAGCAGTTACCAACTATTTCAAATCTGCAATAAAGTTTCATCCTAGAATTCAATATAGCTTATAATATACAAATTGACAGTGTAGATTACCTAGTATAATAACAATATCACTGCTGCATGTATATTCTGAGCAGATCCAAACTGCAAATGAGTGTAGATTACCTAGTATAATAACACTATCACTGATGCATATATATTCTGAGCAGACCCAAACTGCACATGAGTGTAGATTACCTGCAGAGAAAGGAGAGCAATTGTCATATTGGTCCGGAACAGCCCTTCAGTATATGTCAAACATACAGCCACTATGTAGAAGTCCTGGGTAAGTCTATATTGTAATATTTTCTTAACCCTATTAAACAACCCTTATAATAAAACCCTGTTCAGCCAGCTGTTGTTCAGCCTAGCATCTTTCCTATTATAAGAGATTAAGACATAAATGGGGTGAGAATACCTAATAATTTCTGGAAAAATGTTTGGAATATGAGTTTAGGGAATAAACATTACAAATATGATAGAGATGACCTCTAATCTTAAGAGAGATCACCACATAGCAACCCTCAGAGTCCCCCTTAGTAGCAACAATCTCAAACAGAATATGATGCTTTAGTAAAATGATTACCCCATGTTTTTTAGTTAAATGAGCTAGATCCCAAAACAACCCAGTTGAACAAGTTAAGTTTCTGTACTTCAGGCAGGAGTAAGTGTGACTCCAGGAGGAAGGCCAGGTCAATGCCCTGTTTGTTTAAATAAAGCAGGATTTTCCTCCGTTTGGCCGGAGAATTAACATCCCTAACATTTAAAGATTCAATATTTAAGTCCAGCATGGTACATTATAAGATATCACTAAACACAGTGACATTCGTGAACCCTTGCATAATAATATGAACACATTGAAAAGGGAGAAAAAGGGGTGAGGGAAGAGACAAGACAGAGGAGCATTGAGGAATTGGTCATCACAGAAAATACACAATCAATAATAGAGAAGCAGGTAGTGACCATAAGCTTCCGTACATTAAATGATGTAAAAAGAAAAACATCAGACAATTACAAAGGCCTAGATGAGGGGGGAGCTCCTACCAATTCCTCTAAGACATATATATGGAGGCAAGTGAAAACCATGTAAAGACAATTCACAACATGGGAGCTCAATGAGAGGGAAAACATTGTAATAAAAAAAACTTGAAGAGAGAGAAAACATCAGAGAAAGCATGTGTATATTATAAGAATGCAGCATCTCAGGGTTTTCAGGAGATCACCAGACATGTAGAGGTTAACCAATAAAAGTTGAGAACATAGTAAGTCATATGGATCCATTGAGACTAGTAGGTAAATATGTAGAGAAGATAATCAGCATGTACAAATAAAAGGAGGCATATAAAAAGAGGGGACTCAGCCAGCCGGGGATCAGAGATGTCCGCCTGTGAGGCACGAGATTGGTCACGTAGATAAGCTACAGCATTAGATGAAGAGGTGAAATCCTTTTGAGAAGATCCATCATAAATGGGACGACCAGCTGGCTATAGCAAGCCAAACTTATGGCCCTCTGTAACTAGCTGTGAGCAAACCGGTGGAAAAGCCTTCTGGGCCCTAGTCATTTCCACTGAGTGGTTCTGAAAAATAAAGAGTTTGTGGCCTTCCCACTGTAAATCTTTTACACGGCGAGACGCCAACGAGAAGGCAGCTTTGTGCAGGTAATTAAGACACTTTAACGTAACGCATGGACGGGGTTTATTCGGGGTCGGTGTTAGACCCACTCTGTGAACCCATTCAATAACCAGATCACAACATTCCTGTTCAATGCACAGCAAGGATGGTAAAGTGATTCGCACAAAATGTGAAAGAGAAGTCCTCTTTACTGATTCTGGCCATCCCACCAGCCTGATATTGTGTCTGTGATAGCGATTCTCCAAATCGTCAAGTTTGTTCCATATCTGGTAGTTATCTGAAGTAAGCTCATTCATGGAATGCTTTATATCAGGGGTGGGGAACCTCAGGCCCGAGGACCGTATAAGGCCCGCAGAGCCACTTGATCCGGCCCGGCCAGGCTCACCTAGCGGGCGCACGCTGAAATTTTGTTACTAGTGGGTACCTGGCTTCTTACCCTCAGTAGCAGCCGGAGGCAGGAGCTCACTCCTGAGCTCCGGCTCTGGCAGTGTGCGTGTGTGGCTGTGCGGTGCTATGGGAGAGATGTCATGACTTCTCTCCCATAGTTCTGAGGAGTGAGCGGACAGGCGGAGGGCAACGGTCCGGAAACAGGAGCGGGGCTGGTGAGTATTGTGTTTTTTTTTAATGTGTGTGTGTTAGCGTTGCTACTAAAGGGCATATCTAATGGGGCATAACAAGTGACGGGGCATATCTAATGGGGCATAACAAGTGACTGGGGCATACTTATTGGGGGGCATATCTACTGGGGCATAACAACTGTCTGCAGGTATATCTACTGGGGGCATAACTACTGACTGGGGGCATAACGACAGACTGGGGGCATATCTACTGGGGCATAACTACTGGGTGCATATCTACAGGGGGCAGGCTCATTTTTAAGTTGATAATTTTTGTATGGCCCCCGAAGGATTTTATAAATATCCAAATGGCCCTTGGTAGAAAAAAGGTTCCCCACCCCTGCTTTATATCATCCATGTTATGCACTGCGGCAGGAAGTTGTGATTCAGTGCATGTCACTCATTGTGTGAGTTTCTGCAACTGTTGAGTTATGTCAGTGACATACATAGTAACATAGTAATTAAGGTTGAAAAGAGGCAATTTGCCCATCGTGTTCAACCTGTATTAAGTTGTGATGAATCTTCATACCCGTTGAGTAATGTTTTATGACTAGTTAACTACTATAACTCAAATAACCCCCAGATTAACCATTTTGATATAACCATCTGGGAAAGGAGCCATGGTTGACTTAATGGCAACCACATGTCACCATAAGTGACCAGGGAGTCTGCAGCGTGGCCGGGGGTAGTAGCGAGGGTGTCCTCCTTCTTTCTTTGATGCAGGTGAGACAGAGTCAGGGCCTGATTCCGGCGTCATTTTTCCCACAGTAGAGTGTATCTCCTGCTTTGGCTGTGGTGACAAAGCGGTCCATGTTCCCACCAAAACTGTGGGAGAGATAGCAGTGGCTAATGGAGGCTGGGAAAACTGTTAAAAGGTGCATCTCAGCTCAGAAAACAGCCACCTCATGCCATAGACCAGAACTGGCATGTTTACACATGTTTATTCTCAAGCTCTCTATTTTATATATTTATGATAATGTCACCCTGAGTAGTTAAGTAATCCATTACAAGCAATATATGTTTTATGGGTTGTGGTTATGATTTTATCTTTTCTTATTTGTATGGCAATATCCAAGAAAGTAAAATGAAACATAGAAGGCTTCTACAGCAGCACTTTCATATTGAGTAGTGTAGAATTCTGATTTCTTGGTAAATTTAAAGTATTGTTGTGATGATATCAAAGATTGGTTATTTTTTATAACCTGAGAGATGGCACTTGCAGCATTTAGTTCACATAGAGTATTAATAGCCTCATTGTCTGATACATCCAATATAATTGGTAATAGCAACCTCACCCTTTTGTTTGAGTGATTCATTGCTAAAATATATCTTCTCACACAGATCCCTCACATATCTGTTTAACTCAGTAAACAAATTAAAAAAGTCAGGTTCTTTAACTGGTGAACATTTTAAAACTTTAGATATCAGGGCCTTTTCATTTTCAGTTAGTACCCTTGATGGGTTGGGATCAGTGGTTGCTCCAGTAGTAGGGCTGCAGCACAGTCCAAAGCTCAAATAGGGGAGTCATTCCAACTGCCACCAACTGTCATTCCAAACTGACTCAGAGGCAGTTGCTGTGGTTCCCCTACTTAAACTTTGGACTGCACTGCAGCCCCACCACTAGAGCCACCACAGGTTGGAGGTAAGGCTGTAATTTTGAGGAGAAATTAGTCCTCCAATGAAAACATAAAGGACATATAGTGGCCGCATACAGTCCAATTATAATCCAGATGTTACTCACTCTAAACCCTTTTGGCAGTGGGATCTGTTTTGCAATATGAGAAGAGAGCAGAGCAGAGCCTCCTCGGATGGTGATCGGTAAATGCGGTCTCTACTATAACTGTTGGCTCCGTGTGAGCGGCTTGTAGTTGGGAGGCAAGAACCATGGAATCCGGTCAGTCAGGTGTTCCCCAGACGTGGGTAACTCAGGCCGTACTGACATGTACTGATGATGTTAGAATGAAGCCAGCAATGCAGTGTAGCAGATCAGTTGATGCCGCTAAGAGCGGTAATTCGTAACAGCCATCCATAGCCTCAGAAGGTGAATCTGGACAAGGAGTCCTAAACGCGTTTCGTCACTTTTGGTGACTTTCTCAATAGGTAAAGATCTCATTGCACCGATGAATCTATTTATAAGATGAAGATGCTCCACCTGTATTGATACTTAAATTATAGCTCACATTCGGTTTCTGTTAAACGAGCCAGTACATTAAAGGAACATTCATCAAAATTCAGCAATGCCCATAAAAAATATAGACCAGCAAAAAATAATAAACAAAATCTTATTAGGACTTTATATACCCAAATCAATTGAATCAATATTACACTCATAAAAGAATAAAAGAAGAAAAATAAATAGACTAAACGATAATAATATGTCTGACTTAGTTTGCAAAAAAAATAAAAAAAAGAAGAGTTTCCTCAATGGGTACATAGTTAAATGCAATTAGATGCACATTTTCTAGGGATTCAAAGATATCATACCCATACAAGGGAGAATACATAGTTCTAATTATATATCATATCCACCATACTTATGTATATATATAAGTGGATTATAGCCACATAACAGGGCCGAAACTAAGATTTTTGTCACCCGGGGCAAGGTAGTCATTTGACACCCCCCCCCCGCAAAAAAAAAATATATTTTACAATAAATAAATAAAAATAATAAAATAAAATAAAAAAAATAAAAAATAAATGAATAAAAATATTATATATATATATATATATATATATATATATATATATATCTCTTTCAGAACTTTTTTACCTGAAAAACTGCCTTTTCTAACATAAATTTCATATCCAGGAAAAAGTGTCCCCATTTTACACAGTACGACAGGCAAGTGTCCCCATTCCCCATTTTACACATTGCGGCAGACAGGTGTCCCCATTTTACACATTGCGGCAGGAAAAAGTGTCCCCATTTTACACATTGCGGCAGGAAAAAGTGTCCCCATTTTACACATAGCGGCAGGCACAGGTCCCCATTTTACACAGTACACTGGCAAGTGTCCCCATTTTACACATAGCGGCAGGCACAGGTCCCCATTTTACACAGTACACTGGCAAGTGTCCCCATTTTACACATAGCGGCAGGCACAGGTCCCCATTTTACACAGTACGCTGGCAAGTGTCCCCATTTTACACATTGCGGCAGGCACAGGTCCCCATTTTACACATTGCGGCAGGCACAGGTCCCCATTTTACACAGTACGCTGGCAAGTGTCCCCATTTTACACATAGCGGCAGGCACAGGTCCCCATTTTACACAGTACGCTGGCAAGTGTCCCCATTTTACACATTGCGGCAGGCACAGGTCCCCATTTTACACAGTACGCTGGCAAGTGTCCCCATTTTACACATAGCGGCAGGCACAGGTCCCCATTTTACACAGTACGCTGGCAAGTGTCCCCATTTTACACATTGCGGCAGGCACAGGTCCCCATTTTACACATTGCGGCAGGCACAGGTCCCCATTTTACACAGTACGCTGGCAAGTGTCCCCATTTTACACATAGCGGCAGGCACAGGTCCCCATTTTACACAGTACGCTGGCAAGTGTCCCCATTTTACACATTGCGGCAGGCACAGGTCCCCATTTTACACAGTACGCTGGCAAGTGTCCCCATTTTACACATAGCGGCAGGCACAGGTCCCCATTTTACACAGTACGCTGGCAAGTGTCCCCATTTTACACATTGCGGCAGGCACAGGTCCCCATTTTACACAGTACGCTGGCAAGTGTCCCCATTTTACACATAGCGGCAGGCACAGGTCCCCATTTTACACAGTACGCTGGCAAGTGTCCCCATTTTACACATAGCGGCAGGCACAGGTCCCCATTTTACACACAGCGGCAGGCACAGGTCCCCATTTTACACATAGCGGCAGGCACAGGTCCCCATTTTACACATTGCGGCAGGTGGTGGAGGGAGAGAGAGAGAGAGGAAGGGAGAGGGGCTGACTTACATTTGAAGCGGTTCTCGCCGCTCTTCAGCCGCCTCTCCCTCCTCGTCTGCGCGGCTCCGGGCTCCCCCTTCTCCCTCCTCCGGCGGGGTTTCGTGGAATGACGCGTTTGCGCCGTGACGTCACGACGCAATCGCATCATTCCGCGAAACCCCGCCCCCCGAGCTGGGCACTCGGGAGAAGGGGGTTTATAAGTAAGTGCCGCGGCGGGTGTTAGGGGGTCTCGGCGCCCCCTCCAATCAGGCGCCCAGGTCGCCTGCCCCCCTAGCCCCCCCCTAGTTTCGGCCCTGCACATAAAATACCATAGGGACAAGTTCACAAATTATCCATAGTTATACGAAATATATAGAGAAGCCACCCATTAAAGATTACCCCGGTAATCTAGATGGTCTACAATATATATTTATATATCGACATACCACAAATCAAATGAAATATTTCAAAAGCCTGCAAAAATTATAATAAAAAATATATATGCGTATATCCATAAGATCTTATGGACACCAGAAAAGAGCTCATGTATCAAACAAACACGGACCTGACTATAGAGATAATAAATTGATAAAACACTAACAAGAGAAATAGAATATTAATGAATATTATAATGAGTATTGTAAGTGAAGGGGAATTAGGGAAACATGGAAAGGAAAAAATGGAAGGAGAGGGGAGGAATCTGATAAGGAAGGACGGCTAAGTGAGGCGACATAGGGTACTGGAGAGGGAGGGTATGGAGATTACGGATCAATCTTAATAAATTCATTAAGCCCCTCAGGAACAAGGGTCTTTAACTTATGGATCCAATAATTCTCACGTAGACAAAGTCTCCTATATCTATTGCCCCCTCTTGCAGTAAATCTAATCCATTCAATCCCTATTAAGACCAAACTCTTAGGATTCCCTGCATGTTGTTCTGTAAAGTGTTTAGAGATCCCATTGACACAGGATTTCTTTAATATATTTCTCCTGTGTTCCAGGAATCTAACCTTCAAACATCTAGTTGTTCTGCCCACATATATTAGATTGCAGCTATACTGAAGAGCATAAACCACAAAGGAGGTTTTACAATTGATATATGACCTGATCTCAAACTGTTCATTGATGTTAGAAGAACCAAAGTAATGTACATCATTACTGATGAAAGAACAAGTGATACAAGGATTAGATCCACACTTAAAACAGCCTTTAATACTATTTGATAGCCAGTTCGAGGATATTCCAATGGAAGGGGGAGTCTGAGGGACAATATTTCTCTTACTTCTATTCAAAAAAAAACCTTTGAGCTAACCAGTGTTTAAGATTCTCTGACTTTTTATTAAAAATTACTACTGGATTATCGGGTATATTAGCTTTAAGAAGAGGGTCAGTCTGCAAAATAGGATAATTCTTCTTAATAATATTTTTAATTTGTCTTGAAGAGGTGTTAAATTTGGAAATGAATGAGAGCATATCTACATCTACCTTATGTTCTTTCTCCCTATATACCAGGAGATCGCTTCTTTCTATTTCTTTAATTTCTGTGAATGCCGACATTAACAATTCATTAGGATAACCTTTTTCTCTAAATGCTGACAACATTTCCATTGCTTGTTTATTGAAGGTATCAGGATTAGAGCAATTTCTACGTAATCGTCTCAGTTGTCCTCTTGGAATATTTTGTACCCAAGGTCGATAGTGTGAACTATTATAGTGCAAAAAGCTATAGTTATCTACTTGCTTTCTAAAAGTACAAGTGGTAACCTGATTGTCCTCTATTGAAAGAGATATATCGAGGAAGGAAATGGAACTTTTTCCATTGTGCATGTAAAGGACAAGTTGAAATCATTAGTATTTAAAAGTGCAGAAAATTGGGGTAGAAAAGACAAGTCACCATCACCATCAAAAATAAAGAATAAGTCATCAATATAACGGCCATAGAAAACCAGACTTGCACCCAAGTCCCGCCCCCATATGTTGGCGAAACTCGGGGCGAACCTGGTCCACATGGCCGTTCCAAGTGTCTGCAAATAATAAACGTGATCAAATAAAAAATTATTATGTGACAAAATAAAAGAAATGAAATATAAAATAAATTTACGTAGGTTCACCGGCATGCTGTCTGATACTTTAAGGCATTCTTCTATTGCCCAAAGTCCCCTACTATGGGGAATGTTGTAATAGAGCGCCTAAACGTCGCACTTAACAAACCAATATGAATCTTTCCATTTAATTTTTGAGATTTCACTTAAAAAGGTTGTTGTGTCCTTAATATGTGAATGTTGTAAAGCTGCATAAGGTAGTAAAAAAAAATTAACAAAATGTGAAAGATTAGCAGTTAAAGACCTGACACCAGAAATAATAGGTCTCCCGGGAGGTGAGGTGAGGGATTTATGGATTTTTGGTAAATGATAACACGTAGGAGTGATGGAATGTAGAGGTATTAAATAAGCTGATTCCTCCTTGGATATTACCCCTTCCTTACAAGCTTTCTCAACGAGTGATCTCAACTCACATGAAAACTGCACCAAAGGGTTCGTATCCAACTTACAATATGTTGCAGTATCTTGTAACTGACGATAAGCTTCAGTTAGGTAGTCTTGGGTATTTTGCAGGACTAGCCCCCCCCCCCCCCCCTTTATCAGCCAGCTTTATGACCACTGTGTGGTCACCAGTTAGCTGTTTAAGTGCCTTTCTCTCCTGTATAGACAGATTATTCCTATACTTAAATTTCTTTCTCTCTCTGGTACACAGTGGGGGTCATTCCGAGTTGTTCGCTCATTGCCGATTTTTGCTATGCTGTGATTTGTTGCAAAATGCGCATGCGCAAAGCACGCAGGGCTAGTTATTAAACTAAAAGCTTAGTAGATTTGCTGTGGATTCTGCGGCGCTTTTCAGTTGCTTTGCTGATTGGTGATTGATTGACAGGAAAGGGGCATTTCTGGGTGGTAACTGAGCATTTTCCGGGAGTGTGCTAAAAAACGAAGGCATGCCAGGGAAAAATGTGGGAGCGTCTGGCGAAACGGGAAAGTGGCTGGCCGAACGCAGGGCGTGTTTGTGACGTCAAACCAGGAACTAAATGGACTGAGCTGATCGCAATCTGTGAGTAGGTCTGGAGCTACTCAGAAACTGCAAAGAATTATTTATTAGCAGTTCTGCTAATCTTTCTTTCGCAATTCTGATAAGCTAAGACACACTCCCATAGGGAGGCGGCCTAGCGTGTGCAATGCTGCTAAAAGCAGCTAGCGAGCAAACAACTTGGAATGAGGGCCAGTGTGTTAAATTGTTCTAATGTAGTCTTATAGAAGATATCCATAGGAGCACTTCTGGAATTTGTAGGAAAGAAGTTAGAATTATTTTTAAATCGACGTCTATTTTCATTGGACCTTTCAGGATTGAAAATGTGGACTGTACTAGAAGTGACGTCACTTTCCATGGCTAGGGATTCTAAGATATTGACACCTTGTCTATCATAATCATCGAGTACAAATACTTGACCTATTTCTTGAAATTTTTTAAGAGATTTGGAAGCAAAATACCTTTTCCTAGCCAGACTTCTAGTAAACCTATTCAACTCTATGAAAAGATTGAACAAATCAGGGGGTTGAGAAGGGGAAAATTTCAATCCAGGAGATTAATCTCATCTCGACTGAGACTTCTGGATGAGAGATTGTAAATGTTCTGTCCCTTTAATTTCTTATTGACAATCTTTTTTTTTGTATTCTTTTTCCTCCTCTAGAGCCTCTAAACTTCTTTCTCGTCTTCTTTTTGGGGTCTCTATCCTTAATGACTCGTATCTGTTTGCCCTGTTCTGATAAGTGTGTGTAAAAAAGGCAGAGAACTAATACTTTGTCTGGTAGTGTCTAGATGTTGTGATCCGAATTTAGGTCTAACGGATCTCTCTACAGTTAGGTTCTCATTAACTGTTGTTTCTCTTGAGTAAGGGCTCAAATTCCTATATTGTGAATTATGATACCTGGAGGGTGACTTAGTGTGAACTTGCGTATGGTTACTATTGATACTCCAATTAGTTGATTGAGGTGAAGAGACTTATATTTATTCCTATTCTGTCTGCTTCGAGATCTGCCTCTAATGTCTCCTTTATTTTTATAGGTTCTTACTTTATCATGATAGTAATCATCACGGTCCCTATTGAATTTTCTATTCTTCCCCTGTATAATTTCTCTTTCAAACAACTCAATTTTCTGATTCAAGGAAGTATCTCTATGTTTGAATGAAGGGTGACTATTAAACTCACTAAGTGCTTTCTGGGTAGCCTCAATATCCTTTGCTAATTGTTTAATCTTATCATTTGTATATGAAATAAGTAATTCCATGAGGGAGAAGGAGCGATTATCAAGTAATTTTTCCCAATTTTCTTTAAGCACCTCATCTTCTACAAAAGAGAGTGCTTTAAAAATTCTGAGTCCATGGGGGATACGTTTATTTTTAATGTATTTCTGTAAAGTTACCATATCCCACCAGTGGCAGGTTTCTGCCTTTAATAGGTCTTCTAATTTGTAGAAGAGATGATCAAATTCTATTTCTTAATAATTCTTTTCCTTAGGGGCAGTGAATGAATTAATCTCTTCTTTCAAATCAGCTGCGTATTTTTGTCTCCTTCTCACTCTCTCAGTAAAACAAACCAAGTCAGCCATATACACAAAAATAATTCAAAAAGTCAAATACAAAACCTAAAATAATCCAACAAAATACACGCAGCTCAGGATTCACAGAAAGACACCTCTAAACAACCACAAAGAAAAAAAAATCCCTTAATAACGCGTGTATTGTAGATTATATAGCATTGAATAATTAAATATTAATCCTATGGCGACAAACTCCCAGAGACCTATCTGCACCAGTCTCACATACAGTAATCGAAACAGAAAAAAATAAGGAGCCGCGCTGAAGGATCAATATGTATAAAGATATTAATTGCCAGTGTTCTCATAAAAAGAGAAACATTTTTTATTTTAATGCTAGAAAAGCATGTAGAAATGGACAAACATAAAGCACACTCCTAGAGATAGATGGACTTATAATAAAATAGCAATAGCTGATGATGTTTGAAGGTTAGATTCCTGGAACACAGGAGAAATATATTAAAGAAATCCTGTGTCAATGGGATCTCTAAACACTTTACCGAACAACATGCAGGGAATCCTAAGAGTTTGGTCTTAATAGGGATTGAATGTATTAGACCTACTGCAAGAGGAGGCAATAGATATAGGAGACCTTGTCTACGTGAGAATTACTGGATACATAAGTTAAAGACCCTCGTTCCCGAGGGGCTTAGTGAATTTATCGAGATTGATCCTTAATCTCCATACCCTCCCTCTCCAGTACCCTATGTCCCCTCACTTAGCTGTCCTTCCTTATCAGATTCCTCCCCTCTCCTTCCATTTTTTCCTTTCCATGTTCCCCTAATTCCCCTTCACTTACAATACTCATTATACTATTCATTAATATTCTATTTCTCTGGTTAGTGTTTAATCAATTTATTATCTCTATAGTCAGGTCCGTGTATGTTTGATACAAGAGCTCTTTTCTGATGTCCATAAGATCATATGAATATACGCATATATATTTTTTATTATCATTTTTGCAGGCTTTTGAAATATGTCATGTGATTTGTGGTATGTCGATATATAAATATACAGTGTAGACCATCTAGATTACCGGGGTAATCTTTAATGGGTGGCTTCTCTGAATATTTCTTATAACTATGGATAATTTGCGAACTTGTCCCTATGGTATTTTATGTGGATATAATCCACTTATATATATATATATATATATATATATATATACATAAGTATGGTGGATATAATATATAATTAGAACTATGTATTCTCCCTTGTATGGGTATGATATCTTTGAATCCCTAGAAAATATGCATCTAATTGCATTTACCTATGTACCCATTGAGGAAACTCCTCTTTTTTTTTAGCAAACTAAGTCAGCCATATTATTATCATTTATTCTATTTATTTTTCATCTTTTATTCTTTTATGATTGTAATATTGATTCAATTGATTTGGGTATATAAAGTCCTAATAAGATTTTGTTTATTATTTTTTTGCCGGTGTTCTATACTTTTTATGGGCTTTGCTGAATTTAGATGAATGTTCCTTTAATGTACTGGCTCGTTTAACAGAAACCAAATGTGAGTTATAATTTAAGATTCAATACAGGTAAATAGTTTCATCGGTGCAAGGAGATCATTACCTATCATTACCTATTGAGCAAGTCACCAGAAGTGACGAAACGCGTTTAGGACTCCTTGTCCAGATTCACCTACTGAGGCTACGGACGGCTGTTATGAATTACCGCTCTTAGCGGCACCAACTGATCTGCTACACTGCATTGCTGGCTTCATTCTAACATCATCAGTACATGTCAGTACGGCCTGAGTTACCCACATCTGGGGAACACCTGACTGACCGGATTCCATGGTTCTGGCCACCCAACTACAAGCTGCTCACACGGAGCCAATGGTTATAGTAGAGACCGCATTTACCGATCACCATCCGAGGACGCTCGGCTCTGCTCTCTCCTCATATTGCAAAACGGATCCCAATGCCAAATGGGTTTAGAGTGAGTAACATCTGGATTATAATCGGACTGTATGTGGCCACTATATGTCCTTTATGTTTTCATTGGAGGACTCATTTCTCGTCAAAATTACAGCCTTACCTCTACCTCAGAATCTAGTGAAACTCCATTATCTAACACATAAATATCATATGCATACTAGCAGCCTGAACAGGGTTGTTACAAAATTTACACTGGACTGCAATTGAGACATTGTATTATTTTATAATTACTACCAGCAATTGATACATTGTATTGTTTTACAAATATTATCAGCTATTGCTATTTTATTATAAGTTCATCTATCTCTAGGAGTTTGCTTTATGTTTGTCCATTTCTACATGCTTTTCTAGCATTATAATGAAAAACGTTTCTCTTTTTATGAGAACATCGGCAATTAATATCTTTATACATATTGATCCTTCAGCGCGGCTCCTTATTTTTTTCTATTTCGATTACTTTCGATTACTGTATGTGAGACTGGTGCAGATAGGTCTCTGGGAGTTTGTCGTCATAGGATTAATATTTAATTATTCAATGGTATATAATCTACAATACACGCGCTATTAAGGGATTTTTTTTCTTTGTGACCACTGGTTGGAATTGACTTGGTTGGTGGTTGGGATGCCAGTGGTCAGCATACCAACCATAGTATCCTGATATTCAGAATCCCAACAGGGGAAGGTAAGTAAACTCACATTCCCCCAACGGCCCCTAACCCTCCCTGTCAGCAGCCTAAACTTAACCCCCCTGCAGCCTAACCATAATGCTCCCCGGTGGTGCCTAAACCCCCCTTGCCACAGCCCAAACCTGACCATCCCCTCCACCCCACAGCCTGACCCTAAAGCTCCCTGGGGGTGCCTAAACCTAACCCTTCTTCCCGCAGCCTAACCCTAATACCCCCATTCTGCAGCCTAACCCTAACCTCTCCATTGCAGTTTACATGTCAGAGTTCCCAGCAGACACTTGTTCAGGATCCCAGCAGTCTGCATTCTGGCACTGGCCTATTTGGGATGCTGGTGTAGTGTTGGTCCAACACCATTTTTTCTCAACTGCTGGGATCACTACCATAGGGAGCCTGACTGGTGATATATAGGTAGATTGAATAAACCTTTATTCTTATTTTCTTTATATTTTTGAACAGAGTTTTTTCTTTCTTCCTCTGCTTTATCAATATCTTCCTCCCTTGTGGGATTCCTGATCTAGTACATTGAGTCTGTTCCTGTGTTTCCAAATTGGATTTAGACCCTTCTATAAAAATATTGATTTTCCTGTGAGAAGTGATCATTGTAAATATGAGCTCATACTTTATATAACCCATGGAGTTTTTATGTATGTTTTATTTGCTTTGTTAAGCTTATGCGCTTCATGTGAATAAGTGACTTACTAATGCTGATATTAATTGGGACACATACTGCACTATTTGATAAGGTCATTTTTAGCCTTTTGGTTTTCTAAAGTATAGAAGATGTCAGCCTTCACTCAGCACAAGGTAAGAAGCAGGGAATAAGGCAGCTTCTAGAATTACCAGGGCACACAGGACATATGCACCAAGTACTTTGATTACACACTTATAGAGCCTGATTCATGGCTGTAAGTAAAGCCAAAAATCAAGTACCTTGGTAAAATTATGGTGCACGGTAGGTGGGACAGATGTAACATGTGCAGAGAGTGTCAGATTTTGGTGGGGTTTGTTGAAACTGAAATCTAAATTGCAGTGTAAAAATAAAGTGCTCTAACATCTGTGGGACACATGCAGAAGCATCCAGTATTTACACTGCACAGACAATATAAATGTATTTGCTCCCCTGACATTGCAATGTGGTTTGTTCCAAACACAATTTTACTTTCTTTTTGTGCTTTACTTCCCAACATGAATCAGACCCATAGTGTACAGTGTGTTAGATGTGAGCAGCCCGTTCCATACTCAAAATGCTTTTTAAGACAATGACAAATTCAGGTCATGAGGATGACCAAAGAACAGCTTTTAGTGTTCTCCCTCTATTTCATCATGTTAGACAATCTTTAAAACTGTTTTCTTTCAAATATTGTGTTTTTGAGCAGATCAGCTATGGAGCAACCAGTTATCTTCTCAGTGACCGCAACCTCTATCCAACGTTCTACCGCATTGTACAAGGGGACCAGGCCAGTTATTCTGTGCTATCAGGTCTGATCAAGTTCTTTGGCTGGACATGGGTTGGAGTTTTGGCTTCTGATGATGACAGTGGTAATGAAGAAATTCAGCTTCTGACAGAACATCTGACTTCCAAGAGGATCTGTGTTGCCTACACAATAAGAATAAAGTATTATAAATCAGATGTCTCCCATGAAATGAATAAGAAGAGAGCTGATATTATCAAAAAATCATCTGCCCAGATTATAATACTCTGCGGGACATATTCTTCATTTTTAGCTGATCTTTTAACAGATATGAGAAAAGTCATCAATGATAAGACTCTAGTGTTTGGTCCGACATTTGCCTTAATCCCATTTCTACTGGAACATTACACTGATGTATTTAATGGAAGTTTGGCCATTGAACCTTCATCTCTCCCAATGCTGGATATGAGAAGTTTTTATGACAGTTTCCAGACCATAAATCACCCTGAGGACAAGTTACTAGAACATATATGGTTAATATGGGAGAATTGTTTGTCAAGTGATAGAAAAATTAATCAATTATATAGTGAACTATATAAGAAATCACTGCACAACTGTACTGGGAAGAGACGTATAACAGAGTTTAGTAGTATCCACAGCCTAGGTCTGACTGATCGAGTATATAAAGCAGTTTATTCCATGGCCCATGCTTTACATAATATGCATATGTCCCTAGGTGAAAGGTCTCCCAAAGACATCCCTCCTTCTTATGGTTATAGACATCAGGTAAATATGCAATTTATTACTACAATGACAGTAATTTTTACCACATGCTACAGTCAAATGTAGTCACAGTTCTGCCAAAGTAGCTCAGGCTGCCTCCAATATTCCGTATGATAATTTGCCAATCTTCATATGTACAAAAATGAAAAAATATAAATAATTGTTAGGACAGTGAAACCTGCACCTGTAGGTGCAACTGCTGAGTCTAGTCCTAATTCTGTGAGTTACCTAAATCCTTCTGCTCTTTCATTTTATGGGGGTGATTCAGAGCTGATTGCTGCAGTGCATTATCGCACAGCGGGTGATCATCAATAGACTGCGCATGTGTATGCACCACAATGCACACACGCATCGGCAAACAACGGGCATTGCCGGTCAGCGACAGGATGGAGCAAAAATTTTATTTGCACGAGCATTTGCAAGGTGATTGACAGAAGAGGACATTTGTGGGTGGTAACTGAATGTTTACTGGGAGTGTCAGGAAAAATGCAGGCATTCCCAAGACTTTTCAGGATGGGTGTCTGACATCAGCTCCGGCACCAATCAGCCTGTTCTCATAGCATTGGAGGAGTAAGTCCTGGGCTGCGCACAGACTGCACACACTGGATTTTTACAGCTCCACGTACACATGCGATCGCACACTTCTACGGCAAATTTACACTCCCCCTTTGGTGGCAACTATCTGAACGCAGGACATCAAAGTTAGCAGCCCAGTGATCAGGTCTGAATTACCCCCTATGATTGATTCTGTGGCACTCAGCGCTACTGAAATAATAAAGGATTAAAAATATATTAAATGAAACAAAAATAAAATTATTTATTGAACATAAACGCTCTATTGGCTAATGACATTATATATATATATATATATATATATATATATATATATATAAATATCCAATGCAGCTGCAACTTAGTCAACATATCTAAAATATAAACACAGACATAAAAGTTGCAATAAAAGGGAACTGCAGCCAACAGGGCCAATATCTACAGTCAGATGACAACAAAATTAGCTGATATACTCATCGATAATTCCATTTCCTCATAGTGACCATATGGCAGCCTATGTTATCCCTCCCATTATAGTGGTTTCTAAAACTGATAAATGAAGACAATTTAAAGACAAAGGGGAATAGAAGGAGAAAAGTTATATACCAGCAAGGGGGGGGGGGGTATAAAACTTCCTGTCTAAACCATAGGCAAGTACATAGGTCAATGTCACACTACATTCCAGGGATCTCAGATGCAGACCCCATCACTTACCATTCCGTCTGTTGATGGGACACCAACACTGATCACCAAGCTACCATACCATGCTATGTCCTGCTCCAGCTCAGTCTGCTGCCGCCTCTGCTGCAGCTGCTCCCTGTTATTGCTAGTACCTGCACAGTAGTATTACGAGTGACCCCAGCATATCTCTGGGGGACCTACCCCTCCAGAGAATGAGTACCGCTATGCTTGTCTGAATCAGCTGATGCTGTGCTGCCAATTTCATCAAGCCACCCAGCTTCTTATATACTGCTGAATCTCCAACTCCAGGCTCCAATGCCAGCCCAGGAACACAAGCCAATCAAGTCTTTACATTCACAAAATCCTCAACTAATACCCAAGACACTGTTAGAAAACCAAGGCCTCTGACCCTATTGGGCCAATAAGCCTAAAGGTATTTTACAGGGTAATAATCCTATTAACAGTCTTTCTGGACCCTAGCTGAGACCACCATGTAAGGCACTAATGAGGAGCTGAGCTAGCCACCATAACTCAAACTCACTCAAAACCTCAAAAATCCCTCAAGTATAAACCACAAAGATGAGGTTCTCATCAAGTGAGTGGCTGTTGATTGCCAAAGTTTAAGGGCAGTTATCTTATGGAGTGCCACAAACCCCCTGCTCCAAACAATTGACTACCGTGACTTGCAACAAGTAAGAGGGGGAGACTCTGAAACAGGGATCAGTAAGTGCAGGACACAAAAGAAACTCTAGTAATCAAATATGACATATATCCAAAGGTCTGCCTATAATTTTATAAGCAATGAATAAATAAAGTCAGCTAACAGAAGGAGGGAAAGGAAGGAGATATTATGTGGAGGTGATTGTTGACAACTTCGCCCAGGTAAAATCTTGAAATAATCAGCCAGGAGTACAACTGCCAATTAGTCTCCATGATTCAGGATGAAAACTCTGCAAATTGGCCACTAATGGTGACAAATGGCAGAAAACACCCAAGTTAAATAAACTTATTGCCAATGAAGAAAACAACTAAAAAGCCAGACAGTGACTGGGATAGTATAAACAAACAGTAGACATCCAGCCTCCCAAAGCAATGGTCTCTATAAGCCTGAGAGAATACAACCCTCATGGTCCCAGTGATCTCTAGGGGACCCCTTAGTGACAGCATGCCATGTTGGAAGACCCAATGGAACAAAAAAACAGTGACCGCTGAACCATCAAATGCATAAACCATGCACCCTCAATTGAAATTCCAGACAACAAATAGCCTGTAAAAGATCCCCGGGCAAAACAGGGAGACAGCACAGGGATGCAAAGGAGCCCATGACCACAACCCAGTTGATAGGAATTCAAGCATTGTAACCCACATAAACTGAATCAGGATTGGAGACTTCAGCAGTGGTGGGATGCATGCTTGGACGCAGCAACAAACTCATCAATGCAAAATGCCCTGTGAAAGATCATTGTAAAGGCGAGCCAAAACAAACAGTACCAAAGAAGAGAAAAACCAATGTCCGTAAGGGCCAAACCACATAAAACTCACCAGTTAAAATTTGAAAATAGGAAATGGCAATGAGGAAAACTACAAAGATACCCAGACAACGATGAGGATATTGGAAATACACCATCGGCATATTATGGCTCAGTGCTGATACCTAATCCTGTTGAATTGTGTTGGGAGGAGCAATTGTGGAAATCAGTTTTCCAAAAATTATTGGGCACCATTATCTCTACAGGAAATTCAATAGACAAAAAACAATGCTGGAGTATTCAATGGAACTAAAAGCCAGTGACTAAGGAACCACCAGGATGCATCAACCATGCACGCTCATCGGACATCCAGCACTCAATAGGGACAAATCTGAGACATTTATTATTATTATTATTACACATAGTACAGGGATGCAGAGGAGCCCAGTGACCATGTCCAGCAGTTCTGTCTTTGAGCCTCACAACCCTGACAAACTGCATTGGACATAAGGTCATGAGATCTCAGCAAAGCTGGGACGGCATGCTTAAAAAATTACAACAAACTAGCTGATGCACACAGCCCTATGAAAGATCAACACAAAGTTAAAATTAAACAAACAGTCCATATAAGGAGAAAACATGTGGTCAGTCGGGCCAAATGAAATTAAAACCAGCAATAAAGAGACAAGGGGATGCCTGCGATCCTCCTGGGACATGGCTTTGTCCATCCCTCAACGGCCCTACTAACCAAACCTTTAGTTAAGTCACAACGTCTGTGAAGGCCCATGAAAAAGCAAATTCCAGCAAGCAGCTGCTACATGATAGTGCAGACACTCATCCCACAATGGCTGCAGCAATACAATGGGGAACAGCACCAACAGCAGCAGAATCTTGATAAGACCATCTGTCACCCGAATCGTGTATATGCTGCCAAACCAGATGTCCCAGCACCATGTGGAACTAGCCCGATGCAGCCTCTCATTTGTTGGTGAAGGATGAACCACAACTCCACACTACCCACCAATAATAGCTATCACTGAACACAGGAAGCAAGTGGCTATGAGAAGCCAGAGGTGGGTCTTATTACAAAATACATCTCAGATCTACTGTGACTGTAGATGCAGCAGAGACCTGAAATGTTCCCAACTCTTAATCATCTATGTGAAGATCAACTCAGACATATATAACTTGGCTGCTTCTGTTGAACCCAGATTGAATTCCTTCATCTCTAGTATCTGTATAATTTGCCAGTATTTATCTATATATCCATAGTACAACTTTGTAGTCTCTATTACTCAGCTTGTACTGTGTTGTACTACATGTTATTGTCCAAAGTTAGTAAAGTTCTTTGCAATATTACTTTTATTTTACAGCTACATCGTTATTTGCAGAATGAGAGACGTGTGGATGGGGAGCCAGTATTTAATAACAATGGAGATTTTGCTACCCCGTATAAAATTGTAAATTGGCAAGTTTCCAAACAGGACAGATTTGTAGTACATGTTGGCCATACAATGAAAGAGGATGAAAATTATCAGAACTTTTCTATTCAGCTGAAAAAAATTGTGTGGAAAAATAACATCAATGAGGTCAATGTGGGATATGTCACCTTTTATTTATTATTTAATATAACAATGTATAATCTGCCATGCAGGGCCGTTTCTAGACAATTTGGCTCCCAGTGCGAGATTTCAAAATGCGCCCCCCCCCCCCCTATTGCTCTAAAAAAAAAAAAAAATGTGCCCCCTCCCCCCCCCATATAGCCATAAAAAGAAAAAGCATGCGCGCGCCTTAGGCGCGCGCGCTCCCGACAAGGGTGTGTGGCCTGATTAAAATGGGCGTGGTCTCATTAAAGTGGGCATGGCCTCATCTGATATCATCACACCCACCACAGTGGGGAAAAAATAAAAATAAAAAAGTCCCCTTTTTACACATTACAGCAGGCAAGTGTCCCCATATTACACAGCGCGGCAGGCAGGTGTCCCCATTTTACACAGCGCGGCAGGCAGGTGTCCCCATTTTACACAGCGCGGAAGGCTGGTATCCCCAGTTTACACAGTACGCAGGCAGGTATCCCCATTTTACACAGTACGCAGGCAGGTGCCCCCATTTTACACAGTACGCAGGCTGGTATCCCCATTTTACAAAGTACAGCAAGCAGGTATCCCCATTTTACACAGCACGGCAGGCAGATATCCCCATTTTACACAGCACGGCAGGCAGATATCCCCATTTTACACAGTACGCAGGCAGGTGCCCCCATATTACACAGTACGCAGGCAGGTGCCCCCATATTACACAGTGTGGCAGGCAGGTGCCCCCATATTACACAGTGTGGCAGGCAGGTGCCCCCATATTACACAGTGTGGCAGGCAGGTGCCCCCATATTACACAGTGTGGCAGGCAGGTGCCCCCATATTACACAGTACGCAGGCAGGTGCCCCCATATTACACAGTGTGGCAGGCAGGTGCCCCCATATTACACAGTACGCAGGCAGGTGCCCCCATATTACACAGTACGCAGGCAGATGCCCCCATATTACACAGTACGCAGGCAGGTGCCCCCATATTACACAGTACGCAGGCAGGTGCCCCCATATTACACAGTGTGGCAGGCAGGTATCCCCATAGGCAGGTGCCCCCATATTACACAGTGTGGCAGGCAGGTATCCCCATAGGCAGGTGCCCCCATATTACACAGTGTGGCAGGCAGGTGTCCCCATAAGCAGGTGCCCCCATATTACACAGTGTGGCAGGCAGGTATCCCCATAAGCAGGTGCCCCCATTTTACACAGTGCGGCAGCGGCAGGCAGGTTTCAAGCTGAGGAGAAGGAAGGGGGAGAGGGGGGGAGAGAGAGAGAATACTTACGTCTTCCCGCTCTTCGGTCCCGCCGCCTCACGTCCCTCGTGCCGGCCGCCTCCTCCTTCTTCTTGCTTCTCCTTCTCGCCTCTCCCGAGCGCTCCTGCTCGGGGGGCGGGGCTTTGCGGAATGACGCGTTTGTGTCGTGACGTCACGACGCAACGCGTCATTCCGCGAAACTCCGCCCCCCGAGCAGGAGCGCTCGGGAGAGGCGAGAAGGAGTAACATAGTGCTGCGGCGGGCGCCCCGTGCGGTTGCACGGCTCGCCCGCCCCTAGAAACGGCACTGCTGCCATGTCCATTGTAGAACTGTCATGGAGAAATGTATTTCCTTTCTGTGATTTACAGGACACTCTCTGTGTATTATATGTTTTACTCTCTCCTCCATAATTAATGTCCCAGTGCCTAGTACACAGGTTTACACTTCCTAATGGAGAAAGACAAATATTACTCAGTCCCTGATCAATATCTTAGATAAACAGATCTGATATACAGAAGGTAAAAAAGATGTCATGATAAAAAAAGAACCACAATATAAAAATAAATTGGCTGTACTAATAAACTTGAAATGATTTAGCCGGTGTGTTAAATATAATAATCATTCATTTTCTAGCTTATTAAATAGCAGTAGCAGTAGTAGTGTAGTAGTAGTAGTAGTAGTAGTAGTAGTAGCAGAAGTAGTAGTAATAATAAAAATAATGGTAGTAATAGTTGTAGTAGTAGTAGTAGTAGTAGCAGAAGTAGTAGTAATAATAAAAATAATGGTAGTAGTAGTTGTAGTAGTAGTAGTAGTAGTAGTAGCAGCAGCATTAGGAGTAGTAGTAGTAGTAGCATTAGTAGTAGTATCAGCAGCAGTAGTAATAGTAGTAGCAAAAGTAGTAGTAATATTAGCCAGAGTAGTAGCAGAAGCAGTAGTACTAGCAGAAGTAATAGTAGTAGTCACAGTCATAGTAGCAGTAGTAGTAGTAGTAGTAGCAGTAGTAGTAGTAGCAGTAGCAGCAGTAGTAGAAACAGCAGTAGTAGTATTAGCAGTAGTAATAGTATTAGTAGTAATAACAGTAGTAGCAAAAAAGTAGACGTTTCAATACCATTAGTAGTGATAGTAGTAGTAGTAGTAGTAGTAGTAGTAGCAGTTGTATTAGTAGTAGTAGTAGTAGTAGCAGCAGTAGTAATAGCAGTATTAGCAGTAGTAGTAGTAGTAGTAGTAATAGCAGTATTAGCAGTAGTAGTAGTAGTAGTAGTAGTAGCAGCAGTAGTAATAGCAGTATTAGCAGTAGTAGTAGTAGTAGTAGTAATAGCAGTATTAGCAGTAGTAGTAGTAGTAGCAGTAGTAGTAATAGCAGTATTAGCAGTAGTAGTAGTAGTAGTAGTAGTAGTAGTAGTAGTAGTAGTAGCAGCAGTAGTAGTAATAGTAGAAGTAGTACTAGTATTAGTATTAGTAGTGGTAGCGGCATCAGTAGTAGTAGTAGCAGCAACAGTAATAATAATAGAAATAATAGCAGTAGTAATAGTGGTAGCAGTATCTGTAGTAGCAGTAGTAGTAGTAGTAGTAGTAGTAGCAGCAGTAGTAGTAGTAGTAATAGCAGTAGTAATAGCAGTAGTAATAGTAGTAGTAGTAGTAGTAGTAGTAGTAGTAGTAGTAGTAATAGCAGTATTAGCAGTAGTAGTAGTAGTAGCAGTAGTAGTAATAGCAGTATTAGCAGTAGTAGCAGCAGTAGTAGTAGTAGTAATAGCAGTAGTAATAGCAGTAGTAATAGTAGTAGTAGTAGTAGTAGTAGTAGTAGTAGTAGTAGTAGTAGTAGTAATAGCAGTATTAGCAGTAGTAGTAGCAGTAGTAGTAGTAGTAATAGCAGTATTAGCAGTAGTAGTAGTAGTAGTAGTAGTAGTAGTAGTAGTAGCAGCAGTAGTAGTAATAGTAGAAGTAGTACTAGTATTAGTATTAGTAGTGGTAGCGGCATCAGTAGTAGTGGTAGCAGCAACAGTAATAATAGTAGAAATAATAGCAGTAGTAATAGTGGTAGCAGTATCTGTAGTATCAGTAGTAGTAGCAGCAACAATATTAGTAGTTGCAGTAGTGGTAGTAATAGTAGAAGTAATAGAAGTAGGAGCAGTAGCTGTATTTGTGAGTAGGCAATGGCAAGGGACATGTAGGATTTGCCCTCATGGTAGAAAGGAAAGAGTTAACCCTTTTGAGTTATGTGTTTCTTAAAATGAAGCCCTCAGTTTGCAGTAATCACACACAGGAAGTCTGCCAGAAGCAGAGAGCAAGGGAGTGTTTCTTCTAGACAAGCCTCCTCCTTCCCCTCTGAAAAGACTAACAATACGATCCACCAATCAGATAGGAGGAAATAGAAATAACCTGCAAGGGGGAATTGTGGGAGTCAGGAAGTTGCCGGGATAAAGAGACTGTTATGGGGAAGTGATGGTGCACAGCTAGACTCACTGGAGGTTGGGGTGTCATCCCCTCTCAGTGTCATCAGTGACCAGCCACTCTGTGTGCCCTGCTACAGCTGTCATTGCTTGTAAGGACTTTGCTGAACTCTGAGTGGACTTAATTAGTATAATCCTGCTGTCTGTTCACTGGATTTCTGGGTCTCTCTAAATAAAGATCACCTTGCTTTCATTGTAAAACGCTCCACTGTGTGATCCCTGAACCCCATGATACCCAGGTCACCCACTATCCTCACATTTTGGCAGCAGTGGTGGGATATCACAGAGTTCCTTTAGCGATTCTAGGTGAGCGAGTATAAGCAAAGCACACACCAGAGAATATCAGCATAGAGAGTCAGCCAGGAGTTGTGGCCAGCGGTTAAGGGGAAAATGCAATGACAGAGCAGTAGAAGTTATACCATACATCTCAGAAACCTCACCTGCAAGGATTTTGGAGGATGAAGGGAATTACTTAATAATCGGACTGAGACCCTAGAACTCTGGTACTGCGGTTGTTGGAGTGGGATCGGGTGCACCCAGAGGCAGTGATGGACTGGGGAAAGAAGGGCCCACTGGCAAAAAGGAGTGGTAGGGGCCCATATATAGGGATGTGGCCAGTCACTATAGAGGCTTGGCTAACAATTAGAGAGTGCATGGTCTTGATCCATTGATAAATAAATATACTAAATACTGTTTGTATATGCATTATAATGTACCAGATTAAAAATAGCAATGCACTGTAGAAAATACACCAAAGTCTTGTGCAGTATAAGGTAATATATGTATAATGTATAATTCAAATGCACAGTCTGGAACCTGATCCATAGAGGTGCAGGTGGGAGCCCAGACCATTGGGCCCACCGGGAATTTCACTATGTGGACCTGTGGGCCAGTCCAACCCTGCCCAGAGGAGCCCGACCCCCTGAGTGATGATGAAGAGGGACCAACAGGCAGTGGTGGCACTTCATCCAGTAAGTTATGAGAGTCAACAACTGCCACTCCCGCACTACTGCAAAGCGGACTGAAGGTGCTAGGCAAAGGTGCAATCCCACAGGAGAGGGCTGGAGTAATCCAAGCTATACTAGTAATACAAATTCCTACTGGCACTGGAATTCAGGAGTCACCTAAAAGTTTTGAACAAGAGAAGCAATGCTTGACATTTAAGGATGTTCCAACATTTCGGAAGAATGAAACAGACATCAACACTAGAGATGAGCGGGTTCGGTTTCTTTGAATCCGAACCCGCACGAACTTCACTTTTTTTTTCACGGGTCCGAGCGACTCGGATCTTCCCGCCTTGCTCGGTTAACCCGAGCGCGCCCGAACGTCATCATGACGCTGTCGGATTCTCGCGAGACTCGGATTCTATATAAGGAGCCGCGCGTCGCCGCCATTTTCACACGTGCATTGAGATTGATAGGGAGAGGACGTGGCTGGCGTCCTCTCCATTTAGATTAGATTTAGAAGAGAGAGAGAGAGAGAGATTGCTGTGATACTGTAGATTAGAAGAGAGTGCAGACAGAGTTTAGTGACTGACGACCACAGTGACCAGTGACCACCAGAGACAGTGCAGTTGTTTGTTTTATTTAATATATCCGTTCTCTGCCTGAAAAAAACGATACACAGTCACACAGTGACTCAGTCTGTGTGCACTGCTCAGCCCAGTGTGCTGCACATCAATGTATTGTATATAAAGCTTATAATTGTGGGGGAGACTGGGGAGCACTGCAGGTTGTTATAGCAGGAGCCAGGAGTACATGATAAATAATATTATATTAAAATTAAACAGTGCACACTTTTGCTGCAGGAGTGCCACTGCCAGTGTGACTAGTGGTGACCAGTGCCTGACCACCAGTATATTAGTAGTATTGTATACTATCTCTTTATCAACCAGTCTATATTAGCAGCAGACACAGTACAGTGCGGTAGTTCACGGCTGTGGCTACCTCTGTGTCGCCACTCGGCAGGCAGTCCGTCCATCCATAATTGTATTATAATATATACCACCTAACCGTGGTTTTTTTTTCATTCTTTATACCGTCGTCATACTAGTTGTTACGAGTATACTACTATCTCTTTATCAACCAGTGTACAGTGCGGTAGTTCACGGCTGTGGCTACCTCTGTGTCGGCACTCGGCAGGCAGTCCGTCCAACCATAATTGTATTATATACCACCTAACCGTGGTTTTTTTTTCATTCTTTATACCGTCGTCATACTAGTTGTTACGAGTATACTACTATCTCTTTATCAACCAGTGTACAGTGCGGTAGTTCACGGCTGTGGCTACCTCTGTGTCGGCACTCGGCAGGCAGTCCGTCCATCCATAATTGTATTATAATATATACCACCTAACCGTGGTTTTTTTTTCATTCTTTATACCGTCGTCATACTAGTTGTTACGAGTATACTACTATCTCTTTATCAACCAGTGTACAGTGCGGTAGTTCACGGCTGTGGCTACCTCTGTGTCGGCACTCGGCAGGCAGTCCGTCCAACCATAATTGTATTATAATAAATACCACCTAACCGTGGTTTTTTTTTCATTCTTTATACCGTCGTCATACTAGTTGTTACGAGTATACTACTATCTCTTTATCAACCAGTGTACAGTGCGGTAGTTCACGGCTGTGGCTACCTCTGTGTCGGCACTCGGCAGGCAGTCCGTCCAACCATAATTGTATTATATACCACCTAACCGTGGTTTTTTTTTCATTCTTTATACCGTCGTCATACTAGTTGTTACGAGTATACTACTATCTCTTTATCAACCAGTGTACAGTGCGGTAGTTCACGGCTGTGGCTACCTCTGTGTCGGCACTCGGCAGGCAGTCCGTCCAACCATAATTGTATTATAATATATACCACCGAACCGTGTTTTTTTTTTCATTCTTTATACCGTCGTCATACTAGTTGTTACGAGTATACTACTATCTCTTTATCAACCAGTGTACAGTGCGGTAGTTCACGGCTGTGGCTACCTCTGTGTCGGCACTCGGCAGGCAGTCCGTCCAACCATAATTGTATTATAATATATACCACCTAACCGTGGTTTTTTTTTCATTCTTTATACCGTCGTCATACTAGTTGTTACGAGTATACTACTATCTCTTTATCAACCAGTGTACAGTGCGGTAGTTCACGGCTGTGGCTACCTCTGTGTCGGCACTCGGCAGGCAGTCCGTCCATCCATAATTGTATTATATACCACCTAACCGTGGTTTTTTTATACCACCTAACCGTGGCAGTCCGTCCATAATTGTATACTAGTATCCAATCCATCCATCTCCATTGTTTACCTGAGGTGCCTTTTAGTTCTGCCTATAAAATATGGAGAACAAAAAAGTTGAGGTTCCAAAATTAGGGAAAGATCAAGATCCACTTCCACCTCGTGCTGAAGCTGCTGCCACTAGTCATGGCCGAGACGATGAAATGCCAGCAACGTCGTCTGCCAAGGCCGATGCCCAATGTCATAGTACAGAGCATGTCAAATCCAAAACACCAAATATCAGAAAAAAAAGGACTCCAAAACCTAAAATAAAATTGTCGGAGGAGAAGCGTAAACTTGCCAATATGCCATTTACCACACGGAGTGGCAAGGAACGGCTGAGGCCCTGGCCTATGTTCATGGCTAGTGGTTCAGCTTCACATGAGGATGGAAGCACTCAGCCTCTCGCTAGAAAACTGAAAAGACTCAAGCTGGCAAAAGCACCGCAAAGAACTGTGCGTTCTTTGAAATCCCAAATCCACAAGGAGAGTCCAATTGTGTCGGTTGCGATGCCTGACCTTCCCAACACTGGACGTGAAGAGCATGCGCCTTCCACCATTTGCACGCCCCCTGCAAGTGCTGGAAGGAGCACCCGCAGTCCAGTTCCTGATAGTCAGATTGAAGATGTCAGTGTTGAAGTACACCAGGATGAGGAGGATATGGGTGTTGCTGGCGCTGGGGAGGAAATTGACCAGGAGGATTCTGATGGTGAGGTGGTTTGTTTAAGTCAGGCACCCGGGGAGACACCTGTTGTCCGTGGGAGGAATATGGCCGTTGACATGCCAGGTGAAAATACCAAAAAAATCAGCTCTTCGGTGTGGAGGTATTTCACCAGAAATGCGGACAACAGGTGTCAAGCCGTGTGTTCAATTTGTCAAGCTGTAATAAGTAGGGGTAAGGACGTTAACCACCTCGGAACATCCTCCCTTATACGTCACCTGCAGCGCATTCATAATAAGTCAGTGACAAGTTCAAAAACTTTGGGTGACAGCGGAAGCAGTCCACTGACCAGTAAATCCCTTCCTCTTGTAACCAAGCTCACGCAAACCACCCCACCAACTCCCTCAGTGTCAATTTCCTCCTTCCCCAGGAATGCCAATAGTCCTGCAGGCCATGTCACTGGCAAGTCTGACGAGTCCTCTCCTGCCTGGGATTCCTCCGATGCATCCTTGCGTGTAACGCCTACTGCTGCTGGCGCTGCTGTTGTTGCCGCTGGGAGTCGATGGTCATCCCAGAGGGGAAGTCGTAAGCCCACTTGTACTACTTCCAGTAAGCAATTGACTGTTCAACAGTCCTTTGCGAGGAAGATGAAATATCACAGCAGTCATCCTACTGCAAAGCGGATAACTGAGGCCTTGGCATCCTGGGTGGTGAGAAATGTGGTTCCGGTATCCATCATTACTGCAGAGCCAACTAGAGACTTGTTGGAGGTACTGTGTCCCCGGTACCAAATACCATCTAGGTTCCATTTCTCTAGGCAGGCGATACCGAAAATGTACACAGACCTCAGAAAAAGAGTCACCAGTGTCCTAAAAAATGCAGCTGTACCCAATGTCCACTTAACCACGGACATGTGGACAAGTGGAGCAGGGCAGGGTCAGGACTATATGACTGTGACAGCCCACTGGGTAGATGTATGGACTCCCGCCGCAAGAACAGCAGCGGCGGCACCAGTAGCAGCATCTCGCAAACGCCAACTCTTTCCTAGGCAGGCTACGCTTTGTATCACCGCTTTCCAGAATACGCACACAGCTGAAAACCTCTTACGGCAACTGAGGAAGATCATCGCGGAATGGCTTACCCCAATTGGACTCTCCTGTGGATTTGTGGCATCGGACAACGCCAGCAATATTGTGTGTGCATTAAATCTGGGCCAATTCCAGCACGTCCCATGTTTTGCACATACCTTGAATTTGGTGGTGCAGAATTTTTTAAAAAACGACAGGGGCGTGCAAGAGATGCTGTCGGTGGCCAGAAGAATTGCGGGACACTTTCGGCGTACAGGCACCACGTACAGAAAACTGGAGCACCACCAAAAACTACTGAACCTGCCCTGCCATCATCTGAAGCAAGAAGTGGTAACGAGGTGGAATTCAACCCTCTATATGCTTCAGAGGTTGGAGGAGCAGCAAAAGGCCATTCAAGCCTATACAATTGAGCACGATATAGTAGGTGGAATGCACCTGTCTCAAGTGCAGTGGAGAATGATTTCAACGTTGTGCAAGGTTCTGATGCCCTTTGAACTTGCCACACGTGAAGTCAGTTCAGACACTGCCAGCCTGAGTCAGGTCATTCCCCTCATCAGGCTTTTGCAGAAGAAGCTGGAGGCATTGAAGGAGGAGCTAACACGGAGCGATTCCGCTAGGCATGTGGGACTTGTGGATGCAGCCCTTAATTCGCTTAACAAGGATTCACGGGTGGTCAATCTGTTGAAATCAGAGCACTACATTTTGGCCACCGTGCTCGATCCTAGATTTAAAGCCTACCTTGGATCTCTCTTTCCGGCAGACACAGGTCTGCTGGGGTTGAAAGACCTGCTGGTGACAAAATTGTCAAGTCAAGCGGAACGCGACCTGTCAACATCTCCTCCTTCACATTCTCCCGCAACTGGGGGTGCGAGGAAAAGGCTCAGAATTCCGAGCCCACCCGCTGGCGGTGATGCAGGGCAGTCTGGAGCGACTGCTGATGCTGACATCTGGTCCGGACTGAAGGACCTGACAACGATTACGGACATGTCGTCTACTGTCACTGCATATGATTCTCTCAACATTGATAGAATGGTGGAGGATTATATGAGTGACCGCATCCAAGTAGGCACGTCACACAGTCCGTACTTATACTGGCAGGAAAAAGAGGCAATTTGGAGGCCCTTGCACAAACTGGCTTTATTCTACCTAAGTTGCCCTCCCACAAGTGTGTACTCCGAAAGAGTGTTTAGTGCCGCCGCTCACCTTGTCAGCAATCGGCGTACGAGGTTACATCCAGAAAATGTGGAGAAGATGATGTTCATTAAAATGAATTATAATCAATTCCTCCGCGGAGACATTGACCAGCAGCAATTGCCTCCACAAAGTACACAGGGAGCTGAGATGGTGGATTCCAGTGGGGACGAATTGATAATCTGTGAGGAGGGGGATGTACACGGTGATATATCGGAGGGTGAAGATGAGGTGGACATCTTGCCTCTGTAGAGCCAGTTTGTGCAAGGAGAGATTAATTGCTTCTTTTTTTGGGGGGGTCCAAACCAACCCGTCATATCAGTCACAGTCGTGTGGCAGACCCTGTCACTGAAATGATGGGTTGGTTAAAGTGTGCATGTCCTGTTTTGTTTATACAACATAAGGGTGGGTGGGAGGGCCCAAGGATAATTCCATCTTGCACCTC
Source organism: Pseudophryne corroboree (assembly GCF_028390025.1). Lineage (NCBI taxonomy): Eukaryota > Metazoa > Chordata > Amphibia > Anura > Myobatrachidae > Pseudophryne > Pseudophryne corroboree. The sequence goes on along the minus strand of NC_086447.1, from coordinate 28,115,046 downwards.
TTTTTTCTTTTCTTTTTCTTTGCATCATGTGCTGATTGGGGAGGGTTTTTTGGAAGGGACATCCTGCGTGACACTGCAGTGCCACTCCTAGATGGGCCCGGTGTTTGTGTCGGCCACTAGGGTCGCTAATCTTACTCACACAGCTACCTCATTGCGCCTCTTTTTTTCTTTGCGTCATGTGCTGTTTGGGGAGGGTTTTTTGGAAGGGACATCCTGCGTGACACTGCAGTGCCACTCCTAGATGTGCCCGGTGTTTGTGTCGGCCACTAGGGTCGCTAATCTTACTCACACAGCTACCTCATTGCGCCTCTTTTTTTCTTTGCGTCATGTGCTGTTTGGGGAGGGTTTTTTGGAAGGGACATCCTGCGTGACACTGCAGTGCCACTCCTAGATGTGCCCGGTGTTTGTGTCGGCCACTAGGGTCGCTAATCTTACTCACACAGTCAGCTACCTCATTGCGCCTCTTTTTTTCTTTGCGTCATGTGCTGTTTGGGGAGGGTTTTTTGGAAGGGCCATCCTGCGTGACACTGCAGTGCCACTCCTAGATGGGCCCGGTGTTTGTGTCGGCCACTAGGGTCGCTAATCTTACTCACACAGCTACCTCATTGCGCCTCTTTTTTTCTTTGCGTCATGTGCTGTTTGGGGAGGGTTTTTTGGAAGGGACATCCTGCGTGACACTGCAGTGCCACTCCTAGATGGGCCCGGTGTTTGTGTCGGCCACTAGGGTCGCTTATCTTACTCACACAGCGACCTCGGTGCAAATTTTAGGACTAAAAATAATATTGTGAGGTGTGAGGTATTCAGAATAGACTGAAAATGAGTGTAAATTATGGTTTTTGAGGTTAATAATACTTTGGGATCAAAATGACCCCCAAATTCTATGATTTAAGCTGTTTTTTAGTGTTTTTGGAAAAAAACACCCGAATCCAAAACACACCCGAATCCGACAAAAATAATTCGGTGAGGTTTTGCCAAAACGCGTTCGAACCCAAAACACGGCCGCGGAACCGAACCCAAAACCAAAACACAAAACCCGAAAAATTTCAGGCGCTCATCTCTAATCAACACTCACCTCCAGATCTTTGAAAATCTCATGAGGTTGCATAGAATAGAGCAAACTGGCCAAAGTACTTTGGGCAAAGTGTCACTGGCAGGACTTTGGAAGCCTCCCGGGTCCTAACTCCCCAGGAATGTGGAGTCTACTCCTGTATAAAGAAGGCATTGCTAAATAAATTCCAGATCACTGCAGAATCTTATAGTCTCAAATTCAGGACACTGACTAATGGTGGGGCTGCTTCTTGCCAAGAGTTTGCTAGTCAGCTATGGCAAGCCTGTGGTAAATGATATAAAGGAAGACAGGCCTCCACTGTGGAGCAGATCATCAACCTAATTGTGGTAGAACAGCTAATGATTAAGATGACAACAGAGGTATGGGAGTGGGGTGCAGATGGGAAGCCCAGTACACCTGAGCAAGCTGCGGAATGGACTGATGAATATATAGCCAATCATCCACAATGGAGAGTCTTCAGTGCAGCAGGTGGTACAAGAACCCCACGAGTGGAGAAGCTCCATGACAAAGATCTGCAGGTCAAAGATAGTAATAAAGGAGACCCTATCAAAAACATCACCTATCAGCCAACCAGATTAAGAGTGGCTAACCTAGAAACTCAAACGTGTTACCATTGCAATCAACCAGGGCACTTGTTTAGGTACTGTCAACGGACAAGAAGTCCATACCCTGGGTCTAGACTGACTCCAGTCTCTGAGGTATGTTACCCAACATAGGAATATGGTGAGGACGATGTCCAGTCATTTATGGATGGGATGATGGATGGGGTGTATATTGTGGACTTGGTTATATGGGAGGAGAAGGCCACTCCCTGGAATATAGTATGTGAGGGCACTTAAAGACTGTGATGGTGGATAGTTAGCAGGTACAGGGCCTACGAGATTCTGGGGCCTCACTCAAATTAATTGAGACAAAGATGATTCCTGCCTCCCAGGTGATTCCTGGACAGTATGTACAAATTGCCACTGCCAAGAGACAAAATGCTAATATCCCCATTGCCAAGACACATCTGGACTGGGGAACTGATTAAGGAATCGTGGAGGTCAGAGTACTCAAGGTGCTACCAGCCAAGGTCATCCTCAGAAATGATCTGGGACAAGGACTGATGACATGCTTCGTCCAGGTGGTGACCAGAATCCAAAGTTAAAGAGCGATGACCCAGGCGACAGATGTGGAAAAGAACCAGACTACCCAGACAACAGTGAGTGATTACAGTCTGTTGTCCAGTACTTTAGAGGTAGACTTGGTGTAGGTGGACCAGAGTAAGTTCCAACAGGCCCAACGGATTGGCCTCTTTCCTGAGTAAATTGTGGAGCGTAGCTGACTTGGGGTTGGAAACAGCCGATGGAAGCAAGATAGTGTGGGAAGAGGAATTACTGCACCGAGTGGTCATTCCTCAGCCCAGACGGAAAGAAGTCATACCTACTAAATGGGATGTAGTTATGTGACTGGTCACAATACCTCCCCCTACATCCTGCACCCTCACAACCCAGATGTTCTGCATGCTGACCAATAGGGACTATTCCCACTCGTGGGTGTCCATGACACCCATAGACTGGGAATAGAATGAGTAGTGACCACAGCACGGCGAGCGCAGCGTGGCGAGCAAAGCACATCCGCAAGAGACTTGGTGCACTAACCCCAACCTTGCCGGCATACCACTGTTGGGATACTGGCGTAGGTGTATGGCACGCTAGTCTTTTTACCACCGGTCACACATGCCACACCCCTACTAAACAGTTGGTGGTACCTACATAATATAGAGCCACTTACTTGCTCCTGCCCATGACATCCCTGCAGCCAGCCATTTTGGCACCTGTAAAACATTGGCCCAACTGTTGCAGAAATTCTTCTGGTCATGGATTTCTAGAGACGTTAAGCAGTATCAGGACACCTGTGATACCTGCCAGAGACTGGGGAAGCCCCAACGGAAAGCTTTTCTGTACCCATTACTTATCATAGGGGAGTCCTTTGCCCGTGTTGGACCATTAACTATTTCCAGTCATTCAGGCAAGAAGTACATGTTAACACTGGTGAACTTTACTACATGTTACCCTGAGGCAATGGCCCTGTCATCCATTGACATGGAACATGTTGTGCAAGCACTGACGGACATATTCAGTCAGGTCGGATATCCACTGGAAGTCATCACAGATTAAGTGCCCCAATTCCAAGGTGAACTAATGCAAACCATGTGGGAAAAGTGGGGGGTTCGGCTTCTTCGGACCACCCCTTATCATCCATAGACTAATGAACTCTGTGAATGATTCACTGGAACTCTGAAAAGACTCCTACAATCTTACGTACAGTCCGAGGGGAGGAACTGGAATAGAACCTTGCAACAGCTTCTATTTGCTTATCGGCAAGTACCGCAGGCATCTATTGTATTTGCCCCATTTGAACCTTTGTACGGCCGGAAAGTGTGGGTAAAAGAGAGTTGGGAGAGAACTTTTCAAGAACACCAGCAGCCCATTTACAATATGTAGAGAACATGCAGAACCGGATGAGAAGATTGCTACAGTTAAAAAAAGAGCATCACAAGAGAAACAAAGGGAATGGTACGATGCCCACGCTCAAGACCACAAGTTGAATCCAGTGCAAAAGGACATGGTGTTTATCCCAGCACAGAGAAACAAACTGCTAACTACCTGGGATGAACCATATACAGTGGTAAAGAGCAACATACCATTCAATTATGTAATCACCCTGGATAAGGGAGGGAAGTGCCCACACACCTTCCATATAAAGAAAATCAAAGTGTTACGCACACCAGTGCTAACAGGAGTATAACGGTGTATGAACAGAGAGGGAATCGAAGCAAACGAACTCACAGACAGTATAACATAACATACACAGGAGGTGATGGAATAACTAATAAACACAAAGTGAACGGAGAAGCCCAAAGGCTCAGGAATTGGGTGTCTCCCTAGTGTCAGGAATGCTCAGATGGAATAGAGCGGACAATGAAGCGATGTGTAGTGATTTAACATGTGGAGCACCTGAAATGATGTTGCTAAGAGCAACAGAAAAAACCCCAAAGGGTTACCAACGGGTGTGGGAATAAACTCCTTGGTCAGAGATAGAAATATAGACACAAGGAGAGTATCCACAATCCTAACCCCCACTTGCAGGGCACAGGTTCAGCTTACTGCCTCTAAACTGACACCTGGACGCCCTGCACAGTGAGGGAGGATTAAGCAAGCAGGTCTGAGAGTACAGCCGCAAACCTGCTGGGTTCACAGAAAAGCAAAAGAACCCCAGCAGGTCAAACAACTGACTCCAGTCTTACTGCTAGGTCCGGATTGGCAGAATGAAGTACCGAATCCCAAGGCCTATTCGCAGTAAGCAACAAGTAAATACTAAGTCACACAGTACTAGCTAACTCTCTGGAACTGACTAACAAACAAAGATTCAGCAGCATTTGTCTAGCCTGAGAGGATGGTTTATATAGCAGGTGCTGTCCACGCCCCACTCAGACCTCACAGACTGTGAGCACAAAACCAGCGCCGGATTCCCTGCCGTGCACAGAGCCTGTAACCACTACACAGTAAAAACCCGGACCGGAGTATCAGCTGCGCTCAGGTTACTTCGCTAACACTTGCCTCCCGTTTGCCATGGCGACGTGGCAGCACAGAGCAGGAGATCCTAACAGTACCCCCCCTCTGACGAGAGGTCAAAGAACCCCTACCACCAGGTTTATCGGGGAACTGCGAGAAGAAAGAGCGTATCAGTCTGGGGGCATGAAGATCACAACTGCGCACCCACGACCGCTCCTCCGGGCCATACCCCTTCCAGTGTACCAAAAATGACAGCCGACCCCAAACCATCTTGGAGTCAAGAACCCTTTCAACCACAAACTCCCTCTGACCCCGTATCAGAAGAGGAGAAGGTCTTCCACTGGAAGAAGGATTACTAACCGCCAGTTTTAAAAGGGAACAATGAAATGTTTTATTGATACCCAATGAACGGGGCAGATCTAACTGAAATGCCACCGGATTGATAACCCTGGTGATCTAATAAGGGCCGATGAACCGGGGGCCAAACTTATGAGATGGCTGTCTCAACTTCAAATTCTTGGTGGACAACCAGACGAAGTCTCCTAATTTGAAGCTGCAGGGTCTTCTCCGCTTATCAAAAACCCTTTTGGTCACTAATGACACAGACACAAGGGCTTTCTTCACTTTCCTCCAAATAGCCCTAAGGACCGAAACAACAGAGGAACCACCAGACGTGGAATCCAGGGGGTCAAAAGAATTGGCCTTAGGATGATGCCCATACACACAAAGGAAGGGAGAGATCCCTGTAGCAGAGTGAGCCGCGTTGTTATAGGCAAACTCCGCCATGGACAGATGAGCAACCCAGTCAGTATGACACTTGGAGACATAACACCTGAGGAACTGCTCCAAGGACTGGTTCACCCTCTCAGTCTGCCCATTAGACTGTGGATGGTAGCCTGACGACAAGCTCACAGAAATCTGGAGATCAGAACAAAATGCCCTCCAGAATTTGGCCACAAACAGGGATCCACGGTCAGAGACCACATCAAGTGGCAACCCGTGGAGGCGCACAACATGCTGCATAAATAACTCAGACAGGCGTCTGGCCGATGGCAACCCAACCAGTGGAACGAAATGCGCCATCTTCGAAAACCTGTCAACGACAACCCAGATGGCTGTCATCCCCGAGGATTTGGGCAAGTCCACCACAAAATCCATGGAAATGTGGGTCCATGGCTTAGACGGAATAGAGAGTGGATGTAATGGGCCGACAGGAACCCCTCTAGGAGTTTTATTTCGGGCACAAACGTCACATGCCCGAACCCACTGATCCACATCCCTAGCCACCGAGGGCCACCACACCGCCCTAGACAGCAACTCCCGAGTTCTGGCAATACCCGGATGCCCTGCCGACCTCTTGGCATGAAATTCCAGGAACACTCGCTGTCTTAACCTAGGAGGCACAAACAAGAGACCTACCGGAAGGTCTGGAGGAGCCTGCTCCTGTGCTCTAAGGACTAATGACAAGAGGTCTTGGGTAATGCCCACTTTAATACATGATGGGGACACAATGGGCAATGGCTCCTCGGTGGTCTCTTGAACTGGAGCAAAACTCTGCGAGAGCGCATCAGCCTTGATGTCTTTTGACCCAGGGCGATATGTTATCAAAAAATTAAAGCGAACAAAAAACAAAGCCCATCGTGCCTGCCTGGCATTGAGCCGCTTCGCTGACTCTAAATATGCCAGATTCTTATGGTCGGTGAGAATTGAGACCACAAACTTAGCCCCCTCAAGCCAGTGTCTCCACTCCCCGAGTGCATCCTTTATAGCCAACAATTCTCGGTTACCCACATCATAATTCATCTCGGCAGACGAAAATTTACGGGAAAAGTAAGCACAGCGATGAAGGCGATTATCAGACACCCCCATCTGAGAGAGCACTGCCCCAATACCTATCTCAGAGGCATCCACTTCTACCACAAAAGGACGCTCTGGATCTGGGTGTCGCAGCACCTTGGCCGAGACAAATGCCCTTTTGAGACGGGCAAAGGCTGCTTTGGCCTCACAAGACCAGTGAGCAACATCCGCCCCTTTCTTAGTGAGTGCCACCAAGGGGGCCACTCTAGATGAAAATCCAGCAATAAACCGTCTCTAAAAATTCGCAAAGCCCAGAAAACGCTGAAGCGCCTTCAAACTAGTGGGCAGCACCCAATCCAGGACAGCCTGTACCTTAGAACCCTCCATTTGGAAACCTTCTGAGGAGATAATATACCCTAGAAATGCGATTTGCTGGACTTCAAACTCGCACTTCTCCAGCTACGCCCCAAGCTGGTGGTCTCTGAGTTTCTGGAGGACTAAGCGTACATGCTTCCGATGTTCCTCCAGGGAATGAGAGAAGATTAGGATGTCATCTAGATAAACAACTAAGAATCTATCCAAATATTCCCTGAGCACATCGTTCATGAATTCCTGGAAGACTGCCGGGGCATTAGAGAGCCCAAAAGGCATCACCAAATATTCATAATGCCCTGAGTGGGTATTAAAGGCAGTCTTCCATTCATCCCCCTCTCTTATTCGGATTAGATTGTAAGCACCGCGTAGGTCAATCTTAGAAAAAATGGTGGCAGTACGAAGCTGGTCAAACAAAACCGAAATGAGAGGCAGTGGGTACGAGTTTTTAATCGTGATACGGTTCAATTCCCTGAAGTCGATGCAGGGTCGCAACGAACAGTCCTTTTTACCCACGAAAAAGAACCCCGACCCAACTGGGGACTGTGAGGGTCTGATAAATCCCTTAGCCAAGTTCTCCTGAATGTACTCTGCCATAGCCTGAGTCTCAGGACGTGACAGGGAGTACAACCTGCTCTTGGGAATCTTAGCATCCGGCAACAAATCAATGGCACAGTCATAGGGGCGATGGGGAGGTAGTACCTCCGCAACTTTTTTGGAGAACACATCCGCAAAATCTGCATAACATTCTGGCAATCCTGGCAAACTTAGCTGCGAGAGCCTGACTGGAAGGCTCAAGCAACTCCTGAAACAATCACTACCCCAACTAAGAATCTCCCCAGAGACCCAGTCAAATTGAGGGTTATGGGCCCTTAACCAGGGTAACCCCAAAACCAATGGGGCAAAAGAACAGACAGTCACATAAAAAGACAATTTCTCAGAGTGTGTGGCTCCAATAAACAAAGGAATTTGGCTGGTGCAGGAGGTAATTTTACCCTGGGACAATGGTTCCCCGTTTAACCCACAGATCTCAATCTCTGATGCCAAAAGTACTGAGGGAACAGAGTGTTCCAGGGCGAATTGACGGTCCATGAAAACCCCTTCGGCCCCACTGTCAACAAAGGCCTCAGTCTTGACAGTTTGACCGAGGATCTCCAAAGTCACCGGAATGAGAAAAATCTTTTTAGGAAATTCTGACTTCTGGCCTGACAGGATATTTCCCATCACCCTCAGGCCCTGAAGTTTTCTGGTTTTTCTGGGCATGATACTACAACATGACCTTTATTCCCACAGTACAAACACAAACCCTGCTGTCTCCTCCGCGTCTTCTCACGCGAGGAGAGGCGGGTAGCCCCAATCTGCATAGGCTCCTTGGAATATTCCTCAGAGTCTGAGGTTCCCTTGGGAAAAAAGGAAACTGCGGTCTCCCTTTCAAGCCTACGCTCTCTCAGCCGTCTATCCACCCGGATGGATAACTGCATGAGCAGATCTAAGCTATCAGGCCAGGGATATTGTACCAGTTGGTCCTTTATCTGGTCAGAAAGGCCCCTTCGGTACTGGTTTCTCAAGGCTGGGTCTTTCCACTGGGTATCATGAGCCAACCTCTGAAACTCCGTACTATAAACCTCAGCTGGCCGTCGCCCTTGCTTAAGAACTGTAATCTGAGCCTCGGCTGAAGCCATCTTGTCAGGGCCATCATACAAAATGCCCAGTGCAGTAAAAAAAGCATCAACACTTTTAAGCGATGGACAGTCAGGCTGTAACCCATATGCCCAGACCTGTGGGTCTCCTTGTAGCAAGGAAATCACCATGCCCACCCGCTGAATCTCCGACCCAGAAGACTGGGGCCTAAGCCTGAAATATAGCTTACAGCTCTCCTTGAAACAAAAGAACTGCGAGCGATCTCCAGAAAAATGATCCGGGAGATTTACTTTCGGCTCCTTAACCCCTGAACTTGCCGCTGCTGCTGCGGGAGCTTCGCTAGCGGCCTGCGGGGTGTTCATTTTAATGGACATCTCATTAAATTGTCGAGTCAGGACCTGCACCTGATCGACCACCTGTTGCAACGTATTTTGAGGGGTATGCTCCATATTCCCACAAAATTTCAACAGGAGTATTAGGCTGCTGAATATGTTATGCACACCAGTGCCTGCAGGAAAGTACTGGTGTCAGGACTGTTATGCACTCCAGTGCCTGCAGGAATGTACTGGTGTTTGAACTGTTATGCAAAACAAATGGACTTACAGACAGACTGGGGAATATGACATAACGTACACAGAAGGTGATAGGGTAACAAAATACACACAAAGTGAACAGAGAAGCCCAGAGGCTAAGGAACTGGGTATCTCCCTTGTATTAGAACTGCTCAGATGGGAAAAGCAAGATGTTGTGTTTTAATACGTAGAGAACCCGAAATGCTGTTGCTAAGGGCAACAGCAAAACCCTAAAGGGTTACCAACGGGTGTGGCAGTAAACTCCTTGGTCAGAGATGGAATGATAGACACAAGGAGAGTCTCCACAATCCTAATTCTCACTTGCAGTGCACAGGTTCAGCTTACTGCCACTAAACTGACCCCTGACACCTAGCACAGTGAGACAGGATTAGACAGGCAAGTCTTAGAATACAGCCGCAAACTTGCTAAGTTCACAGAGTAGTAACAGAACCCCAGCAAGCTAAACGACTGACTCCAGTCTTACTGCTAGGTCTGGATTGGCAGAGTGTAATACCAAATCCCCAGGCCTAATTGCAGTAAGCAACAAACAAATACAAAGCTACACAGTACTGGCTAACTTTCAGAAACTGACTAACCAACAAAGATTCAGCAGCATCTGCTTACCCTGAGAAGAGGCCTTATAAAGCAGGTGCTGTCCACGCCCCACTCAGACCTCACAGACTGTGAGCACAAAAACCAGCACCGGATCCCCTGCCATGCACAGAGCCTATAACCACTGCACAGCAAAAGACCCGAACCGGAGTATCAGCTGCGCTCAGGTCACTCCGCTAGCACTTGTCTCCCGGTTGCCATGACGACGTGGCAGCACAGGGCAGGAGACCCTAACAGTACCCCCCCTCTGACGAGGGGTCAAAGAACCCCTACCACCGGGTTTATCGGGGAACTGCGAGAAGAAAGAGCGTATCAGTCTGGGGGCATGAAGATCACAACTGCGCACCCACGACCGCTCCTCCGGGCCATACCCCTTCCAGTGCACCAAAAATGACAGCCGACCCCGAATCACCTTGGAGTCAAGAATCCTTTCAACAACAAACTCCCTCTGGCCACGTATCAGAAGAGGGGAAGGTCTTCCACTGGAAGAAGGATTACTAATCGCCCGTTTTAAAAGGGAACAATGAAATGTTTTATTGATACCCAAAGAACGGGGCAGATCTAACTGAAATGCCACCGGATTGATAACCCTGGTGATCTTATAAGGGCCGATGAACCGGGGGCCTAACTTATGAGATGGCTGTCTCAACTTCAAATTCTTGGTAGACAACCAGACGAAGTCTCCTAATTTGAAGCTGCAGGGTCTTTTCCGCTTATCAAAAACCGTTTTGGTCACTAATGACACAGACACAAGGGCTTTCTTCACTTTCTGCCAAATACCTCTAAGGACCGAAACCACAGAGGAACCACCAGGCGTGGAGTCCAGGGGGTCAAAAGAATTGGCCTTAGGATGATGCCCATACACACAAAGAAAGGGAGAGATCCCTGTAGCAGAGTGAGCCGCGTTGTTATAGGCAAACTCCGCCATGGACAGATGAGCAACCCAGTCAGTCTGACACTTGGAGACATAACACCTGAGGAACTGCTCCAAGGACTGGTTCACCCTTTCAGTCTGCCCATTAGACTGCGGATGGTAGCCCGACGACAAGCTGACAGAAATCTGGAGATCGGAACAAAATGCCCTCCAGAATTTGGCCACAAACTGGGATCCGCGGTCAGAGACCACATCAAGTGGCAACCCGTGGAGACGCACAACATGCAGCATAAATAATTCAGACAGGCGTCTGGCCGATGGCAGCCCAACCACTGGAACGAAGTGCGCCATCTTCGAAAACCTGTCAACGAAAACCCAGATGGCTGTCATCCCCGAGGATTTGGGCAAGTCCACCTCAAAATCCATTGAAATGTGGGTCCATGGCTTAGATGGGATAGAGAGTGGATGTAATGGGCCAACAGGAACCCCTCTAGGAGTCTTATTTCGGGCACAGATGTCACATGCCCGAACCCACTGATCCACATCCTTAGCCACCGAGGGCCACCACACCGCCCTAGATAGCAACTCCCGAGTTCTGGCAATACCCGGGTGACCTGCAGACTTCTTGGCATGGAATTCCAGGAACACTCGCTGTCTTAACCTAGGAGGCACAAACAAAAGACCTACCGGAAGGTCTGGAGGAGCCTGCTCCTGTGCTCTAAGGACTAATGATAAGAGGTCCTGGGTAATGCCCACTTTAATACATGATGGGGAAACAATGGGCAACGGCTCCTCGGTGGTCTCCTGGATTGGAGCAAAACTCTGCGAGAGCGCATCAGCCTTGATGTTTTTTGACCCAGGGCGATATGTTATCAAAAAATTAAAGCGAGCAAAAAACAAAGCCCATCGTGCCTGCCTGGCATTGAGACGCTTCGCTGACTCTAAATATGCCAGATTCTTATGGTCAGTGAGAATTGAGACCACAAACTTAGCCCCCTCAAGCCAGTGTCTCCACTCCTCGAGTGCATCCTTAATAGCCAACAATTCCCGGTTACCCACGTCATAATTCATCTCGGCAGGCGAAAATTTACGGGAAAAGTAAGCACAGGGATGAAGGCGATTATCAGACACTCCCATCTGAGAAAGCACTGCCCCAATACCCATCTCAGAGGCATCCACCTCCACCACAAAAGGACGCTCTGGATCTGGGTGTCGCAGCACCTTGGCCGAAACAAATGCCCTTTTGAGACGGGCAAAAGCCGCTTTAGCCTCACAAGACCAGTGAGCAACATCCGCCCCTTTCTTAGTGAGTGCCACCAAGGGCGCCACTATAGACGAAAATCCAGCGATAAATCGTCTATAAAAATTCGCAAAGCCCAGAAAACGCTAAAGCGCCTTCAAACTAGTGGGCTGCACCCAATCCAGGACTGCCTGTACCTTGGAACCCTCCATTTGGAAACCTTCTGGGGAGATAATATATCCTAGAAATGCGATTTGCTGAACTTCAAATTCGCACTTCTCCAGCTTCGCCCCAAGCCGGTGGTCTCTGAGTTTCTGGAGGACTAAGCGTACATGCTTCCGATGTTCCTCCAGGGAATGGGAGAAGATTAGGATGTCATCTAAGTATACAACTAAGAATCTATCCAAATATTCCCTGAGCACATCATTCATGAAATCCTGGAAGACTGCCGGGGCATTACAGAGCCCAAAAGGCATCACCAAATATTCATAATGCCCTGAGTGGGTATTAAAGGCAGTCTTCCATTCATCCCCCTCTCTTATTCGGATTAGATTGTACGCACCGCGTAGGTCAATCTTAGAAAAAATGGTGGCAGTACGAAGCTGGTCAAACAAGATCGAAATGAGAGGCAGTGGGTATGAGTTTTTAATCGTGATATGGTTCAATTCCCTGAAGTCGATGCAGGGTCGCAACGAACCGTCCTTTTTACCCACGAAGAAGAACCCCGACCCAACTGGAGACTGTGAAGGTCTGATAAATCCCTTAGCCAAGTTCTCCTGAATGTACTCTGCTATAGCCTGAGTCTCAGGACGTGACAGGGAGTACAACCTGCTCTTGGGAAGCTTAGCATTTGGCAACAAATCAATGGCACAGTCATAGGGGCGATGGGGAGGTAGTACCTCTGCAACTTTTTTGGAGAACACGTCCGCAAAATCTGCATAACACCCTGGCAATCCTGGCAAACTTAGCTGCGAGAGCCTGACTGGAAGGCTCAAGCAACTCCTGAAACAATCAGTACCCCAACTAAGAATCTCCCCAGAGACCCAGTCAAATTGAGGATTGTGGGCCCTTAACCAGGGTAACCCCAACACCAATGGGGCAAAAGTACAGACAGTCACATAAAAGGACAATTTTTCAGAGTGTGTGGCTCCAATAAACAAAGAAATCTGGCTAGTGCAAGAGGTAATTTTACCTTGGGATAATGGTTCCCCGTTTAACCCACAAATCTCAATTTCCGATGCCAAGGGTACTAAGGGAACAGAGTGTTTCAGGGCGAATTGGCGGTCCATAAAAACCCCGTCGGCCCCACTGTCCACAAAGGCCTCAGTCTTGACAGTTTGACCGAGGATCTTCAAGGTCACCGGAATGATAAAAGTCTTCTTGGGAAATTCTGACTTCTGGCCTGACAGGATATTTCCCATCACCCTCAGGCCCTGAAGTTTTCCGGCTTTTCTGGGCATGATACTACCACATGACCTTTATTCCCACAGTACAAACACAACCCCTGCTGTCTCCTCCGCGTCTTCTCACGCGAAGAGAGGCGAGTAGCCCCAATCTGCATAGGCTCCTCGGAAAATTCCTCAGAGTCTGAGGTTCCCTTGGGAAGGAAGGAAATCTCAGTCTCCCTTTCAAGCCTACGCTCTCTCAGCCGTCTATCCACCCGGATGGATAACTGCATGAGCTGATCCAAGCTATCAGGCAAGGGATATTGTACCAGTTGGTCCTTTATCTGGTTAGAAAGACCTCTTCGGTACTGGTGTCTCAGGGCTGGGTCATTCCACTGGGTATCATGGGCCAACCTCCGAAACTCCGTACAGTAAACCTCAACTGGCCTTCGCCCTTGCTTAAGGATCGAAATCTGAGCCTCGGCTGAGGCCGTCTTGTCAGGGTCATCATACAACATGCCCAGTGCCGTAAAAAAAGCATCAACACTTTTAAGCGATGGACAGTCAGGCTGCAACCCATATGCCCAGACCTGTGGGTCTCCTTGTAGCAAGGAAATCACTATGCCCACCCGCTGAATCTCCGACCCAGAAGACTGAGGCCTAAGCCGGAAATATAGCTTGCAGCTCTCCTTGAAACAAAAGAACTGCGAGCGATCTCCAGAAAAACGATCCGGGAGATTTACTTTCGGCTCCTTAACCCCTGCAGGTGCTGCTGCTGCGGGAGCTCCGCCAGCAGCCTGGGAGGTGTGCATTTTAATGGACAAATCATTAAATTGTCGAGTCAGGACCTGCACCTGATCGACCACCTGTTGCAACGTATTTTGAGGGGTATGCTCCATATTCCCACAAAATTTCAACAGGAGTATTAGGCTGCTGAATATGTTATGCACACCAGTGCCTGCAGGAAAGTACTGGTGTCAGGACTGTTATGCACTCCAGTGCCTGCAGGAATGTACTGGTGTTTGAACTGTTATGCAAAACAAATGGACTTACAGACAGACTGGGGAATATGACATAACGTACACAGAAGGTGATAGGGTAACAAAATACACACAAAGTGAACAGAGAAGCCCAGAGGCTAAGGAACTGGGTATCTCCCTTGTATTAGAACTGCTCAGATGGGAAAAGCAAGATGTTGTGTTTTAATACGTAGAGAACCCGAAATGCTGTTGCTAAGGGCAACAGCAAAACCCTAAAGGGTTACCAACGGGTGTGGCAGTAAACTCCTTGGTCAGAGATGGAATGATAGACACAAGGAGAGTCTCCACAATCCTAATTCTCACTTGCAGTGCACAGGTTCAGCTTACTGCCACTAAACTGACCCCTGACACCTAGCACAGTGAGACAGGATTAGACAGGCAAGTCTTAGAATACAGCCGCAAACTTGCTAAGTTCACAGAGTAGTAACAGAACCCCAGCAAGCTAAACGACTGACTCCAGTCTTACTGCTAGGTCTGGATTGGCAGAGTGTAATACCAAATCCCCAGGCCTAATTGCAGTAAGCAACAAACAAATACAAAGCTACACAGTACTGGCTAACTTTCAGAAACTGACTAACCAACAAAGATTCAGCAGCATCTGCTTACCCTGAGAAGAGGCCTTATAAAGCAGGTGCTGTCCACGCCCCACTCAGACCTCACAGACTGTGAGCACAAAAACCAGCACCGGATCCCCTGCCATGCACAGAGCCTATAACCACTGCACAGCAAAAGACCCGAACCGGAGTATCAGCTGCGCTCAGGTCACTCCGCTAGCACTTGTCTCCCGGTTGCCATGACGACGTGGCAGCACAGGGCAGGAGACCCTAACAGTACCCCCCCTCTGACGAGGGGTCAAAGAACCCCTACCACCGGGTTTATCGGGGAACTGCGAGAAGAAAGAGCGTATCAGTCTGGGGGCATGAAGATCACAACTGCGCACCCACGACCGCTCCTCCGGGTCATACCCCTTCCAGTGCACCAAAAATGACAGCCGACCCCGAACCACCTTGGAGTCAAGAATCCTTTCAACAACAAACTCCCTCTGGCCACGTATCAGAAGAGGGGAAGGTCTTCCACTGGAAGAAGGATTACTAATCGCCCGTTTTAAAAGGGAACAATGAAATGTTTTATTGATACCCAAAGAACGGGGCAGATCTAACTGAAATGCCACCGGATTGATAACCCTGGTGATCTTATAAGGGCCGATGAACCGGGGGCCTAACTTATGAGATGGCTGTCTCAACTTCAAATTCTTGGTAGACAACCAGACGAAGTCTCCTAATTTGAAGCTGCAGGGTCTTTTCCGCTTATCAAAAACCGTTTTGGTCACTAATGACACAGACACAAGGGCTTTCTTCACTTTCTGCCAAATACCTCTAAGGACCGAAACCACAGAGGAACCACCAGGCGTGGAGTCCAGGGGGTCAAAAGAATTGGCCTTAGGATGATGCCCATACACACAAAGAAAGGGAGAGATCCCTGTAGCAGAGTGAGCCGCGTTGTTATAGGCAAACTCCGCCATGGACAGATGAGCAACCCAGTCAGTCTGACACTTGGAGACATAACACCTGAGGAACTGCTCCAAGGACTGGTTCACCCTTTCAGTCTGCCCATTAGACTGCGGATGGTAGCCCGACGACAAGCTGACAGAAATCTGGAGATCGGAACAAAATGCCCTCCAGAATTTAGCCACAAACTGGGATCCGCGGTCAGAGACCACATCAAGTGGCAACCCGTGGAGACGCACAACATGCAGCATAAATAATTCAGACAGGCGTCTGGCCGATGGCAGCCCAACCACTGGAACGAAGTGCGCCATCTTCGAAAACCTGTCAACGACAACCCAGATGGCTGTCATCCCCGAGGATTTGGGCAAGTCCACCACAAAATCCATTGAAATGTGGGTCCATGGCTTAGATGGGATAGAGAGTGGATGTAATGGGCCAACAGGAACCCCTCTAGGAGTCTTATTTCGGGCACAGATGTCACATGCCCGAACCCACTGATCCACATCCTTAGCCACCGAGGGCCACCACACCGCCCTAGATAGCAACTCCCGAGTTCTGGCAATACCCGGGTGACCTGCAGACTTCTTGGCATGGAATTCCAGGAACACTCGCTGTCTTAACCTAGGAGGCACAAACAAAAGACCTACCGGAAGGTCTGGAGGAGCCTGCTCCTGTGCTCTAAGGACTAATGATAAGAGGTCCTGGGTAATGCCCACTTTAATACATGATGGGGAAACAATGGGAAACGGCTCCTCGGTGGTCTCCTGGATTGGAGCAAAACTCCGCGAGAGCGCATCAGCCTTGATGTTTTTTGACCCAGGGCGATATGTTATCAAAAAATTAAAGCGAGCAAAAAACAAAGCCCATCGTGCCTGCCTGGCATTGAGACGCTTCGCTGACTCTAAATATGCCAGATTCTTATGGTCAGTGAGAATTGAGACCACAAACTTAGCCCCCTCAAGCCAGTGTCTCCACTCCTCGAGTGCATCCTTAATAGCCAACAATTCCCGGTTACCCACGTCATAATTCATCTCGGCAGGCGAAAATTTACGGGAAAAGTAAGCACAGGGATGAAGGCGATTATCAGACACTCCCATCTGAGAAAGCACTGCCCCAATACCCATCTCAGAGGCATCCACCTCCACCACAAAAGGACGCTCTGGATCTGGGTGTCGCAGCACCTTGGCCGAAACAAATGCCCTTTTGAGACGGGCAAAAGCCGCTTTAGCCTCACAAGACCAGTGAGCAACATCCGCCCCTTTCTTAGTGAGTGCCACCAAGGGCGCCACTATAGACGAAAATCCAGCGATAAATCGTCTATAAAAATTCGCAAAGCCCAGGAAACGCTAAAGCGCCTTCAAACTAGTGGGCTGCACCCAATCCAGGACTGCCTGTACCTTGGAACCCTCCATTTGGAAACCTTCTGGGGAGATAATATATCCTAGAAATGCGATTTGCTGAACTTCAAATTCGCACTTCTCCAGCTTCGCCCCAAGCCGGTGGTCTCTGAGTTTCTGGAGGACTAAGCGTACATACTTCCGATGTTCCTCCAGGGAATGGGAGAAGATTAGGATGTCATCTAAGTATACAACTAAGAATCTATCCAAATATTCCCTGAGCACATCATTCATGAAATCCTGGAAGACTGCCGGGGCATTACAGAGCCCAAAAGGCATCACCAAATATTCATAATGCCCTGAGTGGGTATTAAAGGCAGTCTTCCATTCATCCCCCTCTCTTATTCGGATTAGATTGTACGCACCGCGTAGGTCAATCTTAGAAAAAATGGTGGCAGTACGAAGCTGGTCAAACAAGACCGAAATGAGAGGCAGTGGGTATGAGTTTTTAATCGTGATATGGTTCAATTCCCTGAAGTCGATGCAGGGTCGCAACGAACCGTCCTTTTTACCCACGAAGAAGAACCCCGACCCAACTGGAGACTGTGAAGGTCTGATAAATCCCTTAGCCAAGTTCTCCTGAATGTACTCTGCCATAGCCTGAGTCTCAGGACGTGACAGGGAGTACAACCTGCTCTTGGGAAGCTTAGCATTTGGCAACAAATCAATGGCACAGTCATAGGGGCGATGGGGAGGTAGTACCTCTGCAACTTTTTTGGAGAACACGTCCGCAAAATCTGCATAACACCCTGGCAATCCTGGCAAACTTAGCTGCGAGAGCCTGACTGGAAGGCTCAAGCAACTCCTGAAACAATCAGTACCCCAACTAAGAATCTCCCCAGAGACCCAGTCAAATTGAGGATTGTGGGCCCTTAACCAGGGTAACCCCAACACCAATGGGGCAAAAGTACAGACAGTCACATAAAAGGACAATTTTTCAGAGTGTGTGGCTCCAATAAACAAAGAAATCTGGCTAGTGCAAGAGGTAATTTTACCTTGGGATAATGGTTCCCCGTTTAACCCACAAATCTCAATTTCCGATGCCAAGGGTACTAAGGGAACAGAGTGTTTCAGGGCGAATTGGCGGTCCATAAAAACCCCGTCGGCCCCACTGTCCACAAAGGCCTCAGTCTTGACAGTTTGACCGAGGATCTTCAAGGTCACCGGAATGATAAAAGTCTTCTTGGGAAATTCTGACTTCTGGCCTGACAGGATATTTCCCATCACCCTCAGGCCCTGAAGTTTTCCGGCTTTTCTGGGCATGATACTACCACATGACCTTTATTCCCACAGTACAAACACAACCCCTGCTGTCTCCTCCGCGTCTTCTCACGCGAAGAGAGGCGAGTAGCCCCAATCTGCATAGGCTCCTCGGAAAATTCCTCAGAGTCTGAGGTTCCCTTGGGAAGGAAGGAAATCTCAGTCTCCCTTTCAAGCCTACGCTCTCTCAGCCGTCTATCCACCCGGATGGATAACTGCATGAGCTGATCCAAGCTATCAGGCAAGGGATATTGTACCAGTTGGTCCTTTATCTGGTTAGAAAGACCTCTTCGGTACTGGTGTCTCAGGGCTGGGTCATTCCACTGGGTATCATGGGCCAACCTCCGAAACTCCGTACAGTAAACCTCAACTGGCCTTCGCCCTTGCTTAAGGATCGAAATCTGAGCCTCGGCTGAGGCCGTCTTGTCAGGGTCATCATACAACATGCCCAGTGCCGTAAAAAAAGCATCAACACTTTTAAGCGACGGACAGTCAGGCTGCAACCCATATGCCCAGACCTGTGGGTCTCCTTGTAGCAAGGAAATCACTATGCCCACCCGCTGAATCTCCGACCCAGAAGACTGAGGCCTAAGCCGGAAATATAGCTTGCAGCTCTCCTTGAAACAAAAGAACTGCGAGCGATCTCCAGAAAAACGATCCGGGAGATTTACTTTCGGCTCCTTAACCCCTGCAGGTGCTGCTGCTGCGGGAGCTCCGCCAGCAGCCTGGGAGGTGTGCATTTTAATGGACAAATCATTAAATTGTCGAGTCAGGACCTGCACCTGATCGACCACCTGTTGCAACGTATTTTGAGGGGTATGCTCCATATTCCCACAAAATTTCAACAGGAGTAGGGCTGCTGAATATGTTACGCACACCAGTGCTAACAGGAGTATACCGGTGTATGAACAGAGAGTGAAGCGAAGCAAACGAACTCACAGACAGTATAACATAACATACACAGGAGGTGATGGAATAACTAATAAACACAAAGTGAACGGAGAAGCCCAAAGGCTCAGGAATTGGGTGTCTCCCTAGTGTCAGGAATGCTCAGATCTAATAGAGCGGACAATTAAGCGATGTGTAGTGATTTAACATGTGGAGCACCTGAAATGATGTTGCTAAGAGCAACAGAAAAAACCCCAAAGGGTTACCAACGGGTGTGGGAATAAACTCCTTGGTCAGAGATAGAAATATAGACACAAGGAGAGTATCCACAATCCTAACCCCCACTTGCAGGGCACAGGTTCAGCTTACTGCCACTAAACTGACACCTGGACGCCCTGCACAGTGAGGGAGGATTAAGCAAGCAGGTCTGAGAGTACAGCCGCAAACCTGCAGGTCAAACAACTGACTCCAGTCTTACTGCTAGGTCCGGATTGGCAGAATGAAGTACCGAATCCCAAGGCCTATTCGCAGTAAGCAACAAGTAAATACAAAGTCACACAGTACTAGCTAACTCTCTGGAACTGACTAACAAAACAAAGATTCAGCAGCATTTGCCTAGCCTGGGAGGATGGTTTATATAGCAGGTGCTGTCCACGCCCCACTCAGACCTCACAGACTGTGAGCACAAAACCAGCGCCGGATTCCCTGCCGTGCACAGAGCCTGTAACCACTACACAGTAAAAACCCGGACCAGAGTATCAGATGCGCTCAGGTTACTTCGCTAACACTTGCCTCCCGGTTGCCATGGCGACGTGGCAGCACAGAGCAGGAGATCCTAACACAAAGCTTATCAAGATCACCAAGTTGCAGCTATGATGGTATGTTGCACTCTGATGGAGAACCACAAACTGATTTGTTACCTGACCTTTTGGGAGCTGCTAAAGAGAATCAAGGAGTGGAATCAGTCCAGGTGGGACAACAATTGGATATGGCCAAGCAGCAAGAGATTCATAGGATCTTTGAGGCTGAACAAGCCCAGTTTTCTTGTCAACCTGGTTGAATTCACCTGACCACGCACCATGTGGACACTGGGAGCAGTAAGCCATCCGACAAGTCGCTTACTGAATGACCCTAAATGTTATGAGACAGGTAAAGACTGAGATCAGGGAGATGCTTGCTCTGGGGTTCATTGTGCCATCTAAAAGCCCATAGGCCTCTGTAGTCATATTATTTCCTAAGAATGATTGGATTACAGGTTTTGCGTGGACTATCACAAATTGACCACACCTGACGCTTACTCTATGCCTTGTGTCGACATGCTACTGGACCGGAGTGGAGGGGCCAAGTTTGTCTCGATGCAGGACTTAAGCAAGGGTTACTGGCATATACCACTTGCTAATGAAGCCCAGGGGTGTTCTGCCTTCATCATGCCCATAGGACTCTTTGAGTTTATTACCATGCCTTTCATGATGAATAACACCCCTACCACATTCCAGCAAATGGTAAATAACATACTGGAGGGGTGTCAAGACTTTGCCCAATCCTATCTCCATCTTCAGCCATACCTGGGAGGACCATTTGACTCATGTGTCAGAAGTGCTCAAAAGGATCAAACAGGCTGGGCTCACCATAAGCACAGATAAATGTGAGATGGGGATGGCTGATGTTCATCACATAGGACATTGGGTTGGAGGAGGCTCCATTAGATCAGATCCAGAAAAGGTGGAGTTTATTATCAAGTGGCCCCAACCTATCAACCAAAAGCAAGTGCGGGCCTCCATTGGAGTTGCAGGCTATTACAGAAAATTCATACCACATTACAGCACCATGGCCAAGGCTCTAATGGACTTGAACAATAAGAGATTCAGTATGCTCAGAAGATTGAATGGATCATTGAGTGTGAGTATGCCTTCACCATCTTAAAAGACACGCTGACTTGTGCCCCAGAGTTGGCTGCCTCTGACTACAATAGAAGGTTTATTGTGCAGATAGACGCTTTGTGGTGTGGACTTTTGCCAGGTGTGAGAAGATGGTAGGAAACACCCAATCAGGGCGGTAATTCCGAGTTGATCGCAGCAGCAAATTTGTTAGCAGCTGGACAAAACCATTTGAACTGCAGGTGTGGCAGATATAACATGTGCAGAGAGAGTTAGATTTGGGTGGGGTGTGTTCAAACTGAAATCTAAATTGCAGTATAAAAATAAAGCAGCCAGTATTTCCCTGCACAGAAACAAAATAACCCACCCAAATCTAACTGTCTCTGCAAATGTTATATCTGCCCCCCACCACCTCCCTGCAGTGCACATTGTTTTGCCCAACTGCTAAAAATTTTGCTGCTGCGATCAACTCGGAATTACCCCCCATGTGTCTATCTCATAAGATAGCTAACCGAGAGATAGCCTATGCCACTATCGAGAAGGACTGTCTAGCCATAGTCTGGGTCTTAAAAAAAAATACAACCTTATCTCTGTGGTAAAGAATTCACTGTTGTTACTGTCCAAAAGCTTTTAAATTGGCTAAATAGAACCTTGTGGGAAAAAAGGAGGTTGTTGAGGAGGAGTATGGTTTTACAATGTTACAACTTTTCCATTTCTCACAAAAAGTGATGGGACCATCACAACACTGCTGGGTTATCCAGACATGAGGAAACAAATTCCAAATGTTGCACATGTGCCCGAGTATTGACCCTTGAAGTATTCCACTGAATACAGTGGCCCAGTTGGAGAACATCCAAATTAACTATAACTCATCTTCCCTGTTATCCAGCCAATTACTTACGCAAGTACATATGGTGTTTCCTATGCTGAGCTCTTTTAGTTTGAAAATCAACCTCTTGTGAGGCACTGTATCAAAGGCTTTCGCAAAATCTAAATAGACCACATCTACTGCATTGCCCCGGTCAATATTATCGCTCACTTTTTTGTAGAAGCTACAGTAATTAAGTTAGTTTGGCATGATCTGTCCCTCACAAAACTAAGCTAGTTCCTAGTAATGACATTGGAGATATCCAAATACTCCTTTATGCTATCCTTTAATATTCCCACCAAAATGTTTCCCACTACTGATGTTAAACTAATCGGTTTATAGTTATCGAGATCAGATTTGCCTTCCTTTTTAAATATAGGCATTACCTCTGCTACTGTATAAACCTGTCCTTTGGTATCATGCCTGTTTTAAAGGAGTCATAAGAAATCAAATACAGAGGCCTTGCTAATTCTGAGTGAAGTTCCATAAGAACCCTTGGGTGAAGTCCATCTGGAACCGGTGATTTATTAATCTTAATTTTCTTTAGTCACTCACGTACAGATGGAGCCTTGCTCATCTAGGCTTCTCTGCTGCGCCTAGTTGCCCCAAGATTTATTAGCATAAGCCTTTCATCTATTGTTCTCAGCTGCAATACAATACAGAGAGAACAATACAGCAGGGGATTAAGTCATTACAGCAGGATAATAGGATTACAGCAGTTAATCCTATTAAAGGGATAGATGAGAAGGGCTCCATCTGTACTACTACAAATAAGTGTTAAGCAACAGTACGTTATCATTACTAATGTTAGTCCTTTCTTTTAACATCTGTTCCTCTCTTGTAAACACTGATGAAAAATATTGTTTAATATTTCTGCTTATAGTTTGTCATCTGTTGTCAATACTCCTGATTCTCCATGTATTGCTCCAATATTTTCCCTTTTTAAGCTTTTTCTGTTTATATACTTAAAAAACTTTTTTGAGTTAGTTTTGCTCTCTTTAGCTATTTGCTTTTTTTAATTTCTTGTTACATTCCTTGTAGTAATGGAGTGACCCCACCTTCCCATTTGATTTGAAAGCTTTGAAAGCGCATCTCTTTTTATCCATTTCTTCCTTAACCTTATTATTAAGCCACATAGGTCTGCATTTTGAACTTTTTTGTTTGCTGCACATGGGAATGAGTTTACGAGTATAGTAATCGAGCAACCATTTAAAAGCATCCCACATTTCAGCGGTGTTCTAACCATTGAACAAATGTCCTTCAGTGCTTGTTTGAGACTGTCGAAAGTTGCTTTTCTGAAGTTAAAAGTCTTTGGTTGAACCCTTATAGTGGTATTTTTTAAAACCAATATTGAATGTGACCATATTGTGATCGCAGTTACCCAATGTCTCCCCTACTTTAGTATTTGATATTATCTCCACATTATTATTTATATTTAATTCTAGGTCCAGTATTGGACTGTTTTTAGAAGGCTCTGCAATTAATTGAGACAAATAGTGGCCACTTAGCATATTTAAGAACCTTCTGTGCGATGATTTTGTACTTATGCAGGGGGGTCGGGCCTGACATATGGGGCGGACTAGCCCTCTGCTGGGCGCCCCCCCACATGTCTGGAGACTGATCGTAGATGTGCTAAATTTAGCATATCTATGATCAGGTCTGAATTAGGCCCATGGACAGGATGCATTAGATTCACCCACTCTTTCAGGTGCCCAAAAATTTATTCTTTGTGTTCCTCTACTGTAGTTCTCACTGTTGGAGCAGTGTTATGAGGTGAGAGATACAACATTCCTAAATAACAAAGTGATACGCTGCCTCTGACATTATCTGTTCATGGTTAGGTTGTTTTTATGCTAATAACTCATATTAGAGCTACAGTAAAATCTAATTTCAATTAACTGCATTATGATACATTAAGGGTCTCATTTCAGTTAGGGTCAAAGCAAAAGAAAGCTGCACCTTGGAGAAGCCATATTGAACATAATATATGCAAACAGATATAGAATTAAAAGTGTCACCACTGAAAATCAGTATACACATAATGCTGCCCTGTATTGTGCTACATGCAAAGGACGTCAACATGTTCTCTGCACAAAATATAAAACACTTATTTGCATCTCTATCAATGCAACAGAGGTAAATCAAGGTCCAAATGCAGATGGTTTAGGAAACAGAGTGCCCCCCTTAATCTCCCTCCTTCCCAGGATAAAGCTGTATAGTCCTGTTGAAATCTGTATTCTTTAGAGGTATGTTCTCATTACATGCGTGTGACTCAGAGTCAGAAACAGAGTTTGTACTAGTTTGCAGTAGAAATGAGCGGGTTCGATTCCCTGAGAACTGAACCCTACCAGACTTCACGTCCTGAGCCCGGCTCGGGTTTTCCTGCCAGACTAGGAAACCAGAACGAGGCAAAACTTCATCATTCCGCTGTCGGAATCTTGTGGGTTTTTGGATTCCGTATAAGGAGCCGCACGTAGCCGCCATTTTCACTGCGGAATTGGAGAGTGTAGCAAGAGGATGTGTCTCCGTCCTCAGTGTCTGTGCGGCAGGGAAAGTGGGGTGGCAATTCTAGTGCTGTCTTGTGCTGCTCAGTCCAGTGTAGTGTCTTATGCTCCATCAGTCCAGTCACAGTGGTGGTGTCCTCTGCTGCCATATTTCAAGTGCTGCTGTATAAGTCCAGTCAAGTGGTGATGTGTTGTGCTGCATCAGTCCAGTGGTGGTGTCCCTGTGCTGCCAAAAAAATCCAGTATTACTGCCGTATAAGTCCAGTGGTACTGCCATATAAGTCCAGTGGTACTGCCGTATAAATCCAGTGGTACTGCCATATAAGTCCAGTTATACTGGCGTATAAGTCCAGTGATACTGCTGTATATGTCCAGTGGTACTGCCTTATAAATCCAGTGATACTGCCGTATATGTTTAGTGGTACTGCCATATAATTTCAGTAATACTTCCGTATATGTCCAGTGGTACTGCCAAATAAATCCAGTGGTACAGGCATATAAATCCAGTCCAGTGGTACTGCCATATAAGTACAGTCCAGTGGTGCTGCCATATAAGTTCAGTGGTGCTGTACTGTACTGTATATTATTTACTCCAAATAAAGGGGTTATTAATATTTAATCCAAATATTTTTTACAGGGTTTGCCCTGTGTGGTGTAGAGATACGCTCTCCTGTGCTGCATTTTGTTATATAACTCCAGAAAAATAACGGAGAACAAAAATTTGGAGGATAAAATAGGGAAAGATCAAGAACCACTTCCTCCAACTGCTGCTGCTGCTGTTGTTGTTGCTTGGAGTCGATCGTCATACCAGATGGCAAGTCGGAAGACCACTTGTACTACTTCAACTAAGCAAAAGACTGTCCAACAGTCCTTTGCGAGGAAGATGAAATATGACAGCAGTCATCCTGTTGCAAAGTGGCAAACTGAGGCCTTGACAACTATGTTCGTGTTAGACATGCACTCATTATCCACCATTAGTGCAGTTGTACTGCAGTGCCACTCCTAGATGGACCAGGTGTTTGTGCCGCATACTTGTGTTGCTTAGCTTAGTCATACAGCCACTTCGGTGCAACCTTTTGGCCTAAAAACAATATTGTGAGGTGTGAGGTGTTCAGAATAGACTGGAAATGAGCGGAAATTAATGTTATTAAGGTTAGTAATACCGTTGGATCAAAATTACCCCAAAATTCTGTGATTTTAGCTGTTTATATGTATTTTTTTCAAAAATTATCCACATTCAAAACCAAAACCAAAACACCAAAGGGTGGTTTTGGCAAAACCAATCCAGATCCAAAACACGAGGATGGAACCAGAACAAAAACCAAAACACAAAACACGAAAAGTGCCCACCGCACTCTCTAGTTTGCACCTAGTGTGCTTTGCCCCTAATACTGAATGAAACACTAAGGCGCGTATTTATTACCACTATTTTTGAAATAGCCTCAGACATTTTCTAAAGCCACCCATAAAAATATAGTATCCCCTAAATGTAAGAAGGGGTGACAGCAGCAGATATGGGAGATGCCTTCTGTGGTCCCTCTGGTTACTACAGGAGCTGGTGAAATAGGAATTGCAGTAATCCTAGAAAATGCAGCCATTGTAGCCTATGGGCCTAATTCAAGGTTGAATACAAATGTACTAGCAAAAGCATACTGTAGTTGCAATCAATTGCAAAGTGGATGCAAATCTGCACACAAAAAACAATACACGCCCACAGTGCAAACTAACAGGAAAAATCCAAATACACAAAAGAGCAGTCACCCTGAAAGCTATGCAAACTAGCGCTAGAAGCAATTATACTGCAGTTTCATTGCAGATTAGCGTTCATTTGCACTAAGAGAAACTCTGCCTTAGTGTTTCTAGGTGTGTGCCAATGGTGCCCTGCCCACAGCACAAATGCACTGAGGGCGCACCATCTAGCAACACACTCCACACTGCCAGTAGTAGATTTACCACCCACATGCAGAGCTCTTTAACAGAACCTATTTTTAACTCCATGCCCCGGCAAACTGTCAGCACATTGTTTAAGTGTGACTGCTGCTGGATGCCTGCTCCGACTCTTGAATGCACAGCTCTGCTCTATGGCTCTGCAGTCTGAGTGCACTGTCTTGTGAAGTTGTGCTGCGTGTGAGAATTCCCGGGTGTGTATCGCTTGACCACCGGTCAGCATCCCGCTGCTGGGATCCCGGCATTGAGATGCACAGAGGGGGAGGAGTGAGCACAACAAAGTCCCTTGAGGGCTCGGTGGCGTGCTGTGCTTGCCACATGTTCTACTCACCCCTCTATGGGTGTCATGGACACCCACGAGTGAGAATAGTCCCTGTTATTCGGCATGCCAACTGTCGGGATTGTGAGGTGGCGGGATGTAGGTGCCAGTATTGTGACCGTCAGTCTCCTGACCACCGGTCACATAACTACATCCCCTCACATCCCATCCAGAGAGCAGGAGAGAAACCCAGTAGAGATCGTGAAGTGCATTACCATCCACTCCAGACTGTATACACATGCAACATCACAAAGTAAGTTACAAGGGAGGGGGAGGTGTGGGGGGATAGGGCGCTGCAGGGAACAGCCACTCATCAAGATTCACCAGCCACTACTCGTGTGCATGGGGGGAAGAGGAGGAGGAGGGAGGGAGCTGTGTGCTAGTGAAGAATGCAATGTGTGGTGCAGATACTAATGATATGTATATATATATGTGCATATATATATATATATATATATATATACACACACAGAGAACCTTCCACTCTCCACAGTAACCTCATTCACTTAAAAACTTTAATACATAACTAGATAAATAATAGGGTTTACGTTCATGAATTGTACAATGCATTGAAGCTTGCAGCCCACATCACGGGACCCCACTTCACTGCAAATCCTACTCTGTCACATACAGCAGATTTTTCACATAGAATTATTGGAAGCCTGGCAACTGCTATCCAATGGGAGAAAATGTGCTTACCTGGTTTAAAGCTCACCTGCCAACAAACTTTTCTATATATATATATATATATATATATATATACATGTATATATAGCAAACTGTAATGGTTGGCACTCCCTTTCAATAGAACAACTGCCCCGGTGCCCTCCTTATGCTGTATAGGAATCGGTGGTCTTCTAGAGAGGGCTTAGCAATGGCCCACTCCCAATCAGTAAAAACCAGGCGGCACTCCAGGGACTTGTGAAATCAGGTAAAGTGTATTCTCAAATCAAAAAGCAATAATGAAAGGCATATCTTGCCGACATTTCAGCGCCTCGCAGGATGCTTTTTTCAGGGGTATATGCAGTGCTCTCCATCCTCAGGTCCCTGAGGATGGGGAGCAGTCTCCAAAACATGGCGGCTTGTGGTTATTAAAAGGACCTTTGCACAATCTTCTGCTTCAAGTCTGCTGAGTGCCGCCTATACACCTCTATTGCTGCATTGTGGAGTCACCATACCCCACGAGGAGGGCCCCGCAGCCACTACAGTGTTTAGGTTTTGAGTGCCGAACACACCACCTTTTCTCTCTCTCTCTCTCTATATATATATATATATATATATATATTAAGGAGGATCTACCTTGCGTAATATGTATAATGTGCTCTACTAGGCATGATGTGTATAATGTGCTCTACCTGCCATAATGTGTAAAAAGGGGACTCTGCTGCTGTAATGTGTAAAAAGGTAGTTCTGCCTGCCATAATGTGTCAAAAGGGGACTCTGATTTTGGTCCAATGGAGAAAAAAACAAAACTGCATGTTATATTTAAAAAAAAAAAATCACAAAATCAATGGAAAATTAATCACATTTTCTAAGTTTATCACACACCAAAGATACGATTTTTAGCTTGTATTGGTCTTCAGCCATGTTTATGTTGCAATCTTAGTCCATCTGGTCCTCGCATCATCAGTCCTTGCCCCGGTGATAGCGTGCACTGCAGGATTGTGTAAGTAAAATTTCAAAACTTTGAGCCAGTAATGGGACCCCAAGATATTGAGCTAGTAAGACAGGACATTGGGGCTAGAATGACACCTAGGGGTAGAACATTTTGCCAGACACACAATTTTGGAAAACCATGTAATTTAACATACCCTACTGCACACTGTAAAGGTAACATTTGTCCAGCCCAGCAATGCTGCAATAGTGAACAATGACTACCTCAGCGACTGATCCAGGCCATCACCAGTCCCGGGTAAAGAGTACCCTCCTTCCTCTTGGCACCCCTGCCTAAGGATTCCTTTCTGGTAACTGCAGTTTGCACATGCTCAGTCCTAAGGGGTGGTCTTCAGTATGCCGAATGTCGGGATCCCGGTGCACAGTATTCCGGTGCCGGAATCCCGACACCCGGCATACCGACAGGTATTCTCCCTCATGGGGATCCATGACCCCCCTGGAGGGAGAATAAATAGCGTGGCGTGCCCGCAGCATTGCAAGCACAGCGAGCCTGCAAGGGGCTCATTTGTGCTCGCTACGCTGTTGGTATGCCGGCGGTCGGGCTCCCAGCGCCGGTATGCTGGTCGCCAGGACCCCGGCCGCCGGCATACCATACTACACCTGTCCTAGGAATGTGCATATTTACATGGATAATTTTCTTATTTCTAGATCCCGAAGTCTCAGTGCTCAGAGAACTGTAAGCCAGGGACCATGAAAGTGCTGATGTCTGATCTATATTCCTGCTGCTATTACTGTGTCCAGTGCTCTGAGGGCGAAATATCCAACGTGACAGGTATGACTTAGAATTATATATGTATTATCTTGTATAATGACCTGTATTATTATCCTTCAAGCATCTACTGAATTGTAAGTACTAACTGAAAATATACTGTATGTTCCTTATGTTTATTGTTATGTTCTATTAGATCAATTCACTGAGGCTTCTAGGATAGTGGTTCTTAACCCATACTTGCCTACCTGACCCTCTCCATGCAGGAGAAAATGCTCTGTTCCTGGACTTTCCTGGTAATGTATGATTGCCATCACCTGTGGTGAAACACCTTTCTTATCAACTAACTAGCTCACCACAGGTGATGACAATCATACATTACCAGGAAAGTCCAGGAACAGAGCATTTTCTCCCTCATGGAGAAGGTCAGGTAGGCAAGTAAGTCTTAACCTCAACCTTCATGTTTTCCCAACAGGTCATGTTATAAGGATTTCTGTTTGTGGGAGCAGGTGGGATAATTATTGATTAAGTAAGAATAGACTACCAGACATGTATACGATTACAGACATTAACAAACATGACCTGTTTGTGGAACTTGAGGAGTGGATTGAGAACTCCTGCCCTAGTGCTAAGTTACCCTCATTAAAGGAATAAGTAGAAGGTTTGAAAAAGCAGCAAAATACTAAGCTCAATACCATATTAATCCAACCAACAAACCACGGATATACTAAGCAGTAGGTTCAAAACTTGCAGCAATACCACTGCAATCCTTCCAACTAACCCTCTAAAAAATGTAACCTGCTTTTAGCAGGCATGTTGGCAGAAGTCTCTACAGAGAACAGTACTACCTTCTAAAATTGAAAATCAACCTTTGGCCTTTATGCCTAAGATGTTAGTTCTGTAGATAAATTTGAAAGTCAAAGAGCACAGAGTTCCCCAATTTCCCATTAAGTATCAAAGGCTTGGAGAATAATAGAGCAGAAATTCACAGTGTTGGAGTGTTCTACACCATGCATTCAACTACATATGTGTCCTCATACATTTCGCCTCAATACTCCATACCTCCCAACATGATCCTTTTCAGGAGGGACAAAATGCTCTGTTCCTGGGATTCCTATTAATTTATCATACTATCATCCATGTTGAAATAGTTAATGGATAAGAAAGGTGTTTCACCACGGGCGATTGCAGTCATAGATTAAGAGGGAAGTCCTGGAATAGATAATTTTGTTCCTCTTGGAATGGGTCATGTTGGGAGGTATGATAGACCATGCAGTGGGAGATGCCTGACGTGAGTGAGCTGACTGGTCCTCTACAACTTTGCTAGCTCTGGGCCTTTGGATGCACCAGGAGACTGTGATGATTAATTTGATATGAAACACTTGTATATCTGCGTGCAAATGCATCTGTATAGGAAGCACAACAGAACTTGGGATGGAAAAAGCCACATCCACTACATCATAGCAGTTTGTATGCTGATTCAGAGCCTTAGTCACATAACAAATAAGTCAATGCAGACTCTTGGTGCGTCCTTGTCACATTACAGTATGGCTACAGTAAGATTCATTTTCAGCAAAAAAAATGCAAAAAAGACGCCCAATGCTAGCAGAGTCTCGCAGGACCTGGCATGCCAAGAGTGGGTCCCAATGCTAGGTGTACCCAACTCTAGTACTAATAGCACTAGGGTTCATCCAGTACCCATGCAAATGTGGGTATTACGTAAGTGGATTTTATCCTTACAGGTACAGTACCAGCAATGGCCAGTGCCCAAAAATGGCTGCTAGAACATTCTGGTCCATTTAGAAACATTCCATGGAACCTGGGATCACTGGCACCAGCAGTACACCAATTTCATTTATTCCATTTTTTTACACTATTACCCCAAACTAACCTTGACACTGCTAAGGATTAAGCCTTGGTGCTGGCAATACCTATAAGGGGGCCTCACACAATTTTTGTGGGCCTGATCCCTCTAGGGAACCCATCCATGGTGTCAAATGGCCAGGGTCTGGATGTATTCATGGTGGAGGAAAAAATGCACTGCAGATCCCCCTCTAAAGCTTCACAAACCAAGGCTGATAAAGCCAAATGCTGAATAATGGAATGTTGTGCGACTCTAGGCTTTTTGTTACCCAAATTTATTCACTATCAGTCTTGGTTTAACTGCCCAGCAGTGGTTATAGATTGGGGGGATGCCTTTATTTTTAGCTTTGCACATTTTCTATTACAGTGTTGCAGTAGAAGTGTTCTACTGAAGCATACACAGTGCATGTACAGCAGAGAAGGATAGTGCTGTTACAGTGATGCAGTAGCAGTGTTCTACTGAAGCATACACAGTGCATGTACAGCAGAGAAGGATAGTGCTGTTACAGGGGTTTAGAAACTGGTTGGGATCGATTGCAGGTTCCCATCAATCTGCAGTGATGCCCATCATTTTGCAAAACCACCATTTACTGAATTTACCCCGAAGTCCTACTAAACTATTCAGTGACTTTTTCTGTAAGATAGGACAGATATCTAGCCGTTCCATGATATCAATCAGGTTGCAGGTGCAGGCAGGACCGATCCAGCACTACTGGCTGGTCCTGCCTGCACCTACTGGCTGGTCCACCCTGAAAACCTGCATGGCTGGATGGAAAACAAAGAGATAGGTGTTTACCAAGCAGCTCTAGCTCCCGTCATTTTGATCAGCTTTTCGGCATACAGAGACACACCCCCGTAAGTCATGGTCATGCCCTCTTCTCATGCACACACAGCCACTGGACTTACAGGGCTATTTTAGTGCACCAGTCCATCTTTACTCATCCACTTGTGCTAAAGCTAAAGATTATCTGAGAAGTAGAGAAATCTCCAGTGTAGCAGAGAATTACTGACAATGTGCTGAGCACCACATTACAGCAGCTATTATGTATAGTACATAAGTATCAATATGTAGTGTCTCACAATGGGATGGATCAGAATAGGGGTAATTTAGTGTAGGGCACATGGGCATTTAGAGCATCTCATGAAATATCTCATACTAAGCACTTTTAGCTATACAGTATGTATCTTATACTGCTTTTACACTGAAATGCTGAGTCCAACCTTGGTGCGACCCTGCTGAGACCCATTTCAGTGTGGCAGCTGTACTTGTCTTACTGCCGAGTTGGCAACATCACTGGACATGTGACCAGTGCATGATCTTCCCATACTGTACCACGGAGCTGGTTTGCATCAACCCAGCTTACCCATTTACACTGCACCGCAACCCGGGTCCTTCTCATGACCAACCCTGCATGCTAGCCAGGCTGGATTCCCAGGTCACTGCTCCCGAGTAATAATGGCAATAACCCAGGTTTTTAGGAATGTTAGGACCCTTGGACTCACTTGGCATTGAAACTATTGGACTTGCTTAGAATTGTGGTTTTGGACTTGAGTGAGGAAACACTTGGACTTGATGAGTGTGCTGATGCTTAAACTTATAGGATGTTGCATGGAGCTCTGTAACTATTGTGGTGAAACTTCTAGAGCCCTCAAGAGGGTCTTCTGCTAATAACAACCCCCTGCTGTTCCCTTAGTACTGGGCGCATACCTCAGCAATAGAAGCTCACCCAATAGTCTGAAAACCCAGAGTAGTACTGACTGACTGCTAAGAATGAGTCACACAACTGCTAAGGTATGAGGTACAAGTTGGATTAGCCTCTTTTTTAACAGTACAGATGGTATGTAAACTCACAGCCGGGGCGCTACAGTCAGCAGCTGGAAACATCTCACCAGACCTGGGTTCAGCAGGCAGAGCTGGATACTGGATACTGACAGACAGACATTTTGACAGAGTATCCACAGGACAATGAATAAAACAGATATAGGGACCAGCGGTTTACACAGCAAAGGGTTAACTATAACAAGCAAGGAAGTAGTGAACAGGAGGATATATAAAGGGTATTCTGAGCAATCTGCAAGCAGGCAGTGATGAGGGAGCAGTATTTAGTAATGACTGTGCAGCTGCACTGCTGCACATCCACTTATCCCGGCTGAGAGCTGGTACCTAGCAACCAGGAATTCCATCTGCGCCCGGTGTCCCAGTTTCCGGGCACCTGGCTGCTCCCAACAGGCATTAAGGCTACCACATTGCTAGGTGCTGGACAGGGGCTGTCAAGCTAGGTAGCCGTAAGATACGCAGCAACCTGGTCACCTGGCAATGACCAAGACCTGCATACAGCACATTCCACCCGGCGAACTGTAACAGAACACCTAGACCCCGGTTTAAGAGGGAACTCTCTTTAAAAGGACTTCTTGAGTCCAGGAGTTTGAAGAAATATTTCATGAATCCATGCCCTCTTGGGGCCATAACCCTTCCAATGGACAAAGAAATGTACTCAGCCACATACATACTTGAAAGTCCAAGGTCTTCTCAACTACATTCAGTACTCCTCATGAACTTGAACCATAACTAGGGTAGATCTCCTAGAGCCACCGACCTTGAATCTTTTGATTTTCAAAGATATGGGAAACTGAAGATGAAAGGCAACAGTATTGACTCGCTGATGGATTTAAAAGGCCCAATGTAATTGTGTCCCAATTTTTGAGATGGTTGTTGAAGCTTAATATTTTGAGCAGACAACCATACCACTTTGAAAGTACATGGTGTCGTGACTTGTCAGCAAATTTCTTTGAATGAACCGAAGAGCTTTCAAAGCTTGATGTACCTTCCTCCAAATTTTCCTGAGTTGGGAAACAGGAGTAACTGATGGGTCAGGCTTTTGAAAAGGAGTGAAGGCATTTGACTTGGAATTAAAACTAGAAGCACAAAAGAACAGTGACATGGAAGTAGAGGAATGTCCAGAATTATTATATGCAAATTCAGCAAAAGATAGATGGTCATTCCAATAATTTTGACACTTGGAAATATAACACCGCAGATACTGTTCAAGGGATTGATTCACGTGTTCCATTTGCCCATTGGATTATGGATGGTACCCAGAAGAAAGACTAAGATTAATTCCCAAATTGAAACAAAAAGATATCCAGAAGCATGCAATGAATTGAGCACATCTGAGACAATGTCATGGGGTAATCCATGAATTCTGAAAATATGCTAAATGAACAGAGTGGCAAGATCCTTGGCACTAGGAACCTTTATCAGTGGAATGAAGTGAGACATTTTACTGAAGCAATCAAGTATGATCCAGATGACAGAACACTTGGAAGATTTCGGAAGATCCACAATGAAATCTATGGACAGATGGGTATATGGTCTGGAGGGCACTGACAAAGGCAATAAATGTACAGAGGGTGAAATTCAAGGAGTCCAGATGGTGTCCTTGACGGGAGTTGTGTTTGTAGTGACTGGATGCGTGAAGCATATCCTACAGTAAGACTGGATAGGAAACACTTTTGAGAAATGATTGGCACCAATGATTTGGAGACCATCTTTTTGCAGACTCAATGTACAGCAAGTACTTGTGATTGGTGAATACTGTAACCACAAGTCTGGCACCCTGAAGCCAATGTCTCCATTCCTCCAGGGCCCACTTGACCGCCAAGAGCTCATGATTCCCCACATCATAATTGGCTGATGCTGGAGAAAACTTCAGTGAGAGAAAGGAACAAGGATGGAGTTTGGAATCAACCAGATCTTTCTTAGAGAGTATAGCTCCTACTCCGACCTCAGAAACATCGATTCTACTATAAAAAGCAGATCTGGATAATGATGGAAAAGGAACGGAGCTGAGAAGAAAGCCTTCTTAAAATTTTAAAATGCCTGTAATGCCTGCGGAGATAAACAGGTGGGGTCTGCACCTTTCTTAGTTCCACAATAGGTGCCATGATGGTGGAGAAAGAGTAAATAAATCTCCTATAATAGTTGGTGAAGCTCAGAAAACATTGCACAGCCTTTAAATTAGTAGGATGGACCCAATCAAGAACCACTTGGAGCTTATTGGGGTCCATAGAAAACAATTGAGGAGTGATAATATACCTAGAGTAGGAAATCTCCACTTCAAACTTGCATTTCTCCACTTTTGCATTCAGATGATGTTCTTTGAGCTTTTGGAGGGCTGCCTTGACATGAGCTTGATGTTCCTAAAGGAATTTAGAATAAATCAAAATATCATCCATGTAAACACAATGAATCTACCAAAGAATTCCTAAAGAGCATTATAAATGAGTTTCTGGAATACTGCTGGGGCCTTTGAAAGACCGAGTGACATTAACAGGTATTATAATGGCCAGAATGGGTGTTGAAGGCATTCTTTCATTCATCCCCCTGCTTTATCTTGATGAGTATATGCTCCACACAAATCAATTTTGGAAAAAATTATGGCCTCCGTTACCTGATCAAACAGTACTAAGAAGAGAGGTAGTGGATACAAATTATTGATTGTAACCTAATTCAGGCCTCTATAATCGATGAATGGTCAAGGAAACTCATTTTTTCAACAAAGAGAAACCCCACCCCCACAGGTGATTTTAAAAGGATGAATTAATCCTTTCTTAAGATTCTCTTGAATAAAGTCCTCCATAGCCTTGGTATCGGGCAAAGACAGAGTATAGAGCCAACACTTTGGGAGTTTAGCACTGGGCATAAGGTTGACAGCACAGTCATAAGGCTGGTTGGAGGCACGGAGTCAGCCTGCTGTATGGAGAAGATATCTGCATAGGAATGATATTGGACAGGCATCCCTCAGGAACAGACTGGTGTCCGAAACCTCACTCTACCATTATGTAATGGATTTCCATCCAGACCATACACAGAGCTTCTTTGGAGATACCCCCGGAACAGGCAAACTCAAGATCCATGAATATCCCTGGGGCATCACAATCCAAAAAGGCCTGGACTTCAATCACCACTTCTTGGTTTATCTTAATGGAATTTAGTATACAGTTATTCAGAGTGATGGAAGAAAAAGACCTGAGAAAACTCTTCCTTCTTTTCCCTTTTTGTTTTGCGGCTTCTTTGGACAGGTACTCATCAAATGTCCTTTGCATAGGCCAAGGTTGCGTCGCCTGGCCTTCTCCTGCGACGTCAAGTAGAAAGCCACAATTTGCATTAGCTCCACACCATTTTTAGAGGACTCTAGCAAGGACCAATGGGATGATGGCAAGGGCATTATCTTATCTATCCTGTGTTCCTGTATAATTCTGTCTATCCTGATCACCAGCTGCATGAGGGTGACAAGTGTTCTGAGCGTTGGATACTGCACCAAATGATCCTTTGTTTGTTCTGTGAGGCCTAGCTGGTACTGACTCCGGAGAGCTGGATCGTTCCAGCCACAGTCATTAACTCAGTATCAAAACTCAGTGCAGTAAACCTCTGCAAAATTCTTTAATGAGCACAGGTACACCTCTGCGGATGCTGCCTTATCTGGGTCATCATAAAGCACTCCCAGGACTGCAAAGAAAGCATGAATGGTGTGAAGACTAGTAGTCTCAGATCCAGAAGAATGAGATATGGAATTAAAATAAACTCTGCAAATCTCTAGGCAGTTCAGAAACTGCTTTTGGTCTCTAGAGAACTAGTCAGGGAGGTTGAGCTTAGATTCCTTCACCACTGCCTGTGGGGAAACATTGGATCTCCCAACCTCCTCTTTAGAGTTATCACAGTGGGTAAGATCCTGTAGCTGTTGGATGAGAACCTGGATCTAATTAGCAAAAATTTGAGTGGCATTTTTCTGCATCAGCTCCATCACCTCCCATCACCAGTTTTGTGGCTGGTTATACTGTTAAAAACCATCGACTCATTTGGTGTTGAGACTCTTGGACTTGTTTAGAATTTTGGTTTTGGACTTGATGAGTGAGGAAACACTTGGACTTGATGAGTATACTGATGCTTGGACTTGCAGGATGTTGCACGGAACTCCAAACTATTGTGGTGAAACTTCTAGAGCCCTCAAGAGGGTCTTCCACCAATAACTACCCCCCGCTGTTCCCTGAGTACTGGACATGTACACCGGTACTTAGGGGGCTGTCTGGACTTAACACCACCCAGCAGTAGGAGCTCACCCAATAGTCTAAAAACCTGAGTAGTACTGAATGTCTGGTAAGAATGAGTCACACAACTGCTGAGGTATGAGGAATGAGCTAGATCAGCCTCCATCTAGGCAGGTGTTTAATGGTGCAGATGGTATGTAAACTCCCAGCCGGGGAGCTGTGGTCGGCAGATGGTAATGCCTCCCCAGACTTGGGTTAAGCAGGCATTCTGCCTGGACTACTGTGGGCTCTCAAGGGCAGAGATTTCCAGAGGGACACAGACACCTCCCGCAAGCGGTGAAACTGCAAAACTCGTATGCTACTCTTGCAGAGCTGGAAGATACAACTAATAGAGGCACTACAGAACAGGAGGATATGGGGACTTCTACCAACTATAGGCACAGGAAATGGAACAGGAAAATTGCATCTCCAAAAAGGACTGCACTTCTCTTTGGAGATTCCATTATTAGAGGAATACATCTGGGAAATGCAAATGAAGTAAAGAAAGAAGTAAGGTGCTTACCTGGAGCCACAGCTCCAAGGGATAAAGAGCGCATGCTAAGAATTGTAAAGGCTGCAAGAAAAGATGGGGAGGTGGATGTCATTGTCCACCTAGGGACAAATGACCTGGCAAATGCTGAACTCATGGCCGTAAAAGATGAATTTAGGAAGTTAGGGACTGCTCTGAAGCAGGTGGCAACCACTGTATCTTTTTCAGAAGTATTGCCAGTACACAGAGGGGAAGACAGAACTCATTGCATCAGAAACTTCAATGTTTGGCTAAGGACATGGTGCAATGAGGAGAGATTTGGATTTATAAGCCACAGTCACACCATCTGGCAAGATAGTAGCTTATACAAAAGTGACGGCCTGCACCCATCTTCAAGGGGAACAAGAATACTAACTGAACAGTTTGGATGCTTCATCAAGAACTATTTAAACTAAC
Organism: Pseudophryne corroboree; assembly: GCF_028390025.1. Taxonomy (NCBI): domain Eukaryota; kingdom Metazoa; phylum Chordata; class Amphibia; order Anura; family Myobatrachidae; genus Pseudophryne; species Pseudophryne corroboree. The sequence continues at coordinate 28,077,040 of NC_086447.1, read as the reverse complement.
AAAAGGGGGCAGTGAACCATACAAGAATAAAGAAATCTGCTCCCCCAACACAGAGGTATTGTTTCTGCAGGCAAAGGGAATAGGAAGCATATCCACAGCAACAGAAGATAATTCAGATCAAAACCAAATAAAAATAGGCAGAGAGAAGAACATAGCTAGGAACAGAAAAAGCACAAACAAAACTCTAAAAGCTATGTGTGCAAATGCTAGGAGCTTAGGAAATAAAATCCCAGAACTAACTGCAATAATGACAAGGGATGATCTAGACATTGTGGCAATTACAGAGTCATGGTACAATGAAAATCATGACTGGGACATAGCTATACCGGGATATACTTTATTTAGGAAGGACAGAATTGGAAAAATCGGAGGAGGGGTAGCAATGTATGTAAAAAATACCATAAATACTACATTAATACAAAGTATTGAAGAAAAAACTGAGGCCCTTTGGGTGACCATAGAAACCGGGGAAAAGTTGATTATTCGTATTGGCGTGATATACAGGCCACCAGGTCAGGAAGAGGAACTCGACAAGAACCTATTGCAGGACATAACTAAAATGGCATTAAAAGGAGAGGTAATAATCATGGGAGACTTTAATCTTCCTGATGTAAACTGGGAGGACTCTGTTGCTAGTTCCACTAGTAGTTGGAACATTTTAAATTCCCTTCAGGGAGCATCCCTCCACCAATTAGTGAGGGAGCCCACTCGGAAAGACGCAATATTAGACTTAATACTTACAAATGGAGACAGATTATCGGACGTAAAAGTGGGTGAAAACCTGGGATCCAGTAATCATCAAGCAGTATGGTTCAGCATTAAGACAGAGACTGACTCGTCCCATACAAAAACAAAGGTGTTGGATTTTAGGAAGGCTGATTTTGAAGGGATGGGAAAATGTGTAAGCGATTCTTTGGCAGAGTGGAGGAACTTGGAAGCAGTGCAGGAGAGGTGGGAAACATTAAAATGTGCAATATTGAAGGCAACAGACCTTTGTATCAAAACTGTTAGGAAAAACACAAGGAAAAGGAAGCCAGTGTGGTTTGCAAAAGAAGTAGCAAATATTGTGAGACCAAAAAAAGATGGCTTTTAGGAAATATAAGCAGACACAAAATAATGAAGACAAAGAGATATATCTTGTTAGACAGCAGGAGACTAAGAAGGTAATCAGATGTGCAAAGGCACAAGCTGAGGAGAAAATGGCCCAGTCAGTGGGTAAAGGAGGCAAAACTTTTTTTAGGTATATAAGCGAAAGGAGAAAAACAAAAGGCGGAATTATAAAACTAAAGACGGACACTGGGAGTTTTGTTGAAGGAGACAATTTAATAGCAGATCATCTTAATGATTATTTTTGCTCAGTATTTACTACTGAAAGAGAGGGGAAGGGGACACAGTTAAGTTGCAGGGATATTCAGAAAATGAAACTAGTACATTTACAGAGGAGAAGGTCCTAACAGAACTCTCAAAGCTGGAAGTGGACAAATCTATGGGGCCAGATGGGATACATCCAAGGATACTAAAAGAACTTAAGGAGGTGCTGGTAGCACCATTGACAGAATTATTCAACCAGTCATTTGCTACAGGAGTAATTCCAGAGGACTGGAAAAGAGCAAACGTAGTCCCACTGCAGAAAAGTGGAAGCAAGGAAGAGGCAAACAACTACAGACCAGTGAGTCTTACATCAGTAGTAGGGAAATTGATGGAAACTCTCTTAAAAGAAAGAGTTGTAGATTATCTCAAATCCGGCAATTTACAGGATCCCAAACAGCATGGATTCACTGGGGGGAGATCATGTCAAACAAATCTTATTGACTTTTTTGATTGTGTGACTAAAGTGATGGATAAAGGTGGAGCCGTGGATATAGCTTATCTAGACTTTAGTAAGGCTTTTGACACTGTTCCACATCGCAGACTGCTAAATAAACTTGAAAGTTTGGGATTGGATATTAGGATTATTGAATGGATAAGATCTTGGTTGAAGGATAGAAAACAGAGAGTTGTGGTAAATGGAGTGCATTCACAGGAGGGAAATGTTACCAGTGGAGTACCCCACGGATCTGTACTTGGACCAGTGCTTTTTAATATCTTTAATGGTGACATTGCAGATGGCATTAAAGGGAAAGCATGCCTTTTTGCAGATGACACAAAGGTATGCAACAGGGTAGACACACCAGGTGGGGTAAAACAAATGATTGAGGATCTAGGGAGACTAGAGGAATGGTCAAGAGTCTGGCAATTACAGTTTAATGCCAAAAAATGCAAAATCATGCACTTGGGTCTCAAAAATCCTAAAGCTAAATATAGTATTAATGGCACTATACTGGAAACTACTGAGGAGGAAAGGGATCTAGGAGTCACTATTTCAGATGACTTAAAGGCAGGTAAGCAATGTAACAAGGCAATGAGGAAAGCTAGTCAGATGCTTGGCTGCATTGGGAGAGAAATCAGCAGCAGAAAGAAAGAAGTAATAATGCCACTGTATAGGTCATTGGTATGGCCTCATCTAGAATACTGTATTCAGTTCTGGAGGCCATATCTTCAAAAGGATATTAATACATTAGAAACTGTACAAAGGAGGGCAACTAAAATGGTGCATGGCCTACATCACAAAACATACCCAGAAAGACTAAGAAATCTCAATATGTATAGTTTGGAGCAGAGAAGGGAAAGGGGGGACATGATAGAAACTTTCACATATATCAAGGGTTTTAACAAAGTCCAGGAGGGAAACATTCTCCAAATGAAGAGAAGCAATAGGACACAAGGACATGCACTGACACTGGAGGGGGGGAGGTTCAGGGGAAATTTGCGGAAAAATTACTTCACAGAAAGGGTAGTGGACAAGTGGAATAGCCTCCCATCAGAGGTGGTAGAGGATAAGACAGTAGAGCAATTTAAACATGCATGGGATAGACATAAGGATATCCTTACAAAGAAATAAGGATCAAATAAGGTTAGAGATAAAAATAATGTAAAAAAAAAAAGGGGGCAGACTAGATGGGCCAAGTGGTTCTTATCTGCCGACAAATTCTATGTTTCTATGTTTCTATGTTTCTAGGCAAAGCAGGATACTGGGCACTGACAGACAGGAAATCCGGCAAATTATCCACAGAACAATAACCAAAATAAATATAGGGACCAGCGGTATACACAGCAAAGAGCAAAACTATAACCAGAAAGGAGTGGCCAGGAGGATATTTACAGGGTATTCTGACCAATCTGCAAGTTTGAGAGAAAGTATCCCACACCAGAACTAGAAGTGATGGACTTTGATATAAAGGGTTGTACGTTAGATTTCAATTTACACAAATTCAGATAAATTCAAACGTAGGTGCTACCCACTGATCTAAATTACATACAGAAAAGAAAAAAAATTAAGAAAAATTTTATGGTAGAGATCAGTTTGTTTGGCTGCACTCTAACCCCTTCATGAATCTAAATCTATAATGTTTTTTACGTTTTATTAATTTCTTGTTAGATAAATCTTTTTGAAACATGAAATACCAATACCCACATGGAATATAATCCTACTTACATAATCTCCCATGCGATATTATTATGGCCAAAATACTAGACCATACAAAGCGAAATATTAAAAGAATTTTAATATGCCACATTTGTGGTAAATGTAAGGCTTGTCAATATGTCAAAATCACCAAGGTTTATCTCAATAGGTATAATAAATGACAATCACTATGTACAAAAATACTTGGCTATTAGAATTATATATCAACATTTATTAGAAACACATATAAATATTTGGAGCGTAGAACACTCACACTCATCATAAAAGTGCAATAGATATATAAGAAATAATAGGCGGCACACGATTTGGTTTTAACAAATTTTATTTTTATACACAAGACAGAAATCTGTCTAATAAAAGTTTTTTCTTTTCACGTTTTTCTATTTTTATCCAAAAATTATTTTAATATTTCGCTTTGTATGGTCTAGTATTTAGACCATCATAATACCGCATGGGAGATTATGTAAGTAGGATTATATTTCATGTGGGTATTGGTATTTCATGTTTCAAAAAGATTTATCTAACAAGAAATTAATAAAACTTAAAAAACATTATAGATTTAGATTCATGAAGGGGTTAGAGTGCACCCAAACAAACCGGTCTCTGCCATAAAATATTTCTTATTTTTTTTTCTTTTCAATCTGCAAGTTTGCAGTGAGAAGGGAGCAGTGAATAGTAATGATATGCAGCTGCACTGCTACATGTCCACTTATCCTGGCTGGAGGATATCTGTAGGCATTACCTAGCAATCAGGAACGCCATGTGCGCCAGCATTCCAGTTGCCGGTCACCCCGTGGCTCCCAACAGGTGCCATTGGTTGTTGCTAGGCACCGAGCAGAGGCCATCAGACCAGGCAGCAAGAAAAGACACAGCATGCCGGATGCCTGGAAATGACCGGGACCTCGTCTAGCATAGTGAACCCAGAAAGCTGTAACAAGCAACCGTAAAAAAGGAGTGTTAGAGACACATATTGGTGTCATTTGTTTAGGAGATGTGGTTTGTTACTATGATTTAGGTTTACATTATTTGCTCTTTGATATATCAATTGAGATATGTGTATGAATTGTTTATAGTAAATATTTAAGTTTGACATTTGTGATATTTGTAAACCCAAACTTTATTTTGTATTTGTTTTTTTGATTTATATTCATTCTTTTTAAACAGATTATTATTATTATTAGTATTATTAGTATTATTCCATCATAGTGATATGGTCTTCAGCTTTAAAAAATAGTTTTTAAACAGCAACATGATTAAATGCTACAAATGGTATATTTAGTATTTATGTATATTGCCATTATAAATCTGCCAAAGCCCCCTATATACTGCAGCTTTGACAACTGAATCCTTAGAAAAGGTACCCATAAATCTTAGTAATCTCAGTATATGAATAAAACTGCCCAGTATTTGTGTTCTACATGCAAAATAGAGAGTACTTCGCAGATTCTAAGGTACTAATTCATGTTTGCGCACAGATGCGTACGCAGCTGCCCACTGGAACTATTACAAAGTCCTAAGCTGTTGAATCCTATATGATGCACCGACACAATAATGAGAAACATCAACTCCTAGGGTTGACCTATGGCTAGGCAGACTGGCCGTAGTAGTAGCAATGCTGGCACCATGTATCTCTATGTACATGATCGCTGCTGAAGGCAGATATACACCTCAAAAATAGCCATGACACTCCTGCGTTTTTGCCACAACTCCCATGTTAAATCCTCAAAAGGTCCCTTCCTGTCAATCACTCTGCATATAAATTGTCAGTGCCAGTGCGATCACAAAGGTACCTTGGCACATGTTCAGTCTGCTCAAAATCACTCATCGGCATTGTTTACAAACACGAATTAGGACCTAAATGAGGAGCATCAATTATTGTTATTGTGGTACCTATGTTTTCTGTCCTGCTAATAAACAGATATTCTATTTGTTGTTTTATTCTTCCAGACAGTGAAAATTGTCTGAAGTGTGCTGACCATGAGTGGCCCAATGAGATGAAGACTCAGTGTGCTCCCAAAGTGCTGGAGTTTCTGTCCTACACAAATGATACAATAGTTGTTTTAATCTTAATAACAACATTTGTGCTTTTTTCTTTAACTTTTCTGATACTTAAAATATTTATTTTGTACCAAGACACGCCTCTGGTGAAAGCCAACAACAAGAATCTGAGCTTCCTGCTCCTGGTCTCCATCATGCTGAGCATTCTCTCTGTATTCCTATTCCTCGGACGTCCTGTAGATGCCACCTGCATGTTGCGTCAGATCTCTTTTGGAATTCTCTTTTCAGGAGCCATATCTTGTGTCCTAGGTAAAACTATCATGGTCTATATTGTTTTTAAAGCCAATAAACCCGGAAGTTCATGGAAAAGCTGGATCAACACGAAGCTGTCTAATTGTTTGGTGTTGTCGTGCTCTTCCATCCAAGTGATAATCTGTATGAGTTGGGTGACTATCTCTCCACCTTTCCAGGAGCTGGACACTCATTCTTATAAGGGAAAGATCATTGTTCAGTGTAATGAAGGTTCTCTTATTGGGTTTTATTCTGTCCTGGGATATATGGGAATCCTGGCAGCCATTAGCTTTATTACAGCTTTCTTGGCCAGGACATTACCGGACAGTTTTAATGAGGCAAAATACATCACCTTCAGCATGCTGGTGTTCTGCAGTGTCTGGATCACCATGATCCCGGCCTATCTCAGCGCCAAAGGGAAATACATGGTGGCTGTGGAGATCTTTGCAATACTAGCTTCATGTGCTGGACTTTTATGTTGTATATATTTCCCAAAATGTTACATTATCCTGTGGAGACCAGAACTAAACACAAAAAAACATCTACTTGAGAAAGGAAATGATCGTGTCAATCATAAATAATAACTCAAATAATAAATAATGATGATGACGGTTTTGGTGTATTAGGTCAACAGTCAAAAGGTTGACAGTATCTAGGTCGATACCAAGTGGTCGACATTCCCAAGGTCAATGTGGTCAAAAGGTCAACACAGAAATGGACGACACATCAAAGTGTCAACATGATGTTTTTTATATTTTTTGGGTGTCAAATTTTCCTTTTCAGCATGTGAAACCCCAATTAGTGTACTGCGTCTCCTCACATGGTTTGCTTCACTCACCATGCTTTGGGCTAGGTTGTTATTTCCTATCGTAAACCGCATTGATGGTAATGTATAAAAAGAGTTGAAAACATGAAAAAAACTAAAAAAACTCATGTTGACCTCGTAATTTTGACATTTTGACCTTGTCAAAAGTCGATATGCATGTTGAACATTTCGTGTTGACCTACTGACTGTCAACATTTTAACTGTCAAAATACCATCTGGATACTGATGATTATGATGATGATTACGTATTATTATTAGAGATGAGCGGATTCGGTTTTACTCGGTTTTACTCGGTTCTCAAAACCGAATCTTATTGGCTCACGGATGTCACGTGTTTTGGATAGCCAATAAGATTCGGTTTTGAGAACCGAGTAAAACCGAGTAAAACCGAATCCGCTCATCTCTAATTATTATTATTATTATTATCAGCAACACACCCATTTGTCAAGGTGAATAGATGAATATACAAAAAGTCACTTACCTATATACAGTAGTAAGAAAGCCCGCCACCTGTGTGTATAGCCAAAAAGGAACTGGTGCAGGGAGATTACGTCAGTGCTGCCGGGAAGACAGTTTGCCATGGCAATAGCAGCACGAGTGTCCAGTTGCCTACGCAACTCCACACGCCCGCCAAGTGCTCCACTGCACTTCTCTGCAAGGAAAAGAAACCTAGATAATGATAGCAAATACCGCTAGACTGCAGTGTTTAATAAACAATGCACCCATGAACAATTAAAAATATACTGTAGTGTATATTAATCATTGTATGGCTACTGTATCGCATTAGTAGGATGGCAGTAGCAAAGTCCTGTCAGAGAGCTAGTGTTAATGAACAAATATTAGTGGGAAACAATAAAAATTGCATCGTGAACAATGATTAAACTAGCTGAGTGGTGGAGGGATTGTATTGAAGCTACATGATATGGGTCAGAAAGGGATAGGAGTATGGTCCTTGTAGTAGGTGGATACCCTAGCTTATCGGTCACTAGAAAATTAGTGATGTGGATGGTAAAATATATGTCGACAAAGATTAAGGCCAGAGGCTACGACTTAAAGCTGTTCAAAACCCCAAAAGAACAGGTAATGGGGATGGACCGTATGTCCTTATTACAATCAAAGCTCAGTAATGTGAGCAAGGTGTTCCGCTGGACCAGCACATACACCACTGCGAGCCCAGTACTTCCAAGAGCCACCAGGTCGCCTTGTTACAGAAGAGGACGGAATCTGAAGGACTATCTTGTGCGAACAGACATTACAGACATGACCAAGGCTGACATTAAACCAGTAACATTTTTAGCAAAGAAAGCAGGGTGCTACAGGTGCCTAGGTTGCACAATGTGCAATCACAGGCTCATAGGCTCTTCCTTTAAACACCCGCACTCAGATAAGATGCTAAAGATTAACCAAGTCATAATTTCTACATTAACCTTTGTTATTTACCTGATCAAGTGCCCATACGATCTACACTATGTCGGCAAAAACACCAGGAGTGTAAGAGAGCGCATGGCTTTACACAGTTCGGCAATCAAAGTGGCACTGTCCTCCTCCTCGTCAGATCAACCAGTGGCACGATACTTCGCTGCAATGGGGCATTTCCTTGTAGATTTAAAACACATCATCATAGATCACATTCCCAAGTCGCTACGTGGTGGAGACAGGGCTGGCCAATTGCTCCGTCTGGAAGCAAAGTGGATATATAACCTGAACACAGTCTACTCGCATGGAATGAATGAAAACATGCCTTGGAGTGTGCTTGGCTGACTTCACTCTGTATGGTGTAGACAGGAAAGGTCCTCTAGAGTCTAGTTATGGGATCCTTAGCTTAACGTATCTTGTATGGTCATTGTACTAATCTCCAGTTAAAAGTATATACATAGTATTTCTTACTGGGCTCACGCACTATTTCTATAATGCATTGTGCATAGTTTCTTTGTCAACATATAGTTTACCATCCATGTCGCTATTTTTCTAGTGACCGATAGGCTGGGGTATCCACCTACTACATGGGCCATACTATCATTCCTTGCTCCCCCATATCTTGAATCTTCAAAACAACCCCTCCACCACTCATCTAGTTTAATTATTGTTCACGATGCGATTATATTGATTCCCACTAATATTTGTTCATTAACACTAGCTGTACGGCAGGACTTATCCTTTTCCTTGGAAACTTTGTTTACATCCCTTTGCTATTGCCATCCTACTAATGCGATACAGTGGCCATGCATTGATTACTATATACTACTGCAGATGGTATCACTGTTTTTATTTGTTCATGGGTGCATTGTTTATTAAACACCACAGTCTAGTATTTGCTATCATTATCTATGTTTCTTTTTCTTGCAGAAACGCTCAGTGGAGTGCTTGGTGGGCTTGAGGAGTTGCCAAGGCAACTGGACACTCACGCCGCCGTTGCCATGGATAACCATCTTCCCGGCCGCGCTGACGTCATCTCCCTGCACCAGTCTGGCGCTGCTCCCCTCGTGTTTTCTGGCTGGCTACACACACAGGTGGTGAGCTTTCTTACTATATATGTAAGTGACTTTTTTGTATTTTCATCTATTTACCTTGACAAAAGGGCGTGTTGAATCCTGAAACGTTGGTGGCTGTTGGATGTATTTTCAATAAAAGTAATTTATATCAAGACTCCGAGTGGCCGCTGTTTCCTTTCTTCTTCATGCCCATTACATCATGGAGGGTACCAGAGCAAAGAATATCATTCATGGGAGTGCAGGGAAACCCCGTCTTCAGGGACAAACAGTACATATACAAGTGCAAACAAGGACTACTTATATACCCACCTAAACAATGCTAAAACAGTGCTCATAATGAAAAAACACTTCTCACCTGTCCGGCGCTGCCATTCCCGCCGCGTCTGGCCGCTGCTCGTGCGGGTCTCCTATGGATGACGTCAGCGGTCAGCGCCGGACAGCGAGAACCACTAAGAACGATCAGTGCGGGTGTTGCTAAGCATCTCCTGTATACAATAACAAGACGAGATGCAGTTTTTTTAAAAAGACACGTGCAGAATAAAAACGAAACCCTAACCGACACTAACAACATAATATACTACAATTAAAATGAAGATGGAAAGGAATTAATTCCACTGGAGGTTATTTCTAAATATCATTACCATGTTAATAACACTAGATATTTTTAAACAGGTATATCCTACACATTTATGTAGCGGTCATTATATAACCTATTATATCAATAAATCTCTCAAAGAAAGCATCCAAAAAATATATGTATCAACTCATTAGCCCACTGTTGGCAGGGTAAAGTGTAATTAGACCCTGTTTAATATAATGACAAACTAATATGGTGTTTATGGGGGTATTCACAGAAAACATTGGAGACCTAAGGTCTCATTTAGGCCACCAGGGGAGATTGTATTTAATTCATAAATCCAGCGACTCTCCCTCTGCATAAGGATCTTATTACGATCACCCCCTCTATGTAATGGGGGTACATGATCAATGATGATGGCACGTATGCTGGCTACACTATGTTTAGCCATCAGGCAGTGACGTGTAGCCAGCATACGTGCCATCATCATTGATCTGGATGGCACCGCAGCAAGTATTTATTACCCACAAGTGAGTTACCCACAAGTGAGTGCCGAGCCTTTGCATATCCTATATATATATATATATATATATATATATAGAAGGTAACAATAGGCGGCACTCAGCAGGCTTGTAATTGAAGAAAAGTGGTTAGTTTTTTTAGGAATAAACTAACCACTTTTCTTCAATTACAAGCCTGCTGAGTGCCGCCTATTGTTACCTTCTGTCTACATTGGGAGAGTTTTTCATCTTCCCCAGGAGGGCACCGCAGCCTGTTATTATCACGAGCAGGGAGTGCCGGGACTGTTTGTTTGGATACATATATATATACAGTAAAAAACAACAGTATGCATAGGTAGAAAAAATACAGGGTTGAGATTCTAAAACTACTTGGAGAATATAAAGTGGATAGGTGACATTCTTGCAAGAGTTTACATTCTACATGTAGGGAGTGGAGTAGAGTGAGGGAAGTAGATGAGTGAGGTTTAGGAGGAGAAAGGAGAATGATTAATGACTGGAGAGTTGAGAAAAAAATCTAATTGGATGACGAGGGTATTGTAGAGTTTCAGGGAATATAAGTGGTGGTCATTGGCAGGATGAAGTGTGTGAGTGTGGTGTGAGGAATGGATGCTGCAAATGTTGGGGGCAGAAGAGGGTTTAGGGCTATGTAGGTGAGTGAAGGCAGTTAAGTTTGCTATGGAGGACAGGAAACAAGTTGAGGCACTAGAAGTAGGGAGGAAGCAGGAGAGTGACAGTAGAAGAAAATGCAGTGGGCAGCAGACTTAAGGACAGATTGAATAGAGGTGAGGTGGGAGTTCATAAGGCCAAAGAGGTCTAGGTGAGATATGTTGAGGGTTTGAATTAAGGTGTTAGTGGCTTAAAGTGTGATGATGGCCTTATCCAGGAGATACTGCATTATAGGGAAAGAAAAAAAAGGATTTGGAGAGGCACTAAATGTAGGCAGGTATTAGGGTCTCCTGCCCTGTGCTGCCACGTCGTCATGGCAACCGGGAGACAAGTGCTAGTGGAGTAACCTGAGCGCAGCTGATACTCCGGTTCGGGTCTTTTGCTGTGCAGTGGTTATAGGCTCTGTTCACGGCAGGGGATCCGGTGCTGTTTTTTGTGCTCACAGTCTGTGAGGTCTGAGTGGGGCTTGGACAGCACCTGCTTTATAAGGCCTCTTTTCAGGGTAAGCAGATGCTGCTGAATCTTTGTTGGTTAGTCAGTTCATGAAAGTTAGCCAGTACTGTGTAGCTTTGTATTTGTTTGTTGCTTACTGCAAATAGGCCTGGGGATTTGGTATTACACTCTGCCAATCCAGACCTAGCAGTAAGACTGGAGTCAGTCGTTTAGCTTGCTGGGGTTCTGTTACTACTCTGTGAACTTAGCAAGTTTGCGGCTGTATTCTAAGACTTGCCTGTCTAATCCTGTCTCACTGTGCTAGGTGTCAGGGGCCAGTTTAGTGGCAGTAAGCTGAACCTGTGCACTGCAAGTGAGAATTAGGATTGTGGAGACTCTCCTTGTGTCTATCATTCCATCTCTGACCAAGGAGTTTACTGCCACACCCGTTGGTAACCCTTTAGGGTTTTGCTGTTGCCCTTAGCAACAGCATTTCGGGTTCTCTACGTATTAAAACACAACATCTTGCTTTTTCCATCTGAGCAGTTCTAATACAAGGGAGATACCCAGTTCCTTAGCCTCTGGGCTTCTCTGTTCACTTTGTGTGTATTTTGTTACCCTATCACCTTCTGTGTACGTTATGTCATTTTCCCCAGTTTGTCTGTGAGTCCATTTGTTTTGCATAACAGTTCAAACACCAGTACATTCCTGCAGACACTGGAGTGCATAACAGTTCTGACACCAGTACTTTCCTGCAGGCACTGGTGTGCATAACAGCAGGAATAAAAAGAGAGTAGAATTGAGGATGAAAGACAGTGGACTTTGGGGCAGAGGAAAGGGAGATGTTACAACATAAAAGAAGTCAATGAGAGAAAACAATTTAGCTAATTAGGTGTATAGAGAGTGCAAATAAATCCTTTTCATACAACAAAACCTTGTTCCAGTACTTCATCTTATTGATACTGCATTGTCAAAAACAGTGCATGAAAGTTGCATTAGAAAGATGACATTTAGGCATATTCCTAAATCAGTGGGCACCATATGTTTGTGCTGACTTGGGGATGTCACAATCCTGTCTAAATCCATATCGGTCGGTGGCTTATCTCTGCCATCTGTGCTGGATCCTTTGTCTTTTCTGCTCACTGGGATAAACAGCTCACCAGTACCATGAGTTCCCTGAGAGCTGAGTTCTCTGTATGGAAGGTAGGAATTGCTAATGAGCTGCACTTGTGTTGATTAATCTTCTGTGTGAATACTGAATTCAGCAAGTCTCTTCATGATGTGCCTACACAGCAATAATTGAGGATTGTCCATTCTGTCATTACTATATGCCTCTTTAACTCCAGTGGTCACCATATTCAACTCCCTAGGTTCTCAGAGCATGTGGCCATTACTGTCTCCATGTGATCCCACAACACTGGAGTTTCCCTCCAAGCCCAGTACTTTGTGCAGCCATGACAGTCCAGGCCAGCTGACAAGTCTGGATCCACCCCAGAGCCACTCTGCCATCAGCTGTTTGCCATGGCCAATCACCATCCAGACAGGGGTATAAAGCCAGTCTTCTCACACTGTGGAATTGCCATTGCTTTGTTGTTCATACCCTCTATGCAGCCTGCAATCCTGCTCCTAGTTATTCTAGTCTTCAGTGCTAACTCCATCCATAGCACCACCTGGCTCCAACAGCTATTCTGAGTAGCTGCACTGCTGCTGTCATCGGTTCACCTCAGTGTTCACAGGTGCCTGTCCTGTTGTGTATCTCTGCTCATTGGTCAATCCCATGGTCAATCCCGGTGTTCTGCCCTGCTCACTGGTCAATCCTGGTGTTCGGCTGTGTTCTACTCTGCTCATCACTAATGGTCTACTCAGTATCTAGCCTTCATTTTTCAAGTACTCAGCTATCCTGCATAGCTGGTCTGCATTCTCCCAGCTCATCGAAAATGGTCTACTGAGTAGCTGGCCTGCATTCTCCCAGTACTTGGCTATCCTACATAGCTAGCCTGCATTCTCCCAGCTCATCGCTAATGGTCTACTGAGAGGCTGGCCTGCATTCTCCCCGTTCTCTGGTATCCTGCATAGCTGGCCTGCATTCTTCCAGCTCACCACTGACAGACTATGCAAGGTAACTCCATGTAACCAAGTAGCTGGCCTGCATTCTCCCAGAACTCTGGTATCCTGCATTGTCCCAGATACTTGCTTTCATTCCTGGTCTCTTATCTGTTAGTAACAATACAGTTTATACCTATTGATCCATTTATTGTGCATGAATAAATCTCATAAAACCAGCTACATTCCATGTTGGTAATTCAAGCCAGTGACCCGTACTTCTGCTCAGTCCAAGTTCACAACTAAACCAACCTGTGATAGGGGAAATGTAAATGGTGAATGGTACACATATGTACCTCCTGTAAATAAGCAGAATTTTCATGGTTTGCTCATCATTTTTAATGAGATCTTTAAGGACAAAGACGGTAGAAATATATTTTTGCCAGGGTTGTACTAACTTGATACATGATGAATTGGATACAGTGTCAGTATGGGTAGATTATATATATATATATATATATATATATATATTTAGTTTTGTAGAAATAGACTGTGGTGAATATAAATAGAGTGTGTAGAGGATTGGGTGTATTTGGAAGTTGCAGGTGGCAAAAAAGTAATATAGTGACAGGTTTTCAAATATACAATATGTAGAACTGATTGTTTAGGTGTTGGAAATAATGTTGAAGTTCTAAAAACTGATACAGCTTGCCACCCAGGTCAAATACTTTGGAAGCAAGCTGAAGGCCTTGGTCTCACCAGACTAAAAAGGTAGAGCTAGAGAGTAATGGAGGGTAGGACGGGTTGCCCCATTATGGAAGATATGGTTAAGTTATTGGAGATCTGTGCATAAGTATATTTATTGCTAACAGTAAAAGGTAAGTACCATGAAACAGTAAATGGTTAAGGATAGTAGAGGGTATGTCAGAGGCTTTGGCATGTAGGAAGGCACGAGGAGATCAAGGGGTGAACTGAGCAGCATCCAACTTGTAGTCAGTGAAAGTTCTCAGTTCTCTAAACCAGTCATTTATGTATCATTTATATGAAACATTTTACAGACCAAATTAGTTGCGTCTATTTTGTGGAAACAAATTGAGAGCTTTTGGATAAAGCAGAATATTTGAAGGAATACCATATGCCCCATTACAGAAAGAAGGTGTAGCGATCAACAATTTTAATTTTGATGGGAAAGAACTTTGCAGAATAAAGGTTTGCAAAATTGGAAGTAATTTGGAACCCTAAATAATAAAACTGAGAGGTGTTCCATTGAAATAGGCCTAAACTTTGGGGTATTTGAGAAAGGGAAGGCGGAGCTCTAATAAAGATCACTTCAGTCTTGTCAATTTTGTTCTTATAGCCTGTCGAAGTCCAAAATATTATTGTCACACGCACCAAGTACAAACACCACACAGATGGCCTCCGGGCATGTACTTGTTCTGCCATACGTGCACATGCCCGCAATTTGCGTATAACCGCTCACGCGGTGGTGCATATTAGCGCGTGGTATGAGTAATTACGGTAGCATTTGCATGGAAAAGCCACAAAGACACATTTCACATTTAATCCACATAGTGCATGATTTACACACAGCCTACATGCACCACACCAGCGAGTTACACTTGCTTGAAAGGTACAATAACCAAGGAATTCACATTTACAGGATATGAAGGGACAGAGTTAGGCTAGGAGGTGGTGCTTGGTATCCAGCTGTACAGTATATTAAGAGCAATATTCCGGGTGCACTTTGCAGAAGATAGCACACTCCTGCGCATAGATATGTGCAGGAACAGAATATTAATATTACACTGTATTTACTGTACTTTGATATTCAGCGGGAACCCAGTGGAGACCACCTGCAAATGCACCTGAACCAGGCATCGCCCACCTAGTCAAACCAACCTATGACCCCTCAAGTACTGTAAATGACCAGCCCTTTGACCTATGGGTGAAGAGATTACAGTTCCTATTGTATCATGAACTGGACAAATGTATAAAAAGCCAAGCTGCCTGGCCGGTCACACATTCTCTGAGGGTCATCTATCCAGGTTGACTGAGGACCAGATCTGGGTGGCACTTGCGAAACAAACGTATGTATCATTGATATTATAATACCTTATATCACCTTAAGTCTATCAGCCAAACAATTTGTCAGTAACTTTTCATCAAGACACAGCAATGAGATAGGCCTATATGAGCTAGCATAGCTATAAGAATGGCTGAGTTGCAGTAAAGTGGAAGGGTTCTGTAGGAGATGATCATATTAAGAACTGAAACCAGTGCAGCCCTATCTGGCTTGACAGTATCTTATAAAAAGCTCCACTTACACCATCTGAACCTGGGGCTTTAGTGGCTTTGCGATGCTTGATGGCATTTGGTACCTTTAATAATGTGATTGGGGTTATCAATGAAGCATCCAGACCAGGAAATACTGAAGGACATGGTAATTTGTCCCAATCAATTGGACAGGAGAGAGAGTGTATGAGAAGACAATGGTGGTGCAGAAGAGGGGGGCAGGGAGTAAAGGGAAGGCGCAGTCCCCAGTGGTGTGGAAGAAGGAGAGTAAAGGGCTCTATAAAAGGAATGCATCACCTCTGTTATTTGTGCACTAGAAGTGGTAGGAGAACCATCCTCCTCTCATAGAGGATGCACAACCATGGGGGGACTAGGGCCCTCATGCCGAGTTGTTAGTTCGCTATCTGCTTTTACCAGCAGTGCAAACGCTATGCCGCTGCCCTCTGGGAGTGTATCTTAGCTTAGCCGAAGTGCAAACGAAAGGATCGCAGCGCTGCTACAAAAAAAATTGTGCAGTTTCAGAGTAGCTGCAGACTTACTCCTACCTTGCGATCACTTCAGACTATTTAGTTCCTGTTTTGACGTCACAAACACGCCCTGCTTTCGGCCATCCACTCCCCCGTTTCTCCAGCCACTCCTGCATTTTTTATCTGGCACGCCTGCGTTTTTACACCCACTCTCCGAAAATGGTCAGTTACCACCCAGAAACACCCACTTCCTGTCAATCACTCAATGACCAGCAGTGCAACTGAAAAGCGTCGCTAGACCTTGTGTAAAACTGCATCGGCTTTTGTGAAAGTACGTCGCGCGTGCGCAGTGAGCACCATACGCATGCGCAAAAGTGCAGATTTTTAGCCTGATCACTGCGCTGCGATCAACGGCAGCTAGCGATCAACTCAGAATGAGGGCCTAGATCCTTTAAGAAAGTTGGGCAGCAATAACCTGGTTTTATTGCAAAATTTGTGGCAGCAGTAATTTGCTGCCAAAACCTAATGATCTCCCAAGGTCTAGATGAGCTCATCACAATATATGTTAGCAGTAAGCTATGCCTGCTTAGATTGTTGGCCTTGATGGGATGTAAAATTTTGTTGATAAGCTGCAAATAGTAAAGGGCAAGTTTGATGTCAGTATTAGAAACATACAATATTATCTCTCATCTAAGTAACGATTTTGCCATCTGCCAAAATAAAAGTGGGTTAGATTATAATAGAGTGACATTATTATTTTTATGTTTCTCCTGGGCTGACTCCAACTGACAACTTGAGAGAGTTATTGAGATGAGAGGGGAAGAGCAAGTGTTTGTTAGAACCTTTGTCAACATTAGGTTATGTGGACATACAGTAACATGTTTTATTTCAGACTGTAGGGAATGTTTGGTAGTATATCTACACCCTACAGCCTTATAATTATAAGAGGCAACTGCTGATAAAAAGCAGTTACATTTTTTCAACTTAATGGCCTCCATAGGGATGAGATGGTTCCTTGCAGAAAAAAATGAATCTATGGGGGCATGACCTAGCTGTTGTAGAGAGCAGTCACATCCTGTGAGAGCTCTCACCCTCATTGTATCCCCACTGCATCCTTCTGGGTGATCGGGTGCGTGCTGTGGAATTTGGTAGCACTTCCCAGAGCTCTCACGGATTGTGGCCTTCTATGCCTCCAAAGTCTGGGCCTTGATTTGTTACCATGACTGCTGTTGCTCTCCCGAGTTGTTGGACTGGGCTCGCGCTTACTTCTGGTGTCTGGTGGAGCCCTGTCTGCTGATGCACTGCGGGTTGTAGACTTCCACTGGCACTTCTGTTCCATTGCCTGCTCGGGGGACTAGCTCTGCTACCTTGGGAGTCTCTGGCCTGGCTGCCTATACTGGCCCTCAGGTGGCCATCTTGGATCCCTCCTGTACACACTGCAGGCTGTGGTCGCTATGGCCAGGAGAATTGTAGTGGGCCCTGGACTGCCGTCAATTAAGATCTGAGGTGATTCTCTCCCTCTGTGCCCCCTTAGACTGGATTGTGTGTTGTGGATGAGCTGGGTCACTGAGTGATAACTGGGGGAATAAACCTCTACCTCCAGCACCCACGATAACTCACTTTGTACTATCTCTCCCACCCTAACTATACCTGGCACTTCGCTGGTTTGACCTTCAGAGACTGATTAATCTAATCTTGCTACTGTATGTACCACTCCAACCTCTCTGACTAAAGCAGTCAGCAAGATACACTATGACATATTTTTCCCTTTTTTCTGAGATTATTGAGGTTGGGACTTCCTCAAGTGGTGGATTCTGAAAATTACACCCCTTTACAGATTTACCTGCATTATAACAACCGATCTCCTTTACTCCTCAATGTCTGCACCTTTACCCTATGCCTTGAGTTATTGTTGTTGCCATTGCGAGTCCCGCTGTTTGTATGGGCAGGTGTATGAGGTCTCTGCTTGCAAAGAGGGGATAGTGTGATGCGATTCATAATAGGATATGCTTATTTTACCTTAACAAGTCTTTTAAGTAGACCTCATCCTGGATCTTACTGTCCTGACCAATGGCAAGACATCACAGCTCCAGTATATCTGCATATATTCAAGACAAATCCTCACAAGCCACAGCCTTTCGTTAACTATTTGGAACATCCTTTTCTGAGTCCAACTCCTCAGTGCTGCCCTCACTGCCTATCGCCTCTAACTACATTGATGGAGATATGGATTTGGATTCTTCCCTCAAGAGCCATTCAAGTCCAGCTGGTATGTAGACCTCCAATATGGTTGCTGTCCTATCTGAACTGCGGTCTCTCCCAACTCATCAAGTCATTCAACAAGACCTGCTAACCATGGAAAAATGGATTTAAAAATACATTCAATCATGCATCTATACAATGCAATCTGACCTCACCCAGGTGGCACACAGGATCAATGTTCTGAAGGAACACAGAGATGAGATGGAGTATAAAATTGCAGACTTACAAGACCTTATCTCCCATTATTCTCATACTTCATCTGATATGAGATGCAAGCTGGAGAATTTTGATAACAGAGGTCGGTGAAATAATTTGAGGGTTAAGGGTCTCCCAGTAGATACCTCCTCAAGGCATTGTTGATACCTTGACCAAAATATTCAATGAACTCCTGGATGCTGCACCAGACTCCCAAATTATTATGTTTGATAGAGTGCATAGGGCTCTACACCCAAATGTGCTCCCACAGACAGGCCATGTGATGTCATTTGTCATCTTCATTATTTTCAATTGAAAGAGGACATATTGAGAAGATCCAGATGGGTCTTGGAAATTAATTCAATGATCATCAAATACAGGTCTTCCAGGACCTTTAATGGGCTACTTTACAACAGAGACTTATGTTTCACCTCCTCACTGAAGCACTTCAGAAGAGGGACATCAGATTTCACTGGGTATTTCCTTTAAGAATCCAAGTGGTCAATGAGGGTACTCACTACATACTTCAGGAATATGAGTATGTACCATCTTTCTGCTCCTCATTGGGACTTGCATTACATGCTTTGACATTGACTTTGCCTTGTAGAGAGCTTTGGAAAAAAGTTTATAATTCCAGAAAGCGCAACCATGCTGATGCAACTGACAAAACCTCTGAGGCCCCCTGAGCAGAAACTTTGTTTCAGCTTTATCCTTTTTCATGCATTGTCATTAGCACAAGTGAATGCTAGGGCACATATTGTTTAGGGCACTCTTATAAGTGTCGGTTTTGTTACTGTTTCCAGTTGCTCTTGCCACCTACACTGAGAGATGCTTCTTCTACTTTTTGCATTTTTTTTATATTTTTATTTTTTTCTATGTTACTTATTATTACCTAGCCGATAGATGGATTTCTATTGTTGATACAGGCCAATGCAGTTGTTACCCACTTAGACTAGTTTTATTATACCATATCCTACAAAAACAATTGTTTTTTTTTCTTGTTGCTTATGATTGTCACATCCACGAGTGCCCTCTGAACCTCCACTCTCTGCGGCAAAGTTTTTAGACCATTGGATATTTTGGATTTCCCATGCTTTCAGTGCAGAGTTTGTTAGGTTTTTTTTGTTTGTTTTCCTTGATCAGTGTGTACTCCCAATTTGGGATGCAATACTTTATCACAATTCAAGTTTTGTGTATGTCTCCTACCCTTCCCAACCAGCCTCCTTTTTCAACAGGTACGGAATGCTCCAGATGCTTATGTAGATGGGACGACTGATGGTCGACATATGAATACTTTGTCACTCCATCGCTCTTTCAATGACTAGAATAAAATTACTTTATTTCAATGTGAAGGGTTTGAAAATACCAGAAAAGAGGTCTGGTCTCTTACACAGTTTACATACTGATAGGGCTGAAGAAGTATTCCTACAAGAAACACATTTTAAGAAGGGTGAAACCCTGGGTCTTCAGTCACGTCACTTCCCACAGGGCTATTTTAATGATTACTCAGGGGAGAAGGCCAGAGGTGTAGCCATACTACTCACCAAGCATCTGAGACTTAGTAATGTGTTGGAAATGTTAATAGGAGATGGGAGGGGGTTATTGGTTAAGGCCACTATAGTTCACCAGAAATTTACTTTTGTTAACCTGTACCTCCCTAACTAGGGCCAAACCCGTTTTCTTAGAGATTCCCATGAATTTGTAGAACAAAACATAGAAGGCATTCTCGTAGTAGGCAGTGATTTTAAGTGGGTACTAGAACCCCAATTAGATACCTCTATTAGGTCTCCAAGGACCACGTTAAAGGACTCTAAACAATTTAGGTGCATTTTACAGGATTTTCAATTAGTCAACACTTTGCCTCTTTTACACCCCACGGATCTGGATTTTACCTTTTTTTCGTCCCCACATAACTCGTATTCCCATATAGACTACTTCTGCATTAGCCATATGTATATCGATCTTTTAACTGATGCAACCATTGGCCAAATAATGGGATCAGACCATGCTCCCATTACACTCTCCCTATCTCTTCCCCACCCTCCTCTGTAGTATTGCCATTTGCATTTTAATGAACAGCTCCTGAGAGACTCCCACTATCGAGCTCAACTTAAAAAGCCAATATATGACTTTATCATTTTAAACACGGCTAATAATATTTCCCCAGTAACACTGTGGCAGGTGCACACATGTGTAATCAGTGGGAAATGTATCCATTTAGGAACATATCTAAAGAAAAAAAGAGCTGGATGTAGAAATGCCCTGCTATCAAAAATTAAAATGTATAGAACTCTCACATAAATCTACACTCATATATGACACAATTGACGACCTCCAAAAATCCCGCTTCACGCTTACTAGTCTCCTTAGTAAAGGAACCAAATAAGCATTCCATCAGTGTCGCCACAAATATCATAGAGGGGGGAATAAACCATGTAAACTTTTGGCATGAGCCCTTAGAGCTAAAAGATCCCTGACTTACATCTCTAAACTGAAGGATATTAATGAACTATCTCATGCCAATGAGACAGCGATTGCTTGGAGCCTATATCACTGTTATTCCAAAAGATGCTAAAGACCCATCCCTCCCCTGTAGCTATAGACCAATTTCCCTGCAAAACTTATGGCTAACCACCATGTGCCACTGCTGTCGAATGTGGGTCACCTTGATCAGGTTGGTTTCATCCCGGGCAGAGAAGCGAGAGACAATACTATCAATGTAATTGATTTGATAGCGCATGCTCAGTAGGTAAAAACTTACTTAAATCTTCTGTCTACGGATGTGGAAAAGGCCTTTGATTGGGTTGACTGGAAGCAGTCTTAAGGCATTTGGGACTAGGGAATATCTTCCTGCAGAAGATTCTTTCACCTTATAGGGCTCCTTCGGCACAGGTCAGGGTAAACCAGATACTTTCTGAACTGATACAGCCCTTGATCTTTGAATTTTGTATGGAGGCTTTGGCAAGTACAATTAGGGGAAATCCCAACATTATGGACTTGCAAGTTGGCAATATTAATCACCATCTGGCTATTTCTGCAGACAATCTGTTAGCAACCATAACCAATCCACTGGTTTCCTTACCCAACCTTATAGAGAAATTTACATGATTTGGAAGATTATCTAAATTTAAAATGAATTATTCAAAATCCACTGCACTGAACATCAATCTCTCTGCTCCAATGTCTCAGCCCTGTCTGTGTTATTTCCATTTGTCTGGCACCCCTCACACATTAAATATATGTGTATCCTGATTCCCTCATCGCTTAAAATGACAGTCACCTTTAAACATACCCCTCTTCTTCGTAAATTGCGACAGGGGATGGATCAATGGCTCACACAGAAGTTCTCTTGGCTTGGATGTATAAACAGTAAAAATGAATATACTCCCCAGATTACTATATCTTTTTCAGACAGTCCCGCTGAAACTCCATCCTTAGTTCTTATCAGTTGCACATAAGGCGCCCAGTCATTTTGTCTGGGGTGGCCAAAAGCTTAGATTCAACCACATGGAAGTCTCAGGGTTGCCAACAGCTGCCAATGATCTCAGTATACTATCAAGCCACGGTTCTACACAGGATTATGAACTGGTCTTGCACAGGTTTAGATAGGCAGCAATGGTTGGACTTAGAGGCTTCTACCATGAACCTTAACCTGCATGCCTTATCATAGTATTTCAAAATTAGACGCATGCTACACCCGAATATAGGCCACCACTCTAGCTTTATGGAAAATGATTCGTCTTAAGCCAGGTATCTAAACAGAAAAAACTTAACTCTTGCCCATTTTTGATAACCCAATGTTTCCCCCAAGGAATTCAGGTGGTATAGCTTCTAGATGGAGGAGGGTGGGTGTGACCAGGGTGTGTCATTTGATCACCAATGGCAAACTCAAAGCATTTTCAGAGATTTGTGAGAATGAAGAGATCTCCACAAAAGATTATTGGGTCTATCTTCAGTTATGCCATTTAATTTCCTCATAGGTGGATTACTTGGTCTCCATAGGGACCTCACACCATTTGAGTCTATGTGTAATCAGCTCTTATTCCCCCCACATATAGTATTGGGTATTTACAAGATCCTCATACAGGTACATGGCTAGTTCCCTGACAACCCCTCTTTCTGCAATCATGGGTTAGGGACTTGGTACTCTAATGGAATTAATTCTACACTTTCAATAAAAAAATGTTTTATTTGAAATTTATGCAGAAAATTCATATTCTGCTATACCAAATCAATACTTTAATGTTCTTATTTTAATCTGTGGTGTTTCTACTTAATATTTTAACATTATTTGTCATGTTAATGCTTTTAATTTTTTTATTACAAAAATATAAACTGTTATTAGTTACACCATGCAATTTTCGGGTTGACATTTTCATGTACTAGCAACACATAATGTCGCGAGAGTTAAATCAACCAATTACGGGGTGCATGGGGAGCAATTGTTACAAACAATTTCATCATTGTTTTTAGTCAGCTATTGTGTTTTGAGAAGTTAAGATGTGAGTTTAACTGAATTTTATGATTTTAACTGCTGTCAAAGT
The DNA here is from genome assembly GCF_028390025.1 of Pseudophryne corroboree. NCBI lineage: Eukaryota > Metazoa > Chordata > Amphibia > Anura > Myobatrachidae > Pseudophryne > Pseudophryne corroboree. The sequence goes on along the minus strand of NC_086447.1, from coordinate 28,053,908 downwards.
GTTAATAATGAATAAAATGGCTCTGAATACCTTGAAACATGTTGACTGGTCACCACGGAAGAGAGGCAAAGCCATTATAGTTTTGTGAGGAATTGTATACCTATGAAGAAATTGTGAAGAGGTTGGGTGGTGGGGCAACGAAGTCAGGTGTGAGTAAACTCTGCATAAGGGTTGCGAGCAGTGGCTCGATGAAATCAGCTGCAAGAACTGGGAGAAAGCCCCCCGCTTACAAAACAATATGAGTGCAGAATCTGTCGCCTGGCCCTGCAGGACCGTCGAAGGTCTGCAGAATACATCAACAACATAATTAAAACATCTGGTGTCCAAGTTTGTGACTGAACCATGCGAAAAAAACTTTGTGACAATGATTTGCAAGCTAGGATTCTGAGAAAGAAGCTATATCTATACCAGAAACAGAGGCAGAAACATATAGATTGGGCTCTGGCACACAAAGAGTGGACAGTGGAAGACTGGGACAAGATTATTTGGAGCAACAAAACCAAAATCAGCCTTTTCGGGAGTGACAGATTGAAATTTGTTTGGCGTTGGTCTCGGGAAGATCTTTTGCCCAAGTACACCACAGCAACTATGAAGCACCCAGTGAGTGTGATGATGTGGTGAAGCATGGCCAGCCATGGTTTGGGACATTTGGCTGTCATTAATGGCAATATCAATGCCAAAAAGTATCATGAAGCAGTGCTGGAGGCGAAACTGTTGCCCACAATCGAGGATTTGTTTGAAGGTGACCAACAGAAGTGTATCTTTCAGCAGGATGGAGCGCAATGCCCCACTGCCAAGAGTTCCATGAAATGCTTCTGTGATCACCAAATAACTGTAATTCCTTGGCCAGTAAATAGTCTGGATTTAAATTCAATAGAAAATCTTTGGTCAAGGCTTAAAGTGATGGTATCACAAAAAATCCAAGTAACAAGAGAAAGCTGCTCGAAGCCATAATCCAGGTCTGCTACCACATGATTTCACCTAAAGATCTGGGACGTTTCATTCAATTGATGCCTCAACAAATCTAGGCTGTTCTTAAAAACAGAGGATATCCAACAACATATTAATTTTGTGTATTGCTGAAATTGTATAATTTTTTTCCATAATAAAAGCATACCTGTAAATTCATGGTTTTACTGAATTTTTCACTGGAAATTTGACAAATGACAACTTAAAAATAAATATTAATGATTATACTCACATATACTTTGATTGGAATATAAATTATAACTGATTATAATGGAAAAATAATGAATAAACATGACATTTTCAAAATTTCCTAAAATTGTCAAGAATTAATTCAGGGAATTAAGGTCAATTTGGAAAAACATTGTGAAGTTATGAGACATTGCTCTATAAATTTGGAAGTTGTTGAAACACAGATAAAATATTGACAAGACGGTATAGATACCCTTCTCTCTTGCATTAATTGTATCCCTCAGTATACCTCTATGTTTGCGCTGTGCTAGGGTCAGAGGCACGTTAATCCCTATTTGGTTGGATTGTCCCTTAATCACTACTTTTTGGAATAAGGTCATAGAGCAGACATTGTAGGCTTTCAGGCTCCAAGTGGGCCAGACTTCTGGTTATTTAAGTATAAAAAGTCTCTTCGTATACATTTAAACAATGTGGCAAGGGCTATTGTCCCAGTACATTGGCGCTCTGTAGAACTGCCAAAACTGTGTTAATGGGTCCAGCGCATAGACTTTTATATGAAAATGGAAGATGTTTTCTATGCAGCCCTGGAGAAACATTCAGATTATGTAGCCACCTGGTTTAACTGGCAGGAATTTAAGGCAACCGGGTCCTATGCTGCTCTTGTGCTCCGCAATCTAACCTAGGATTATGCCAGTTTGTCTCTTTTGTTAGCTGACCACTGGATCATTCTTCAGATTTCCCTTAATAAACTTTCCTTCCCTCTTCTCCTGTCTGTCATCCCCCACTGTTGTACTGTGTCCTGTGTTTATTAAAATTTTGATGACTTTTCACTGCTGACCATTCTTCTTCCACGTGAATTCATGCTTTTGGTTATATTCATGTGTCTGATTACATTTGTATACTTCTATTTTACACTAATATTATTATGTTGTGAAATTACCAATGATTTCTTTATCTTCTCATATGTGGTGATTATTGTCATTTTCAAAAATTAAGCTTTTACAAAATAAATATATATATATATATATATATACTGTTTGTATGTTTTAAATAAAGGAGGCTCTGCTGCCTATTAGCCAGAGAATTGATTACTTGAATATTCTAAGTACTACTTTTTGTAGACGTCAGGTCACAAAAGAAGGTCATAATACCAAATACTCCTAGACAGTAATTCAATTAAGTGCGGAAGACTTAAAAAAAACTCACATCACAGAGTTTTTACTCAGCTGCAGGGTTTTGCTATTCACTTGCAAGACAGAAAATGGGATGCAGTGATTTCTACAGAAATCACTGCGTCTTTATTCACGCAAATCCATAGCAAGTCTAATTTTTTCCTAAATCATAATTTTTACGAAAAATCACCTGGACTTTCTCTGGCACCCTTGTGGCACCCTTCAATACTAAGTAAGCAATTGGATGTTTCCATTTTGATTAATGAGTCTGCAAATATTCACCTTCTGAAGTGGTGTCTTCTCCAACATTGGGATCTGGACTCCTACAGCAGTGTATGTGAGTGTCTTTGAGTTTGTGTGACGCCCCCATCCCCTCATGTACTGTAAGTATCATCCTTCAAGGCAGAATCTAGAAGACCTACATCTTCCAGAAGCCCTCTGCACAGTAAGATTGAGGGCTGACACTGGGAGCCACAGAGACCTCTAGTATCATGTTTTTTACATTCCACTTGGTTTTCAGAGCTAAAAGCCCTGTGAACATTTTTCTCTGGATATCGGGAGTGCGCATATCTATGGTGATTCAAAATTGGTCATGATGGGTGCAAGGTTTTTTTTCTGTAGAAAACCTTGGGCCAAGTTGAATTCCCCCCTAAAGAACTAGGAAAACGAACATAAACATGTCAACACTGGCAATTTGTTGACCAAATTGGGAGTAGAAAATGAAAGAAAAAAAAGGGGGTACGATACACAGTGGGGACACAAGTGGCAATAATGTAAGCAGAATTAGCACAAAGTAACAACTGGATGGTAGGAGACTTCCAGTATAAATGACAATACATCTAAAATGGAAATGATACAGAGCAACTGAGCCAGGAAATTGATTTGAACACCACCAGGTCGAGCAGTATAAACCAAACACAGGCAAGCAGAGAGTGCCCCCATCAGTGAGCCTAAATATAAACATTAAGGAGCAGTATAAAGTATATTTGGTATACAGGGCATACAAACTTACAATATCTAAAATTGTCAACAACATATTTAAAGGGGATGATCTTACGCTCTTCAGGTGTCAGGAGAAATGGGACCATTTAGGCCAGTTAACGTAGCTGGTTGAGGACTATGTCCATAGTACAATTTAGGTGCCAGAGTGTAGAGGATCTGAAATACAGTATCAGAACATTCAGCACGGGACTCTTCAGAAATAAGCTGCAGTACCTGCCAGGGAGTTGAAGTCCTTGTGGGATAAACCATTATATACGCATACAAGTGCAGGGTAGAGTAATCCTAATTAATGTCCATGCTTAATAAGTTGATGGTAAAGGACAAGTTTTTAAAGGCTATCATTTATTTTTCTTTCACTACGAAATTTTTATTTTTAGTTCACTATGAGTAACACAATATATGCAAGAAATAGTTGTTTTCCAAAAATTACAAAGGTATTTTATTTTGTAACCAAAATACAGTAAAAGTTACATTTTTATGATATAGTACCTTAAGACTGTGCCAAAGAGCAGCAATATGGATTTCCATTTTCTACTTTATGGAACTGTTGTGTATAGAAAATCTATTCTAATACCAATTACAGAACTAGATTTGTACAAACAAAACGGCTATACCTGAACCTAATACCTGGGTCAACACATTTAAATATAATAAAGCTTTATGTTCTGGCTATAGTTTTAGAAAATAAGATACAGTAGATATGGTTTGTCTGATTGTCAGTTACATTTGGATGACCTTAGAAACAACAAGTTTTATCCATTGAGGAAAAACAAATATTTCTTGATTGAGACCTCCTCACCCAACTGAGTAATCCTGAATGGAAACACCAGAATAAAAGATGAGGCAAACATCACAACTACAGTAAATAAGAGAAAGATATGTGCAAATAAAGTAACCCATCAGTAACCACTAACATGATAATGAGAATGAAGCTTTAAAGAGTTCCAATCTAATAAAAAAATTAACAAGTTCAACAATCTTAGTAGTTAAACAATGAATAAGCAAAAAAGAATAGTCTCCTGGAAAGGGGGATAATATTTTCAGGCCAGTAAGTCTAAGGCGATTGTTTTAAAACAAGTACCTTATAGAAATGTTAGGAGAAAAAACATTCCAACTTTGAGGCAAGGAATATTACTACCTGTAATAGAGTTGAAGTATTTAATTTACCAAATATGGAGACAGAGAGGTCTACTGATTTTTTAGAGAAATTAAAATGAATAAAGAGGGATCCACATTTAGAGTACAAATTAGGAATTAACCCAAATTCAGGACAGAAAAGAAAACAAAGAGAGGAAAATGAGGAGGAATGATGTACCATCAGTAAAGAGTGCAATTTTTAATTTGTCCAAGCATGTACTAAATAAAAATGAAACAAGTTTTTTAGAACATGGTTTGTTTTTTGTGCTTAATAGAGGGTCAAGTAGCTCTAATCTTTTTGTTGATGCAGGAACATTTATAAGAAATATTAAGCAACACTTAAATATATAGAAGAAGCTCTGCAAATTCTGTCAGATGAAAGTACCTATACTATACTTGAAAAGGATCCAAAAGAAGGTGTTGTAAGTAAGACTATTAATAATGGTTTGCAGAATGGTGCTAAAAATATTGATGAATTTGCTTTTTTAAAAGAATTATACCCCAAAAATGGGAATATTTTATTTTCTGCTGAAATTTCATACCTGTAAGAACTTTAGCTCAGATGTATTAAGCCTGGAGAATGGATAAAGAAGTAATTCCTCCACAGTAGAATCCTTTAAAAATAGACTAAAGATTTACCTATTAACTCCCGTGTTTCACTAATATCTACTGTTAAGCTTGTTTTGTATTTTGAGCTGTAAAGACAAATGTTAAGGACTTTGCGACCTATTAGGAGAAATGTGCTATAATATTATAACATAATAATAATAATTATTATTATTATTAATACCAGCCCTGGACCTCTCAGCCTTAGCTGTTAAGGGGAAAAAGAGGGAAAAAATCATCAGGGCTGAACCAGGCATGGGGTTGGTGCTATAGCATGGAGACACACAATGTGGTGCCCTCCTGCGACACCAGCAACTACTGTAGTTCCAGACTGGTCCATGCAGGACTTAAAATAAATTAGGTCATCCCCCTTAAGGAACCACCAGCCCTGGTGGTGGTGGGTGCTGGGTTAATGGTAAGAGAATAGAAAATAATATTGCTCTTTAGAAATGGTCCAACAAGTGCCAGTATGCTTAGATATTAAGGGCCTGATGATATTAGTATCCAACTGTAAAGAAAATATGAAATAACCACTGTATTCAAACAATGATTATGGTAATTCTTTAACAAAAATGGAAAATGAGTTATTTGCACTTTTAACATGGATTCAGCTTAATTCCTAGTAGTGATCACTAAACTACAAAATACATGTAAATACAAAGCATAAAAATAGAATAAGTGTTCCCTATTTGGGATTAATCTCTTAGAATAATAATAGACTTAATTTCACAATGATCCAGTGTCCAAACCAAGCATACAGTAATGAAAAAGTGTCTGGATCCTAAAATACTCTTCTGTTCACATTATGCAGTACTTCAAAAACATATAATAATACCACTTCTCATAGTGCAGATAAGTCAGTTAAAATTCTAACCAGCAGAAAGTAATATATACTGCGTACCCTTATTGGGCCTCAAAACGGTCAACGTGACAGCAGAATTGTTATAATGGAGTATTACACAACGTCACCATGTGTGGCCTTTAGCAAAGGAAAAGCAGTCAGTAAGAAAGGTAGATGGAATTCACCAGTGGAGGAGGATGTGCCTACTAGATGTGACCTAAACTGTAGAGAGAACAATGTCAGAGGAGAGGTCTAATACCTGGAAATGCCATGGTACAAGTTAACGTGTGCTGGATTTAGCTACAGATGTTTGTGGCGGGAACTATTTTTGTTCCTGTTTCTAAAATATAATTTACAGCAGGCTAATCACTATCTTTATCTAGGAAGATAAAGGGCCAGGATAGGGGTGACAGGGCCAGGATAAGGGTGAAAGGGCCAGTATAAGGGTGACAGGGCAAGGCCAGGGTTGACAGGGACATGACAGAACACAGGGCATGGTAGAGATTGGTATTAGGAACAAAACAGTGGTGACAGACAGATGTGTCTCACTGGAGTCACTGCTGCTGGCTGCTGCTGTTCCACTCCAACCTGTTGGGATCTGGTGCTGGTGGAGACTTGGCATGGCTGACTCTCTCAGGCTGGAGTCCTGCTTCCCCTGCCATTTCGCATCCCTCCCACCCACTCCTTAGTCACACACTGCGGACCTCGCGTGACTGCCAGGCACTGTGGCTAGGGGAGACTGGGAGTGACTGGTTAGCCCCCAGGAGATGCTGCAGCTGGAGGGAGGAGGGGGTCAGAGCCTGCAAGCAGTGCAGACTTCTGCAGCGCTGCCCGCCGGCTAAAGTGTGAAGGACCCGTGCGCACCTCACTGCAGGCGGCAGCGCTGCAGCTAATGGTGGGATTACTGGGGCTGTAGATAACAGAGGCAGTACGGAACCTGCACAGTGGCAGGTGCCCCACAGAACTGCAGCTAAGAAGCATGGAGTGTGCCAGAAAGTGACGCTTCTTTACGCCAGAGAGCCCCTGCTGAGTATGTTGATGTGGGGAGTCAATCACACATTGAGCCGGTGCCCGTCTGTCTGTACGGCATACCGCCTCACACACCCCCATACCTCCCAACTGTCCCGATTTACACAGGAAAGTCTCTTTTTTGGGTATGTCCCGCTGTCCCACCTGCGGGCCGCAGTGTCCCGCTGTAGGGGGAGGCAGTTGAGAAGCTCCTGTACTTGCTGTTCTGCTTAGCAGAGCAGCAGTGAAGAGACGCTGTGCGCATGCACACAGCATCTATTTAGTGGAGACAGGAGGAGAGGGGGCATCAGGGGGTATGGATTAAGGGGGGGTACGGCAGCAGAGCCAGATTAAGGGGAGATTCAGGGGGTACGTGCCACAGGCACCACAGTTTTATGGGGCTCCCCGGCTGGAGTAACTCTGTCCCAGCTCTGAAGCTCTACCGTCCTGCCAGAAACAGCAGCAGCATTGTGCAACAGTCAGCACACGCTGCTGCATGTTGGCAGGTGTGTGGTGTTGAAGGGAGGCAGCAGCCTCCCTGCTTTCTTCTGCCTGTGCAGGTGTGTAGGGGTGAACGACCACCCCCTCTGGATTTACCACTAGCTGAGGGGCCAAAATCATATAAAAAATCCAAGAATTTGCATAAGGGGGTGTGGCCACATGTCCCGTGATTAGGCCACCCCCCGGACCCACAGTAGGCACAGCAATAAGACAGGGCGCCCTGTCTCAAGGGCCTTGGGCCCCCTGAATTTATAATCCACCGCTGGGGGCATGCCAGCAGCTCACAGAGCGCTGGGCATGACCCCTCATTGATGAAAATGGGGGCGTGGCTCACTGTCATGGGTCCTTCGTGAATCCACGCCCCTTGTCATTGGTCACACCCTTTTTTTGCCACACGTGTGACCCTCCTTCTGTCTGAAGAAAGCTGTGAGGTATGCACCCCTGTGTGCCTGAAGAAAGCAAGAAAGCTGGGAGGTATGCACCACTGCCTGTGCCATGCCCATACCATTCTGCTTCTGCTCCTAGTCTCCTATAGATTTGCTCAGATCTGTGACTCATTTGACTAACTCCGCCCAGTGTTGTGACTTCACCCAGCGTTAGCAAATGATGCACAAAGTCCCAGATCTGGGCTAATATATAGGAGATTATTATTATTATTATTATTATTATTATTATTATTATGTTGTTGTTCTACAAGGGATCCAATGCACCACTTATCAGATTAAGCAAACAATATACATAAACAAAACATAATCATCATTAAAAAATTACAGTGTTGAGATTATGTTATTGCAGTACTTTGGGAATATAAAGTGACAGGGATCACAGCAAAGTAGAGGGAAGTAGATCAGGGGAATCAGAGGTTTGAATGTTAGGAGGAGATATTCTAGGCTTGGGTAAAGAGATAAGTCTTCAGAGTATGTTTAAAGGCTGCCTGGTTGGAAGGCAGGTCTGACTAGGTATATGGAGGCAGTTTAGAGGCTAGAGGTGGAGAGTTAATGGACATTGGTAGAATGAAGTGTGAGAGGGTGTGTGGGGATATGTTGGAAGGAAAAGAGTATATGACAGTAGGCAAGTGAGGGCAGTCAAATTTGCTCTGGAGGACAGGGAGACAATTGAGGGACTAGATGAATGGGGAAAGCAGAGGTAGAATGACAAAAGAAAAAGATGCAAAGGGCAGCAGAGTTAAGTACAGACTGAAGAGGGTGAGACAAGAGTTCAGGAGGCCAGAGAGGAAAAGATTACAGTGGACTAGGTGAGAGATGATGATGGTTTTATGAAGGTGTTCATGACTTACAGGGTGAGGAAGAAGAATACTATATTGTAAAGGTCAATTGATATTAGGCTTTGACGAATTAGAGGGTTGACAGCAGTGTCCAATGTGGCTGTGAGTTTGAGAAGGACAAGAATGTAGAAATGTCCACTGAAACAGTGATAATCTCATTAGTGACCTTGTGGTCATTGTAGAAACTTTGAGGCATATGAGAAGGGATTAAAGGAGAGGTCAAGGGATTGCAAGATTCCATTTTATTTTGTTCAAGATATTGGTAGCTGGTTTTAAGTACTGTGGGAAGACACTAGAGGAGAGATAAGTTTACCAGATGAGCAATGTGGTATCTGACATGAGGAGTGGGTTAGATGGGGCAAGTTTGTGAAGGGCAGCAGAGATTGTGGAGGTCAATGTTTTCCTTCCATCAATGTTTTCTACCGATACAGAAAAAGGTTGGCAAAAACACATTTACGAAAACAGCTGGAATACCTGATAACAAAAGTCAATGGGGGTAATTCAGATCTGCTCCCAGCATCAAATTTGAAATCTAATGGGCAAAATCATGTACACTGCATGGGGGGGGGGGGGGGCAGATATAACATGTGCAGAAAGAGTTTGAGTTAGGTGGGTAATATTGTTTGTGTGCAGGGTAAATAATTGCAGATTTATTTTTTAAACCCCAATTTAGATTTCAGTTTGAACACACCCCACCCAAATCTAACTCTCTCTGCAAGTGTTACATCTGCCCCACCTGCAGTGCACATGGGGGTAATTCCAAGTTGATCGCAGCAGGAAGTTTGTTAGCAGTTGGGCAAAACCATGTGCACTGCAGGGGAGGTAGATTTAACATGTGCAGAGAGAGTTAGATTTGGGTGTGGTGTGTTCAATCAGCAATCTAATTTGCAGTGTAAAACTAAAGCAGCCAGTATTTACCCTGCACAGAAATAAAATAACCCACCCAAATCTAACTCTCTCTGCACATGTTATATCTGCCTCCCCTGCAGTGCACATGGTTTTGCCCAACTGCTAACAAAATTCCTGCTGCGATCAACTTGGAATTACTCCCATGGTTGTGCTCATTAGCTAACATATTTGCTGCTGTGATCAGAACTGAATTAGACCTAATGTTTCCATCCAAAACAGGCACATTTTTAAGACCAAATAGGTTAACGTGCTAATTTTACCAAAATAAGATATTGAACTCTCACTGTTGATAACAAGCACTTAAAGACAGAAAATGGATCAATGTTATGTTAAGCTTATTATTTAAATTTAACGGTTATGCTTATGTTTCCATTCCAGGTTATCATGGAATTATATTCGCTCTGGACTACCAAATACAGAAGGCAGCTCAATCTGGCTGGTATTTGGGGCTGGTCACTCTAATTATGTAGTTAGCCGGTAATAATTTTTTCAGTGAGGCTGAGCTGTGTCCCGTATATTCTCAATGGGAGATCCCACACTAATTTTAGAGGCAGGTGAAACAACAGTTATTGTTTTAGAGTGTATTGTCTATTGAGTGGATATATAACATTTTTACAATATAACTGGCTGCCCTTTCAAATGTTTTAGATTTTTTTTTTTTTTACTTTTTGCAGTCATGGCTTAAATATTAATTTTAATATGCCATGATTTCTATTTCTATGTATTCTTTTTTAGTGTTAGTGTATAATAGGTTTACAAATTATTGTATTGTTTACTGCCATAATTTCTAGTTATTTTTGTTTTATTTCAATGAAATAAATAAATAAATAAATAAATACATATTTGTATTCTTGCATCCCTGTTTTATTTATTTATTTATTTTTATAATTTCATCACCATCTTTACCATTAATGTTTTATTCTCACAGATGATTTTATTTTATATTAAGATAACTATAAAAAGGGTTAGAATATTACTGTACTTTCATTATATTAAAAGAAATTAGAATATGCATTGTTTTATTCTTTGTTCTTCATAGTGGGAATAACTTCTTATGTTTTTTTTATAGATAAACTTTCTAGGTATCATTTATTATATGTATTTATTCATTGTGTTATTATTGAACTTATTGTTTATCCTTGTTAGTGATTTTTTAAGGTATTCAAGATGTTTCTATAATATAGTATCTCTCTTTTAAAGTGAAACAAAAAAGTGGACATGGTGATACAGTATACATACAGTACAATGCAGTACAGTACAGTACAGTACATTATAAAGACATGTTTAGTTGTTCTTAAAAGAAAAGAACAAGTGTTATTTCTAATTAAAATAATAAATAATATTACTTAAGATAGTGTTATACTGTATTTCTGACTGGTGCCACTGACTGATAGTAATGAACTTGAATAATGAATGTACTTATTATACAAATAACTTAAAGATGATTATATTTATCTACTCTGTTATGAGTTATGAAGAATAATAGTAATAATTAATGTAGTAACAGGGGGAAAAAAACAAGATTTGCAGGGGCAGGATAGATAGATAGATAGATAGATAGACAGACACACAGACCCTTATCCTGTTCTAAAGACTATTAATGTCTAATAGAAATTGAAATCAAGGTAAATCTCCTGTTAGTCCAAGACCAATCCAAACCACATACAAAATATATACAGGGTATATAAGAGGGTGCCTATTAGGATGGTATTTGAAATATTCAGTTATCTGTGTAGCGGTCCTTCCAAAGTTGCAACAAATAAAAATTAGGTTCTCTGAAAAGATTCTCTGAATGTCTTTTCAACATTGATTACTTCCTTTAGCTGAAGCAATTAGAATGGGAAGTACATTTGTTTATTTGGATCCTACAAATAGACGCTCATATCAGAAGCACCTAAAATGATAAGACTTTCACAGTGAAGTATAATATATTACTAAAATATTTATTCATAAAAGACATATGTATTTATTTACATAAAAATATGCTTATGTAAGGACATTTTCTGACTTCAGTATAGCCCCACTTTGGCAAGATGTCATCAGCTACCTGTCTCACCCTGCCAGCAGGTGTGAGCTCATGACAGAGGCCATATCTATGAGATCAAATCTGCAAACTTACCCTAAGCATTTCATCTAACACAACTTCATCAGGGGTATCTTAAAAATGGAAATGGGTGAAAACTATCTACATGAAAAGTATTAAAAATGAAATACTTTACTTTGTACCATTACAAGTCAACATATAGTATCTATGGGGTGGAATTAAGCATCAGTTTCGCTTCTAAACTAAAACCAATGGTGAACAACAGGTAAAGACCATTTCAATTGAAACCTGACATCAATATCAGTCATATTTTACAGCTCCAAAGTTTGTTCATTTTGATCTTTCAGTTCAAAATTTATGGCAAAAAAAGCCCAAAAAATAAACAAACATAGAAACCACCCGACCCCCCAAATAATAGACCTGGTTTTCGAGCAGCCCTACACAAATCACAATGTTCTGTCCATGCTTCATTAGGTGCAAAAGCTTAGAAAGAGTTAAAAAGCCCCCAAAAAGATAACCATCGGTAGATGAAGGTCTACTAGCAGTACTTAGAACCTCTTCCCCACGCAGTTCCAGATGCCTCCACAGTAGAATCCTTTAAAAATAGGCTAAATATTTACCTATTAACTCACGTGTTTCACTGATATCTACTGTTAATCTTGTTTTGTATTTTGAGCTGTAAAGACAAATGTTAAGGAATTTGAGTCCTATTAGGAGAAATGTGCTATAATATCATAACATTATTATTATTATTATTATTATTATTATTATTACTATTATTATTATTACCAGCCCCAGAGGGTGGTGCAACAAGTGCCAGCATGCTTAGATATTAAGGGCCCGGTGATGTTAGTAGTCCAACTGTGAAGAAAATATTAAATAACCACTGTATTCAAACAATGACTATGGTAATTCTTTAACAAAAACGGAAAATGGGTTCTTTGCACTTTTAACATGGATTCAGCTTAATTCCTAGTAGTGATCACTAAACTACAAAAAACACTGCTCAAAAAAAAATGAAGGGAACACGAAAATAACACATCCTAGATCTGAATGAATGAAATATTCTTATTAAATACTTTGTTCTTTACATAGTTGAATGTGCTGACAACAAAATCACACAAAAAAAATCAATGGAAATTACATTTATTAACCCATGGAGGTCTGGATTTGGAGTCACACTCAAAATTAAAGTGGAAAAACACACTACAGGTTGATCCAACTTTGATGTAATGTCCTTAAAACAAGTCAAAATTAGGATCAGTAGTGTTTGTGGCCTCCACGTGCCTGTATGACCTCCCTACAATGACTGGGCATGCTCCTGATGAGGTGGCGGATGGTCTCCTGAGGGATCTCCTCCCAGACCTGGACTAAAGCATCCGCCAACTCCTGGACAGTCTGTGGTGCGACATGATGTCCCAGATGTGCTCAATTGGATTCAGGTCTGGGGAATGGGTGGGCCAGTCCATAGCATCAATGCCTTCGTCTTGCATGAACTGTTGACACACTCCAGCCACATGAGGTCTAGCATTGTCTTGCATTAGGAGGAACCCAGGGCCAACCGCACCAGCATATGGTCTCACAAGGGGTCTGAGGATCTCATCTCGGTACCAAATGCGAGTCAGGCTACCTCTGGTGACCACATGGAGGGCTGTGCATCCCCCCAAAGTAATGCCACCCCACACCATTACTGACCCACTGCCAAACCGGTCATGCTGGAGGATGTTGCAGGCAGCAGAATGTTCTCCTTTGCGTCCCCAGACTCTGTCACGTCTGTCACATGTGCTCAGTGAGAACCTGCTTTCATCTGTGAAGATCACAGGGCACCAGTGGCAAATTTGCCAATCTTGGTGTTCTCTGGCAAATGCCAAACATCCTGCACGGTGTTAGGCTGTAAGTACAACCCCCACCTGTGGATGTCGGGCCCTCATACCACCCTCATGGAGTCTGTTTATGATTGTCTGAGTAGACACATGCACATTTTTGGCTTGCTGGAGGTCTTTTTGCAGGTCTCTGGCAGTGCTCCTCCTGTTCCTCCTTTCACAAAGGCGGAGTTAGCGGTCCTGCTGCTGGGTTGTTGCCCTCCTACTGCCTCCTCCACATCTCCTGATGTACTGCCCTGTCTACTGACAGCACCTCCATGCTCTGTACACTACGCTGACAGACACAGTAAACATTCTTGCCACAGCTCGCATTGATGTGCCATCCTGGATGAGCCGCACTACCTGAGCCACTTGTGTGGGTTGTAGGGAGGTCATACAGGCACGTGGAGGCCACACACACTACTGAGCCTCATTTTAACTTGTTTTAAGGACATTACATCAAAGTTGAATCATCCTGTAGTGTGTTTTTTCACTTTAATTTTGAGGGCGACTCCAAATCCAGACCTCCATGGGTTAATAAATTTGATTTCCATTTATAATTTTTGTGTGATTTTGTTGTCAGCACATTCAACTATGTAAAGAACAAAGTATTTAATAAGAATATTTCATTCATTCAGATCTAGGATGTGTTATTTTAGTGTTCCCTTTATTTTTTTGAGCAGTGTACATGTAAATACAAAGCATAAAAATAGAATAAGTGTTCCCTATTTGGGATTATTCTCTTAGAATAATAATATACTTAATTTCACAATGATCCAGTGTCCAAACCAACCATATAGTAATGAAAAAGTGTCCGGATCCTAAAATACTCTTCTGCTCACATTGGGAGTCATTCCGAGTTGTTCGCTCGTTATTTTACTTTCGCAAAGGAGCGATTAGTCGCTAATGCGCATGCGCAATGTCCGCAGTGTGACTGCGCCAAGTAAATTTGCTATGCAGTTAGGTATTTTACTCACGGCATTACGAGGATTTTTCTTCATTCTGGTGATCGTAATGTGATTGACAGGAAGTGGGTGTTTCTGGGCGGAAACTGGCTGTTTTATGGGAGTGTGTGAAAAAACGCTACCGTTTCTGGGAAAAATGCGGGAGTGGCTGGAGAAACGGAGGAGTGTCTGGGCGAACGCTGGGTGTGTTTGTGACTTCAAACCAGGAACGACAAGCACTGAACTGATCGCAGATGCCGAGTAAGTGTGGAGCTACTCAGAAACTGCTAAGAAGTGTCTATTCGCAATTTTGAGAATCTTTCGTTCGCAATTTTGATAAGCTAAGATTCACTCCCAGTAGGTGGCGGCTTAGCATGTGCAAAGCTGCTAAAAGCAGCTTGCGAGCGAACAACTCGGAATGCGGGCCCTTATGTAGTACTTCAAAAACATAAAATAATACCACTTCTTATAGTGCAGAAAAGTCAGTTAAAAGTCTAACAAGCAGAAAGATATATTTACTGCGTACCCTTATTGGGCCTCAAAACGGTCAATGTGACAGCAGAATTGTTATAATGGGGTCTTCCGCAATGTCACCATGTGTGGCCTTTAGAAAAGTAAAAGCAGTCAGTAAGAAAGGTAGATGTATTTTACCAGTGGAGGAGAACGTGCCTACTGGACGTGACCTAAACTGGAGACAGAACAATGTCAGAGGAGAGGTCTACTACCCGGGAATTCCATGGTACAAGTTAATGTGTGCTGCATTTAGCTACAGATGTTTGATGGGTACTCTTTTTTTTCCTGTTTCTAAAATATAATTTACAGCAGGCTAATCACTATCATCAAAGGAAGATAAACAGAATGATTAGAATAATAACATGTCACTATTTGGAAACTATCACATCCTATAGAGAATATCACAAACATGATTAAAATTTGAAGTGTAATAATCTGAAATATTAATAAGTAAAGTTTTGCACTTTCCTATGCGTAGTCATGAAGGTCACATAGTGAGATGTGTTGTGTGCAGACTCACGTCTCAGAGTGATTTAAAATAAGTTTATAACTGTTTTTCATAAAGTTTCAAAATCATTTATTACATCGTCTATCAGTTCAAACTGACTGTTGAGAAGGCATGAATACGATGGCTCATTGTGGGTGATTCTTACATTGACAGCTAGGGTTATGGTATGAAAATTTACCAATTGGTGCCTTCTTCACTAGCATCTGGGAAAATTAGGACACTAGAGATAGCATCTTTTACGCTATTTCTACCATCTTCCTTATTAGTTTCTGGGAGTGGGAGAACACTAGAGCTACCATCTTCCCCATTAGTATTTGGCAGTAGTAGGATTTTATAGATACCACATCACATTCCCCATTACTATTTTGAAGTTTGAGGAATCTAGAGAAAACACCTTCTTGAATAACATTTTTTGAAGTAGGAAGTAGGATGACTCTAGCAGTAATCTCTAATCCATTGATGGACAATTATTTGGGCTCTGGGATCACGTACAATTTTCAGTAAACAGTCAAGATCCAGCAATTACACTACCTATCATACAATATGCTTCAAATTTGGTTTGAAATTTGGGTGTATAAACCAATTGCATTATGTTGGCATAGATGTGACTTTATTTTGTTAATAAAAATGGCTGCTATGCTCTGTCATAAATGTGACCTCGTGTGAGATAGTTTATGTTCTTCTATGGAGTCAGGGAATGAGAAAATGATCTTGTACTAGCTGTAAAAGGTTGTGTGCTAAAGCTTCATGCTTCCCTCCTAAAACAACCAGATCTTTTAGCCCATGTCAAGAAGTATAAATACTGAGGAGGTTATGAGAACATTACCTATAAAATTAATTTTGTATCTATCTCTGCAGTCCCAACTGTCCTCTACTGAGAGTCAGTTACTTGGAATTGAGAGACTGATTCATTAAATGTCCAGCAAAAAGAGAGTTGAATCCCAAGTGAGGGGGCTTGGAGTAACTGCCAGATGGCATAAGAATGAGGTGCACTTAACACACAATGTTCACTACTTGAGGAGAAGTTGGCTATGACTGAAGGGTGCACCAATTTATAGTCTGTGATCTCCTCCACAGCAGAAAACTAGGTATCTTAACTAAGCAACCTTGACTCGTTTCCTTGTTTTTCCTTTTATTTTCTGAAACTAATCCTATATAATATGTTGCCAATATTATATCATTTTCCCTTTCCTTACCCTGAAAAGTTGGAAATATATTTTGGATTCTTTATTCTAGAGCAGTGGTTCTCAAACTCGGTCCTCAGAACCCCACACAGTGCATGTTTTGCAGGTAACCCAGCAAGTGCACAGGTATATTAATTACTGACCCATTTTAAAAGTTCCATAGGTGGAGCTAATTATTTCACTTGTGATTCTGTGAGGAGACCTGCAAAACATGTACTGTGTGGAGTCCTGAGGACCGAGTTTAAGAACCTGTGTTCTAGAGCATTCTATGTGTCTCTTGTCGAACATGAGATCCTGTGAGGTTAAAAGCTAAGTGCATATATGTGAGTATGTAATTTTAATATTTGTGTGGAGAACTAAAAGACTAAAAGACTCCCATAACTTCTTTGGTGGTGACAGAGTTATATTGCATTTACTGTATCTTGAGCTCCTAATTGCTGGGAGGAACCACATACACTTACAATTATGTGCAATGTACATAAAAATCAGGAACCATATTTATATCCTACATAATACATAAATCCTCTACCTAATCTTCTCCAATATTAATAAAATAATGTAAAAAATATGTAAAAACAAATTTTAAACAATTGGCGCCAAAACCATAACCCTTGGAGTGATTTCTAAATTTCACCCCATAATGGAAATGGCAATGTCTGTTTAGATAAAGTTTATTCAAAGTCCCGGCAACAAGGGTCTCCAGTCATGTGACCAAGCCAGTAATACAGCACCGCTGGTCATATGGCTCCAATCTGTCCTTATGTATACAGTATATGGGCAGTGATTCCCGGTCTCATGATACTCTGCCGTCAATCGATTATTGCAAATGTGGTTAGCTTGGACAAGGTTAGTTAGAGGAATAATGTATTAGGTAGGAAATTATTTTTATGTACATTGCAAATAATTGTAAGTAAAGGTGGCATCACTCGTCCCATTATGTGAATTAAAACCTGAAATACTCTGTGACCATTTTGCATCTTGTAATGTGATAAAGAAATCTGTGGATGAGATGCGGATAGGTGATCTGGCAATAGCACTCCTCCCTCCAAACTCTGCACAAACACAGACAGGCTCTCAGGCCATACTCTCTACCCTGACACAGACCTTAGGGGTATCCACTCAGAGATGAGTAAACATTGGGCATGAAAAACTGAAATTTCCACGTTATTTTCTGATGTTACAGTCTATCCAGTATAGTCACCTGTATAAAAAATACACTCTCTCCAGAAAACACACATGTTCAGTAAAACCTGCGTGTTTTCGGTAGAAACAGTCCCATTTTTGGATGAAAATGGGTCTGTTTCCGGGGATTTGGTTTCACCTGCCCGAGGCAGGTGAAACAAAATCCTCAATATGCTATGGCTCGCAGAGACATATCAAGGCTAATAGGATAGCCCCTGGTTGGACAATTTACTGTGGTAACTGCAGCTAACTTCATACCCCCCAAGTGGTAAGAAGTTACATTTTTTAAGTGAAACAAAAGATTGTCCCTGCCTCAGCATCAGTGAGGACAGGGGTCAGTCATCCACATCAGGAGGGTGAGCAGAGTGAGATTCATTGGGGAAATGAAACATTATATTAATAGAAAAAGGAAACAGGCATGCAGGAGCAGATTAAGGGTCTTACGGGCTTGGGGCTGAAAAAATGTTCAAGGGCTATTATGAGAAGTGGAAAAGGTGAGTCCAATGTAATGTAGGCAGGTAGACCCCAAACAATACAAGCCACAATGTTTCCCTAAATATATAAAAGTACAAAAATGTTAGAATTTTGTGTGTAAAACAGAAATACAATTTAAAACTTATAATTTATGACATACCGTGTGGCCAGCTGATGGCTGATCTTCATCGTGCTGTCATTATGATGGGCCTACTTTTATGTGGAGGCCTGGAGCTTGAGCTCTATTTGCCCCATTGTTAATATGGCCCTGCAGGCATTGTCACACCTGAGGGATGAGGTTGACCTGGGGAAGTCTCAGGCATAGGGACTGACATGTACTCGAAGCTGTGAGGTAATATAGGGTTCTCGGACATGCAGGGAACTTTAGCACCGATGCCCGAAGGCGTGACCAAGACAACTGGATAAAAGTAAAACTTTTTTATTAAGTACACAGTTCATACAAACTTCGGCAGTTCAGAGATATGATATGCTCAACAGAAAAGATGTGCAGATTACAGAAGACAGTACAGTTCCTTAGGCGCAGTGGTAATCGGTTACTGTGGCAATGCTGTGAACAAGATAGGGAATAATCTTTGCAAGACTTGGAGATGATAAGTCCGATAGGCTAACAGCTAACCACAGTATGGGTGAACGTACTGGTACAGACCAGCAGATGGCACACTGGAAGCTCTGAAGAACTGCCAGGGATACCAAATACAACTGGCCCAGGAGGTGAAGGTGCAACAGAACTCACCGATGATGACATGATTCGATGATAGGAGCACACATGGTGAACTGTGGTTCGATGTTGTAACACCGATGGTGAGTGGAAGCGATACTGGAACACCGCGGAGAGCTGAAAGCGATACTGGAACACCGCTGGAAGCTGGAAGTGATACTGGAACACCGCTGAGAGCTGGAAGCCAGTGAAGAATCACTGCAGATCACGGAGAGCGATGTAGGAACACCAATGAGAGTTGGTAGTGATACTGGAACACAGCTGAAAGTGATACTGGAACACAGCTGAGAGCTGGAGGCCAGTGAAGAATCACTGCAGGTCGCAAAGAGTAATGTAGGAACACTGCTGGAGTCAGGCAGCACCGCAAGGTGGAAGCTGGTGTGGATCTCTTTAAGTAATGCAAGGTCACAGGAGCTGGAATACCTGAAGACAACAAGCATGAACATCCACAGACACGAGAGACATCCAACTCTGGGTAAGACAAACAAAGCACTGATGATAAGGCAGTCTTGATTCAGGATATTTATACCAGCTGGGAAGCAGAAATCATGGAGATTACAGAGTGCAGCGGATAGGCTATGGAGAGTCATGTGATGATGCCAAACATGGCTGTGCCCATGTTTGGTTCTAGAGGGAAAGTCTGTTTTTATCAGCATGTGGAAACCTGTAGTAATGGTGGCGGAGGCTGCAGAGGACAAGAAACGCCATCTACTGGAACAGAAGGAACATGCTGATTAGTCACCATAACAGCACTGCCGGGATCGCTTAAGGGAGTCTGAGGAGATACCGTGCAGCGTGCCGAACGCAGACAGCGCAGGTGGAAGCCTTGCTTGGAGTGCCAAGACCGTCTCAGGAGGCACTTAGATGGTAAATAAGTGTTTCTAATTACCCGCATCGTGACAGGCATGCAGTCTAGAGTTGCCACCCATCCTGTTTTATACACACTCATCTTGTATTTGGTAGAAACATGAGGCATCCCATATTGATTCAATGTGGACACCGTTTTTCCTATATTTTTGGTGTGAGATGGTGGCAGAGCTTTTCAGAGCCAGTCGCAAAGATTGACAGACACATCAGCCTATGGCAGTGTGCACTGGCCTGTGCAGTATTAATGTTGCGTGCATATGCCACCCAGCCACCTGACCCAGAAGCTGCCTGTTGCTGAGTATAACACAGGTGCTGCTAATTACTTACCTCAA
This sequence comes from Pseudophryne corroboree, assembly GCF_028390025.1. Lineage (NCBI taxonomy): Eukaryota > Metazoa > Chordata > Amphibia > Anura > Myobatrachidae > Pseudophryne > Pseudophryne corroboree. Next base: position 28,033,640 of record NC_086447.1, on the reverse strand, counting down.
TTCTCCCAGCCAGACAAGAATTTGGCTGAGGGCTGCAGTGGTGGTCTTTCATTTTATTTCACCAGACAGCCACCATGACCTGGGTTAGCCTGAGAGAGAGAGAGAGCCTGAGTCCTGTCTGTCAGCCTCAGCCTGCAACAATAACTGTACCTATGCCATTAGCTCGTTGGTTTCTATGTACTGGCTGGCTGTACAGTATATTAGTGGATGGAGGCAGTGGCTGTGGCTGCTGAATCCTAAGTCCTCCTGAAGACCTGAATCGGATCTTGACTTGACCTAAATTTTATCAGTCCATCTATTCTTTCCAGGTTCCTCGAGAATCCTGGCTCTTTCCTGGCCCTGCAGGTGGCAGATAGCTAGGTAGCAGTTGAGACCTTACCTCACCCCTTTTAATGAATGTGAAAGTGATGCTAATTACAAATTGTGAAAAACTGACACACACTTTCTCTGCCAGGATGGTTGTAAATAGCATTGGTTAATTGGCTACAATTATAAGTGTCTTTGTAGTCCATACAATTTTTAATGTATACACCACTGCACTGCTTTTTGCTCTCTATATCGTTCTACACATTTGAATGCTAAGCCTACTACAGATGTAGCCATGCTCATGTATCCTCTGTCTGGTGTGTAGTGTGAAAAACTAGTCACAATACGTTTGCCTGCTCCTTGTCGCAGTGTGATGTCTTCAGTCACTACGTAATGAATTAAGTCTACGTCGGGTACAATACTGGTCGTCCACCAGGTGTCATTTTTGAAAACCTCCTTTGCGCATGTGTGAAGTCTCCTTTGTAAAGTCAAATGATGTTTGTAGATTAATAACTACATTTTTAGATGATCTCTGGAGTAAGTAGAAACATGAACGCAGAAAAATAGTTGCTCATCGTCTCAAACACACGCAAATAAAAAAAATGGCAAAATTAGGGGGGGGAAACTATGAAATGTTAATTTTTACACAGATATACAATACAAGTGTGTACTTTGCAGGATTCAAACCCAAGTTCTTGGGCATGGTAACCATTTGTGATACCACTATGCCAAGTGAACTTTGAATACAGGTGACTGACACCTGCAGTGACACAGTGATTTTGCTCATTGTAAGTTTTTTTTTTAAACTGCTGTGTGTCCCAACTCTATCACTGATTGTAATGATTTTTTTTTCTTTTAGAGAGATATGTAGAACTCTGAACTGTGCTTTTATTTGTGTGTATTGTAGATGCTGAGCCAATCTTTTCCTGTGTTCACATTTCTACTCAATATAGGGATCATTTTATATAGCGCACCAGGGGGGGTTTTAGTTGTAAGGCATATTGTCACTGGGTGTCTGCCATTCCGGTGATTTTGCACTTCGCCCTGCAGTATTACTCTATTAAAAATATAACTGCTGTACTTACTGTGTCCTGGCTTGCTTGTCATGACTTGCTATATTGTTCAGTGTTCTGTAGTGCCATATCCATCTGCTGCTATTCAGCACTGTACTGTCATTTTCATTTGTGGAACAATCACTACCCAGTGGTGAAACTGTGTATTGCATGCTGTGGATACTCTTGTGCCTTATCATGCCTTACTTTGCCTACCTGCTTTATTTGTAATGCGTGAGTAGGATGCCTATGGCACAGCAGCAGCAACGAGGAGCATGGAATTATCTGTATCTTATAATTATTACTTGATCTCTCATCACAAAGGAATACTCAGTCTCCTCTGCTCTGCGATAGTCTTCTCCAACAGGCATCACTGTGGAACACCCCAGTGAAAAAAGATTATATAGCTTTATCCTACCTTCATCAGCAAACTCCATTCCATCTTTGGTACTCACATCCACTCAATCACTAAATTGGGTACATGATTGGGCAGAAGACACTCTACCAAACGGAATACGTCAGTTTTCCAATCACATTCACCTTGTTACTTCTTACCAACAAGTAGGATGGTATGACCATGTGTTAACTTACAGTAGAAAATTTCACAGGTATCCACAGGACAGTTGTCTTTTTGGAGACCCACTTTATTGGCTTCTCAACATCAACACAGATCTAACAGGTCCCCATACCTACAATTCACCAGCTTGTTTTCATATTCCATTGTGATTATAATTATATGTGTTTAGTTTATTTTTCAAAAATGTTCACTTGATTATTAGACAACTGCTAAATGTGATTTGCAGGACATTATTACAGCCATCTACAAATGTGTTTTGCAGGGCATTTGTTTATCCGGAGCCATTGCAATCATTCAAAATCTGGCTGTGACATACACACATGTTTTCATATACTTTGTGTGTATATATGTATTGCGTATTGTTCTACTGGTTTTACGTGATGGTCAATACTTGATTCCAATAATTCATTCCAATAAAAATTATATTTTAGAATAGTCTAATTTTTAAAAGCATACCCCAACACCAGAATCCTTCTTTCTGATCACAATTTCAGTATTGCCTTTTTTGACTCCTGAGCGCACCACCAGCCTAGTTTATTGTCCTTGAATACAAGGCTTAATTAATATATACTGTTTATTAGGATATCTCTTATAACATATTAATGTGATCCCATCCAGACAAGCACTGTACAGAATCAAACCATTCCTTGGTACAATCTTGCAATGTTATTGCTACTCATGGAATATTAACTGCCAGATACTAGTAGGGATGGTAGCCGCCAGTTAGTTCTCCTACCATATCACCAGATATCAAGTCACTCATCACCCACACTGAGCCATCCTATCTATGCTCTCTCAACGGGGGTCATTCGCTTTTAGCAGCTTTGCACACGCTAAGCCGCCGCCTACTGGGAGTAAATCTTAGCTTATCAAAATTGCAAACGAAAAATTAGCAGAATTGCGAATAGACACTTCTTAGCAGTTTCTGAGTAGCTCCAGACTTACTCGGCATCTGCGATCAGTTCAGTCAGTTTCGTTCCTGGTTTGACGTCACAAACACACCCAGCGTTCGCCCAGACACTCCTCCGTTTCTCCAGCCACTCCCGCGTTTTTCTCAGAAACGGTAGCGTTTTTTCACACACACCCATAAAACGGCCAGTTTCCGCCCAGAAACACCCACTTCCTGTCAATCACATTACGATCACCAGAACGAAGAAAAAACCTTGTAATGCCGTGAGTAAATTACCTAACTGCATAGCAAATTTACTTGGCGCAGTCGCACTGCAGACATTGCGCATGCGCATTAGCGACTAATCGCTCTGTTGCGAGAGAAGAATAACGAGCGAACAACTCGGAATGACCCCCAACATTCAATGTGAACTGAAGGTCATTACAATAAAAAAAGTTTTGAAAATGTACGGAAATCACTGTTAATAGTTATTGTGAGTCATCCAGAGACGTGAATCAGCAAGCAATGCACTTGTCATTGTGTGACCTTCGGGACAACTCATAGACAAGAACAACACTTTATATTCAGGTTATCTGACTTCAAGTTTTAATCATATTTGTGGTATTCTCTATAGGATGTGACAGTTCCCGAATAGTGACATATTATTATTCTATTCATTCTGCTTTTGTTTCTTTAAAGATATTGATTAATCTTCTGTCATTTATATTTTAGGAGCAGGACAAAAAGAGTTCCCAGCACAAACACCTGCAGCTAAATCAAGCACACACTGATCTGTATCACAGTATATGGTATAAAAAGAGGGGAATTGATCACTCCTATTACACTGCCGTACAGATACTACAGCTGCCAGGCTCCTACATGATGCATCATGACTCTGACCCCTACAGACACCAGGCTCTTCATTATGTTGACATATTTTGTGTTATCTGGGGCAGCACTACTCAGATGTTTGGCATCATCCCACATAATTACAATGCTGTTACTTGTGGTAGCCCTGTGTGTGACACCGGTGACCCAGCATCAGTCACCAGCCTGTACTCTGACACTAGCAGAGTCATTTGAAGATTATGAATATTTTCGAGATGGTGACATTATTGTTGGAGGAGTTTTCAGTGTCAATCATTTTATGAATTACTTGCGAATGGATGGAGGCGTCATTGTAGACATTTGTTTGAGGTGAGGGTCTTTTTAAATGAAGATTGCATGACAAAAACATAATTATGTTTAATATGTATTATCAGTTAAAAATGCAATTAAAATCTGAGTTTGGACAATTCCCTTCCAAGTCTAAATCTTTCTGCACATGTTACATATGCCCCACCTGCATTGCAGCATGGCTTTGACAAGGGGCAGTTACTTGTTTATATTTTCTTCTAACTCAAACTCAAACGCTAGTGCTACAGAAAATATGTCGCTCATGCACATCTGTCAATGTGTCATGGTAGAACCTTTTATTATACAGTATTTAGAATTAGGGTGTGCAGTCCATATATTCTATATTGTGTTAATGTGTACACCTGAAGGCCAAGCTTAGATTACCACCCTTCCCACCTGCCCAAGGGTGTTTTTAATGAACTTGAAATTGTGGCATTTAGTTTTAGGGGTTTACTTGGGTTGGTATTATTTGGCAGCTTTGGGACATCATATTGTAACAATCTATAATTTTTTTAGCACCTACTTTTTTGTTTACCAATGTAACAATGTTTAACATTCTAATTATTACCTTTCACCTATTTAACACTCTTAATACATAGCTGCTGCTTCTAAATACAGATGGAGCCTCCCTTATTTTACCCCCCCCCCCCCACCCTTGTTGCAGGCGTGCACTCCCGGCATGACTAGGCGATCCGTCCACCTAGTCAAGCCGGGCGTTCACAGAGCCGCTTCCCACTGTAAGCGTCTCTGTATGAGCGCGTTCACCCACCCGGACAGAGACACTCTCCATTAAAGTGAATAGGTCGTGTCTCTGTCTGGGTGTGCGCCCATCCAGATGAAGACACTCACAGCGACTAGCATAGCTCCATCTGCATATAACACTTTTTAACATTTAAAGCTCTCACTAGTGAGATATCTTGGGACAGTGGGCTTGTGCTAGCTTGGGAGGTCCTGTGCCCTTTACTTTAATCTTAGTGTTCGGGAAACACCAGATGAAGTCTCCTGGTCTTGGTCGGTGGGCCCATATTTTTGTCCAAAAATGATGAAAGGCACCTCAATTTTGCTCTGTTAAATTGCAGAGTGTATTACAATTAAACACAGGATATTTCAAAAAGATGGACACAATATCAAAGCAATATATTTCATTATAGCAACATGTTACAATCACACAAAAAGTTTAACGGTTTAATGAGTTATCAAATTTTACTACCCATTTTATAAATGCTCTATGTGCACCCCACCTGCTGTATGGATAACATTGAAACAATAGTTGACTATTTCCCAAATGCCTCTCAGAGTCTCTTCTTGCACTCAAGTCAATGCTGCCATGATTTTGTTTTTGAGGTCATTCAGATTATTCGCTAATAGTGGCTCAAAAACACAGTCACCAAACATGGTAAGAAGCCTGCACCTGCACAAAAGGCCTGTAGCAGTTGCATCTGGTATTGCCTTATGACTAAAGGCCGCCTTAGCACATGCCAGAGTGGTGTCTGAGGAGTTGCAAGTTCTTGGTTGCCTGTGCACTTCTCCTTATATAAACAGCTGGTTTCCTCAATGTTTTGGAACCAAAAACAAATGCTCTTTGGCATTGGGGGATCAATGTCAAAAAGCTGTTGAAAATCACGCTGCACCGCAATTATAGATTCAGTCTAACTGAAATGCAGAATGCAAAATGCATTGTGTTGCGTGGTCACCATCTTGCAAATGTCTATGGCAAGGGGCTGTTGGTGTGCTGTGAGAGGCATCTAATGGTAGACATTTGAAACTGTATGCTCCGTCTTTTCAAGTGGTAGGTGTTTCATTCATGGGCGGTTCAAGGTTGTAGAGATATAGCGATTTAAAATTGGGTCCATCTTTTCTAAACACCCTATAAACTACATACATACACACAAACATATATACCGTATTTGCCGGCGTATAAGACGACTTTTTCCCCCTGAAAAACATGCCTCCAAGCGGGGGGTCGTCTTATTCGCAGGGGGTCGTCTTATACGCCGGGTGGGAAGTCGTTTTATATACCCGGTGCAGGAAGTCGTGAAACAGGGGCGTGACCTAGCATAAGGGGGCGTGGCATCGCGGGCGGACCCCCGTTGTCAGCAATCCAGGGGGTTAAGAAGATGATGTTGGCTGCCCCCCCACTTCCCCCGTGAAGTGCCTCTATCTCACGGTGAGTGTACGGCGCTGCCGGCAGGTGAAGCTGTGTGAAGTCCGGCTCCTACACAGGGACAGGAGCCAGGTGCTGCACGTATTGTTACAGTGCAGCACCCGGCTCATGTCACTGATCAGGAGCCGACATTCAGCAGTGAGAGGCGGTTAGGCAGGGAGGACAGCGGACAGCGGCAGCACTGACATGTCTCTTACAGTATAAGAGATTTGGAGTATCAAGGTATGCATAAGAAGGGGGGGGACAGCGGCTTAGGCAGGGGGGACAGCGGCAGCACTGCAGGGAAGCTGCAGGTGAGGGGGGCTTACAACTTTATGTGGTAGGTTAATACTGGTACTACAGGTATCCATAATATGGATTCAAGGGCGGACCAGACAGCTGCTAGTGACAGGGAGGGGGTAGTCTTATATGGCGAGTACATAACAAACTCTATATTTTGAGTGGAAATGTTGGGGGGTCGTCTTATATGCCCAGTCGTCTTATACGCCGGCAAATACGGTATGTATATATATATATGTATACATGTATACTGAAACAGATTCTTAATGATGGAGTGATCCCGTTTAATAAACTAAACATCACTTTACTATTGGTGTCATCCTTGTGTTGGAGATTTGGGGGTTCTCTGTTTTTCTGCTTTACCAGGACTGGAATTAGAACCTCAAGGGACAGCAGGTACAAACCCCACTGCAACACAAACACCTCATAGAAACATAGAATTTGACAGCAGATAAAAACCACTTGGCCCATCTAGTCTACCCCTTTTTTATCCTTTAGGTAACCTCAACCCTTTTTGAACCTTAATTCTTTGTAAGTATATTTATTTGCCTATCCCATGCATATTTTAATTGCTCTACAGTCTTAGCCTCTACCACCTCTGATGGGAGGCTATTCTACTTATCCAATACCCTTACTGTGTAGTAATGTTTCCTTTAATTTCCCCTGAACCTGCCTCCTTCCATTTTCAGTGTATGTCCTCAAGTTCTAATACTTCTCTTCCTTTGAAGAATGTTTCCCTCCTGAACTTTGTTTAAACCCCTGGTGTATTTGAAAGTTTCTATCATGTCCCCCCTTTCCCTTCTCTCCTCCAAACTATACATGTTAAGATCTTGTAGCCTTTCCGGGTAAGTTTTGTGATGTAGGCCATGCACCATTTTAGTTGCCCTTCTTTGTACAGTCTCTATTGTATTTATATCCTTCTGGAGATATGGTCTCCAGAATTGGACACAGTATTCCAGATGAGGCCGTACCAATGACCTATACAGTGGCATTATTCCTTTTGTTTTCCTGCTACTGATTCCTCTCCCTATGAAACCAAGCATCTGACTTGCCTTTCTCATTGCTTTGTTGCATTGCTTTCCTGCCCTCAAGTCACTTATAATTGTGACTCCTAAATCCCTTTCCTCTTCAGTAGTTTCCATTTAATACCCTTGATACTATATTTAGCATTTGGGTATTTGAGACCGAAGTGCATGATTTTGCATTTTTTTACAATAAAATGTAATTGCCACATTCTTGACCATTTCTCAAGGCTAGCTAGGTCATCAATAATTTGTTTTACCCCTCCCGGTGTGTGTACCCTGTTGAATATCTTTGTATCATCTGCAAAAAGGCATACTTTCCTTTCAATACCATCTGCAATGTCACCAACAAAGATATTAAAGAGAACTTGTCCAAGTACATATCCCTGGGGTACTCCACTGGTAACATTCCCCTCCATAGAATGCACTCCATTTACTACAACTGTCTGTTTCCTATCCTGCAACCAGATTCTTATCCATTTATGTGTTTTATAATCCACCCCCAAGTTTATTTAGCAGTCTGCGATGTAGGACAGTACCAAATGCCTTAATAAAGTCTAGATATGCTACCTCTACAGCTTCCCTTTTATCTGTTATTTTTGTCACAGAGTCAAAAAAGTCAATAAGATTTGTTTGGCATGATCTCCCATTATTAAATCCATGATGTTTTGGATCCTGTAAATTGTTTGATATAAGGTATTCCACAACTCTTTCTTTTAATAGTTTTTCCATTACTTTCCCTACTCCTCATGAAGGCTTACTGGTCTGTAGTTACTTGCTTCTTCCTTGATTACACTTTTATACAGTGGAACTACATTCACTCTTTTCCAGTCCTCTGGAATGGCACATGTATTTAGTGACTGGTTAAATAATTCTGTTACTGGTGCCACCAGCACATCTTTTAGCTCTTTTACTATCCTTGGGTGTATCCCATCTGGCCCCATTGATTTATACACTTTTAGTTTTGAAAGTTCTGTTAGGACCATTTCCTCTGTAAATGCACTTTCATCTACCTTATTTTTATGAATGACCTTGCAAATTAACTGTGGCCCATTCTCTTATACTTCTGTAGTAAATAATGAGCAAAAATAATTATTTAGGTGATCTGCTATTGCCTTGTCTCCCTCCACCAAATTCTCACTCTCTGTCTTAAGTCTAATTATTCCAACATTTGATTTTCTCCTTTCATTTAAATACTTAAAAAAAGTTTTACCCCCTTTATCTACTGACTGGGCCATTTTTTCCTCAGCTTCTGACTTTGCACGTCTTATCACTTTCTTAGCATCCATCCGTCTGTCAAGATACACCTCTTTGTCATTATTATTTTGAGTCTGTTTGTATTTCCTGAAAGCCATCTTTTTTGCTTTCACACTAGTTGATACTTCTTTTGTGAACCACACTGGCTTCCTTTTACTGGTGCAATATCTAACCTTTTTGATACAAATATATGTTGCACTTAGTATTGCATTTTTCAGTTTTTCCCACCTCTCCTGCGCCCCTTCCAAGTTCCTCCAATGCACCAATGAATCACTTAAACATCTCCCCTTTTTTGCAAAGTCAGCTTTTCTAAAATCCAACACCTTTGTTTTTGTGTGACATGAGTTTAATCCTGTCTTTATACTAAACCATACTGCTTGATTATCACTGGATCCCAGGTGCTCACGCACATATATGTCTGTTATTCTGTCACATTTGTAAGAATTAAATATAATATTGAGTCTTTGCGAGTGGGCTCCCTCACCAATTTCTTGAGAGATGCTCCCTGTAAGGAATTTAGATATTAGTCACTTGTAGCTGAACTTGCAAAAGACCCCTTACAATTTACATCAGGTAAATTAAAGTCTCCCATGATTATGACTTCTCCCCTTAAATCCATTTTAGTGAAGTCCAAAAATAGGTTCCTGTCCAAATCCTGCCCCTGGTCTGGTGGTCTGTAGATCACCCCAATATGAATAATGTCCTTCTCCATGTTTTCTGTGGTGACACAAAGGGCCTCAGTCTTGTCTTCAATATTTTGGAATAAAGTAGCATTTATGCTTTTTCTCACATGCATTGCTACCCCATCTCCTATTCTTCCCATTCTATCCTTCCTAAATAAATTGTACCCTGGAATAGCTATGTCCCTGTCATGATTCTCATTGCACCATGATGCTGTAATTGCCACAATATCCAGGTTATCCCTTGTCATTATCACAATTAGCTCTGAAATTTTGTCTCCTAAGCTCCTAGCATTTGCACATATACTGTAGATTAAAGAATGTTGTCTGTTATTAGTAGCCATGTCCAGACAGTACAAAATAAATTTAAAGTTGAAATGACCTGTTTTGTGATGTTGCTCAGTGTTTGGTATTTGTTTTTTTTACTAATTAGGAATCACACTCTGTCCTTTAGACCAGATCTGCACCTCACTAAATGTGAAGATATAGTACACCTGACCACAAATGGCCAAATGATCTAAGCAGGTAAACACCAGACAGCATGCAATAATAAACTATGCTTCACTGAGCAACTTCCCCACACATGCAATGCCAATTACAAGCAAATCATAACATCAAAAAGCATACATGAGCTTGCATAAGAGAGAACTGTAGTGAGCAGATTGGGGATGTCTTTTCATAGTTTAAAAAGACAGATAATATGCATAATATGATTTACATACTTTTGAGGCATTAAGGCAGTCCATATGTGGTAGTGTTGGTGTGTTGATGTTTCCCCTCTGTTTTCCTTCTGTTTAATGCAGGTATAATGCTTATTTTATAATAACACTTTCATGTCAACACCTCTATGGAAGCACTACCAGCCAACGGCTACCAGCTTTATAATATAATTTAAATAGTAAAATTTGCAATGTGAATGCAATGATTGCAAATGCCTCCCAATACAATCCCACTTTAAAGCTATGCCAATAAATTAGCTTAGACAAACAAGCATTACATACCAACAAGGCAGACAACTGAATCTTTACAAAGGGAAAATAAACAAAAACAAAACTCTTTTTCAATGTACCTAGAACTATGCAATCATGGTATTCATTTGAGATAATCAGCAGATTCAATACAACTTGCTGGTAAGTGTAGTTTCACGATTCATTACCTAGAACTATGCAATCATGATATTTATTTGAGATAATTAGCAGATACAATACAACTTGCTGGTAAGTGTAGTTCTACAATTCATTACCTAGAACTATGTAATCACGTGGGTTTATTTACTAAAATTTGTGTTTGGGCCGATTTGATTGGAGTTTAATCTCGATTTTTATCGGATGTATTTTACTGCAACTTTTTGAATCTATTTTTGGTAATTTACTAGGCTGCCGAGTTTTCGATTTTCGTATTTTCCGATGTCAATGTGATTCGTATTCTTGGGCAGTGTTTTACAAGACTGATTCGTAAAACACTGTTGAACATAACACAATGAAGTCCGTCCGGATCAGTGATATCCATGCAGGGCTTCATTGTGTACATTATGAGAAGTGTTTAAAGAGCTAAAAGTTGAAAAAAATTGTGTGGGGTACCCCCTCCTATGTATAACCAGCCTCAGGCTCTTTGAGTCGGCTCTGGTTGTAAAAATACAGGGGGGAAATGCATAGTGTCCCTCCATAGTTATACAACCAGCACCGGGCTCTGTGTATGGTGCTGGTTCAAAAAATATGGGGGACAAAAGATGTAGGGGTCCCCATATTTTTAAAACCAGCACCGGACGCCACTAGCCAGAGAGATAATGCCACAGCCGGGGTATACTTTTATATAGGTCCCTGCGGCCATGGCATTACACCCCCCCAACTAGTCACCCCTGGCCGTGGTTCCCTGGAGGAGTGGGGACCACTTAAATCAAGGGGTCCACCCCTCCAGACACCCAAGGGCTGATAGCCTTTGTGTAAAAAAAATAATATTGTTTTTTGTAGTAGAATTACAAGTCCCCGCAAGCCTCCCCCGCAAGCTGGTACTTGTGAGTTTGCTATGTTAAAAAATGCCATTAGGATGCCATTAGTATGGGCAGAGAGAGAGGTGTAGTAGTTAAATGGACTGCATTAGAAAGGTGACTGCAGGCATCATTTCTCCTGTTTAATGCATCATAGTCACTGTGTACAGTATGTGTGCTTGTAACACAAACTGCAAAAAGTTTAGTATGTGTGGTGCAGCAAATATACTCTTGATTGCAAAAAAGTTAAGTGCAGTTTGCTTTGTCACTGGTGTGTGAAGAGAAAGACAGTGTTGGATTTCAATATCATTAGTTAAAACAAATACTATGCTGAGTCTGAATAAGCTGTACCTCTAATCAGAGATGACAATGCCTCTATTACTATTCTTACTGCATGTGGTACCCATGACATCTTTACTCTAAAATAATTATTGCAAATATACTGCATCTAGGTGCGAATATGGGTTGTTTGCCATGACTTACGTACACGTCTCTGTGTAGATGCTCCCATGCACCAGACAAAGCATATGGGAAAGCAAAAGACGCAGGCCAGAATGGCTAGGTCTGGGAATGCCTAGCTGCCTGGGTGACGAGCCACATTGGGAGGGAATGTAGCACTCAGATGTAGCCTACATGTGGCTACATCAGTATGTCATGTTTTTTTCCTGATGGGCGGAATTATTTTTTATTTTATTGAAAATTACTTCTCTTAGTGGGTGCTATGGGATGATTCAGAAGGAAATGACAGAGGGGACCATGATAAAGAAAGGGGGAATGGAAAGTGGTGCCAGAGTTCATACACTCTCAGAAAGGGGATGTGGCTTTACTGCATGGGGCATGACCTCACAAGATAGTGGATGACAGGGAGGCAGGAAGGAAAAGTGAGGGGTAGAGAGAGAGTGGAGATAAAGAAAGGGGAAAGAGAGGTGAAATGGGAGAGAGAGAGAGAAATAAAAAGAGAGTGGTGAGGGGGAGAGAGCGTGTGTGACAAAGAGGAGAGGTAGAGATGGCTTTGAGACAGGCATCACAGTGTGCCTCCATCCTAACCCCCCAGTACAGGTGGAACTGTCTAGCTTGGTCTATCCTTCTACACCTGGAACAAGCATTACTGTGTACCTCTGTCCCCAGTAAAGGCATCACTGTGTTCTACCAATTTCCCCACCATTGCATACCTCCTGCGATGGCGGGTCACCCTGTCATCAGTCTCTGCAGCAGCGGGTCCCCTGTCAGTAATGTCAGCAGCAGGCCATGTCCTCTCGTCTGGTTTTCATGCCAGCAACAGCAGCATCAGAGAGGAGAAGGATGCAACATGAGTAGAGGAAAGGGCTAGACCATCTATAGCACCTCTTTTTTTGTTGCAGTCCACAGCACATACTGTAATGAGTCAGTGTGTATTATTAGTAGTGCTAGCAATGCCGCTGTTAGTGGCTTTATTGCACTGCTCCACCGCTGGTCTCCATAAAAAATAGAAGCCGGAAATGACAGAGGGGGCACGGGTCAACATGACTTCCCTCTTGCCTCCCCCTAGGTGCGGTGGTATTCCCGCCATCCTTACTCCAAAATAATTATTGCAAATAAGTAATTGCAACAATTAGCCAATCTTTTATAATCAAATAAAAAATTTGTGTAGTGTCTTTTTGAAACACAGCATATATATTACCATTCACATTGGGTGCAGTGAAATCAATGCCAATTACTTTAAATAATTATTGTAAAGAAGTCATGATTTTTCCTGTTGTGTAAAATACAGTTTATCCTAATCATAAATGACTGTTCTTACTGGGTGTACTGTTATCAAATCACCTCTACTCCAAAGAAATTATTCCATAGAATTTACGCTATGGTGTGTAAAAATAAAGATGTCAGTCTTTTATAATTGAATGTAAAAATGTGCATAGTGTGTTTGTGATACAGTGTGTGTTACTATTCTTACTAGTTGTGGTTCTATCTCTGACATCTTTAATCCAAAATAATGTTTGCAAAGCCATTTTTTGTGGTGTTTAAATAAAATATCCAAACTGTTAGAATTGTATAACACTGTTCTTAATCTTACTACATGGATGCAGTAATAGCACACTTTTCTGTCAAAAGGAAAGTGACAGGTGCCACGCCCAGCCTCCGCCCTGTCTACTCCCACCCCCCAACACGCCCACAACACTGCCCATAACACCCCCCCACACTACCTGATTTCTGCCCATTTTTATATAACTTGAATATAAATTTCATGACTTGATATAATTTGATATCAGTTTTTTTTTCAATAGTCATAGGTTGATCACAAGAGTCTCTTACAAGACATGTTTTTTGTCAGATAAGAGTCATAGGTTTGAAAAAAGCGACAGTATGTCACACAGCACAGCTATTCAAAAAAATGGATGAAAAAAAGGTATTACCCAGTGTTTAATCCTGGAAGTTATTGTGTCATTGATAAATATTAAGGCTAATAAAGGAAAGTTTAATAGATCGGAAATAAAAAAATGGCTTCAAGATCAAGATGCCTATACGTTGCATAAACCGGCACAAAAAAACTATAAAAGGAACATGGTTTGCGTATCGGATATAAATCAGCAATGGCAATGCGATCTGGTCAAGCTCATAGACCTTGCAAAGTACAATGATGGTTTTAAATACATATTAACAATTATCGATATTTTCAGTAAGAGAGCATGGGAATCAGTCTAACAACCAAGAACATTACAACAGTGCTTTTGAAAAAATATTCCAACTGGACTGCATGCCAAAGAAATTGCAAACTGACTGCGATAAAGAGTTTCTAAACAAGGTCCTAAAAAAAGTGTTAGAAAGATTTGGTATGCAGCATTTTGTGTCCAATAATGATGTGAAAGCAGCTGTTATAGAACGCTTCAATAGGACTTTAAAAAAACATATGTGGCGCTATTTCGCAGCTCAGAATACTTACAGATATATACTGTAGATGTTTAAAAAAAATCATATACAGATATAATAACACATACCATAGAACAATTAAGTGTACGCGGTGCTAAGTAATGCCATCTAACCCTTTGAGAATTTTCAAGATGACATATGGTGATTACTTTCAAACTAAGAAAGCTCCAAAATGATTAGCCATTGAACATGTACATATTTCCAAATATAAGGATATATATTTGTAATACGCAGCATGAATACTAAAGGACTTAAGTCGCTCTACATGCTAGTGGACCTCTATGGTGAAAATATTACCGGTTGGTTTGATCCAGAAGAGCTTTAAATTGTACCAAAAAACTATAATAGAGTTTACAAAGTGGATTTTTAAAAAAAAATAAGGTAGAATAATAGGAAAAATAAGAGGAGGGGTAGCAATGTATGTGAAAAAAAGAATAAATGCTACTTTTATACAAAATATTGAAGACAAAACTGAGGCTCTTTGGGTTACCATCGAAACCGGGAAGAAGGACATTATTCGCATTGGGGTGATCTATAGACCACCAGACCAGGGGCAGGATTTGGACAGGAACCTTTTGTTGGACATCACTAAAATGCCTTTAAAGGGAGAAGTCATAATCATGGGAGACTTTAATTTACCTGATGTAAATTGGGAGGGGTCCTTTGCAAGTTCAGATACAAGTGGCAAATTTTTACATTCCTTACAGGGAGCATCTCTCAAGCAATTGGTGAGGGAGCCCACTCACAAAGACTCAATATTAGATTTAATTCTTACATATATGTGGGTGAGCACCTGGGATCCAGTGATCATCAAGCAGTATGGTTTAGTATAAAGACAGGATCCAACTGCTGTCACACAAAAACAAAGGTGTTGGATTTTAGAAAAGCTGACTTTGCAAAAAAGGGGAGATGTTTAAGTGATTCATTGGTGGACTGGAGGAACTTGGAAGGAGTGCAGGAGAGGTGGGAAAAACTGAAAAGTGCAATACTAAGTGCAACAGACCTTCGTATCAAAATGGTTAGGAAAAGCACTAGGAAAAGGAAGCCAGTGTGGTTGACAAAAGAAGTATCAACTAGTGTGAAAGCAAAAAAGATGGCTTTTTTGGAAATACAAACAGACTTAAAATAATAACGACAAAGAGGTGTATCTTGACAGACGGAAGGATGCTAAGAAAGTGATCAGATGTGCAAAGGCAGAAACTGAGGAGAAAATGGCCCAGTCAGTAGATAAAGGAGGCAAAACTTTTTTTAAGTATATAAGTGAAAAGTGAAAATCAAATGGAGGAATAATAATACTTAAGACAGAAATTGAGCACTTGGTGGAGGTAGACCAGGCAATAGCAGTGTTAGGGTCTCCTGCCCTGTGCTGCCACGCCGTCATGGCAACCGGGAGGCAAGTGCTAGCGGAGTAACCTGAGCGCAGCTGATACTCCGGTTCGGGTCTTTTGCTGTTCAGTGGTTACAGGCTCTGTGCACGGCAGGGGATCCGGTGATGGTTTTTGTGCTCACAGTCTGTGAGGTCTGAGTGGGGCGTGGACAGCACCTGCTATATAAACCCTCTTCTCAGGTTAGGCAGATGCTGCTGAATCTTTGTTGGTTAGTCAGTTCCTGAAAGTTAGCTAGTACTGTGTAACTTTGTATTTGCTTGTTGCTTACTGCAAATAGGCCTTGGGATTTGGTACTACACTCTGCCAATCCAGACCTAGCAGTAAGACTGGAGTCAGTTGTTTAACCTGCTGGGGTTCTTTTGCTACTCAGTGAACCTAGCAAGTTTGCAGCTGTATTCTCAGACTTGCCTGCCTAAATCCTTTCTCACTGTGCAATTGTCCAGGTGTCAGTTTAGTGGCAGTAAGCTGAACCGGTGCACTGCAAGTCAGGACTAGGATTGTGTAGACTCTCCTTGTGTCTATTATTCCATCTCTGACCAAGGAGTTTACTGCCACACCCGTTGGTAACCCTTTAGGGTTTTGCTGTTGCCCTTAGCAACAGCATTTTGGGTTCTCTACGTATTAAATCACAACATCTCGCTTCTTTCCAACTGAGCATTCCTAATACTAGGGAGACACCCAGTTTCTTAGCCTTTGGGCTTCTCTGTTCACTTTGTGTTTATTTTGTTACCCTATCACCTTCTGTGCATGTAATGTTATATTCCCCAGTCTGTCTGTGAGTTTGTTTGTTTTGCATCCCTCTCCGTTCAGACAACAGTACATTCCTTCTGGCACTGGTGTGCATAACATATTCAGCAGCCTAATACTCCTGTTGAAATTTTGTGGGAATATAGAGCATACCCCTCAAAATACTTTGCAACAGGTGGTTGATCAGGTGCAGGTCCTGACTCGACAATTTAATGATTTGTCCAATAAAATGCACACCTCGCAGGCTGCAGGCGGAGCTTCCGCAGCAGCAGCAACTTCAGGGGTTAAGGAGCCGAAAGTAAATCTCCCGGATCGTTTTTCTGGAGATCGCTCGCAGTTCTTTTGTTTCAAGGAGAGCTGCAAGCTATATTTCCGGCTTACCGAAGAGGTCTTTCTAACCAGAAAAAAAGACCAACTGGTACAATATCCCTTGCCTGATAGCTTGGATCAGCTCATGCAGTTATCCATCCGGGTGGATAGACGGCTGAGAGAGCATAGGCTTGAAAGGGAGACCGAGGGTTCCTTTTTTCCCAAGGGAACCTCAGACTCTGAGGAATTTTCCGAGGAGCCTATGCAGATTTGGGCTACCCGCCTCTCCTCGCGTGAGAAGACGTGGTGGAGACAGCAGGGTTTGTGTTTGTACTGTGGGAATAAAGGTCATGTGGTAGTATCATGCCCAGAAAAGCCGGAAAACTTCAGGGCCTGAGGGTGATGGGAAATATCCTGTCAGGCCAGAAGTCAGAATTTCCCAAAAAGACTTTTATCATTCCAGTGACCTTGAAGATCCTTGGTCAAACTGTCAAGACTGAGGCCTTTGTGGACAGTGGGGCCGACGGGGTTTTTATGGACCGCCAATTCGCCCTGGAACACTCTGTTCCCTTAGTACCCTTGGCATCAGAAATTGAGATCTGTGGGTTAAACGGGGAACCATTATCCCAGGGTAAAATTACCTCTTGCACTAGCCAGATTTCTTTGTTTATTGGAGCCACACACTCTGAAAAATTGTCCTTTTATGTGACTGTCTGTACTTTTGCCCCATTGGTGTTGGGGTTACCCTGGTTAAGGGCCCACAATTCTCAATTTGACTGGGTCTCTGGGGAGATTATTGGGGCAGTGCTCTCTCAGATGGGGGTGTCTGATAATCGCCTTCATCCCTGTGCTTACTTTTCCTGTAAATTTTCACCTGCCGAGATGAATTATGACGTGGGTAACCGGGAATTGTTGGCTATAAAGGATGCACTCGAGGAGTGGAGACACTGGCTTGAGGGGGCTAAGTTTGTGGTCTCAATTGTCACCGACCATAAGAATCTGGCATATTTAGAGTCAGCGAAGCGTCTCAATGCCAGGCAGACATGATGGGCTTTGTTTTTTGCTCGCTTTAATTTTTTGATAACATATTGCCCTGGGTCAAAAAACATCAAGGCTGATGCGCTCTCGCTGAGTTTTGCTCCTATCCAGGAGACCACCGAGGAGCCATTGCCCATTGTGTCCCCATCATGTTTTAAAGTGGGCATTGCCCAGGACCTCTTGTCATTAGTCCTTAGAGCACAGGAGCAGGCTCCTCCAGACCTTCCGGTAGGTCTTTTGTTTGTGCCTCCTAGGTTAAGACAGCGAGTGTTCCTGGAATTCCATGCCAAGAAGTCGGCAGGTCACCCGGGTATTGCCAGAACTCGGGAGTTGCTGTCTAGGGTGGTGTGGTGGCCCTCGGTGGCTAGGGATGTGGATCGGTGGGTTCGGGCATGTGACATCTGTGCCCGAAATAAAACTCCTAGAGGGGTTCCTGTTGGCCCATTAGATCCACTCTCTATTCCATCTAAGCCATGGACCCACATTTCAATGGATTTTGTGGTGGACTTACCCAAATCCTCGAGGATGACAGCCATCTGGGTTGTCGTTGACAGGTTTTCGAAGATGGTGCACTTCGTTCCACTGGTTGGGCTGCCATCGGCCAGACGCCTGTCTGAATTATTTATGCTGCATGTTGTGCGCCTGCACGGGTTGCCACTTGATGTGGTCTCTGACCACGGATCCCAGTTTGTGGCCAAATTCTGGAGGGCATTTTGTTCCGATCTCCAGATTTCTGTCAGCTTGTCGTCAGGCTACCATCCGCAGTCTAATGGGCAGACTGAAAGGGTGAACCAGTCCTTGGAGCAGTTCCTAAGGTGTTATGACTCCAAGTGTCAGACTGACTGGGTTGCTCATCTGTCCATGGCGGAGTTTGCCTATAACAACGTGGCTCACTCTGCTACAGGGATCTCTCCCTTCCTTTGTGTGTATGGGCATCATCCTAAGGCCAATTCTTTTGACCCCCTGGACTCCACGCCTAGTGGTTCCTCTGTGGTTTCGGTCCTTAGGGGTATTTGGAGGAAAGTGAAGAAAGCCCTTGTGTCTGTGTCATTATTGACCAAAAGGGTTTTTGATAAGCGGAAAAGACCCTGCAGCTTCAAATTAGGAGACTTCGTCTGGTTGTCCACCAAGAATTTGAAGTTGAGACAGCCATCTCATAAGTTAGGCCCCTGGTTCATCGGCCCTTATAAGATCACCAGGGTTATCAATCCGGTGGCATTTCAGTTAGATCTGCCCTGTTCATTGGGTATCAATAAAACATTTCATTGTTCCCTTTTAAAACGGGCGATTAGTAATCCTTCTTCCAGTGGAAGACCTTCCCCTCTTCTGATATGTGGCCAGTAGGGTCTCCTGCCCTGTGCTGCCACGTCGTCATGGCAACCGGGAGGCAAGTGCTAGCGGAGTAACCTGAGCGCAGCTGATACTCCGGTTCGGGTCTTTTGCTGTGCAGTGGTTACGGTGTTGGTTTTTGTGCTCACAGTCTGTGAGTGGGGCGTGGACAGCACCTGCTATATAAACCCTCTGTCAGACTCGGGTTTGTCTGTGTCCCCGGAGGGGGCGCTAGTGGGTCAGTGGAAGTGGAAGGGAGAAAGCGAGGAGGCTGGATTAAGTTTCTGCGCATGGGCGCAATGATATTTATTGTACAGCAGGTTCACAACGGCAGTAAAAATAAACAGTAATAAATGCAAATGTCAATAGTGCAGCATGGAAGCTGAAAGTCTATGGCAACGGAAATATAGCAGATGGATGAATGATAACTGATGATAATAATAACAGGTGAAAGTATACTGATGAAATAATAACTTGGCAGGAGATAAACTGGTATGGGAACCAGAGCAGTTTAAAACGTGGAGCCAGCAGAGATGGTAATGAATGGCAAACCTGGTAGCAGAGGCAGGAGACTGACGATGTCCACAGTGCAGGTGATGAGGCACTGGCAGCAAGCAAGCTGCATCACAGGTGGGGAGATGGAACACACCTGGAGTCAGTCTCTACTGCTTAGGCTGAAGCACACTGAGATGATGATTAGTGTGAAGCCTGTAACAGAAGCAGGTGTTGCTGAGGCTTGTAGTTCCACGGAGCTGTGAAGATAAACAGGAGCACAGAGTCTCAGGTAGATGACCAGGAACACGGAGAACAACAGGTAGGTATCCAGGAACACGGAACAGGTAGATATCCAGGAACAGGAACCAGATCCAGACACATGGGTCGCAGGAGTGACACAAAGTTCAGGATACCTGCAGACTGATCCTGCAGCTCTATATATACCCCCTGTTGCACAGTCATTGGTGGGAGTGAGGAAAGTGGGTGCGGCCAAGCACCGGATTGGCCGCCGTACTCTGACTGCTGGAAACTGTCATGGCGGCGCCCATGCCGCGGCCTAGCGGGAACGCGGCGTGCTACACGCCCGCTGTCACAGGAGCGCTCCCAGGACCAGGATGACGTCTGGTGGCAGAGGTGCGGATGACAGTGGAACGCAGGGACCCAGGACGGAGTCCGCACCGGCGGACAGATGTGACTGTGGTGAGTCGATTCCTGACAGTACCCCCCCCCCTTTAAGGGTGGGCACTGAACACCCACGTGGCTTGGCAGGATGAGTGTTATGGAAGACACGGACCAACCTTGGAGCATGGACATCTGACGAATTCACCCAACTTCTCTCCTCCGGACCATAACCGGACCAATCGATAAGGTATTGTAGACGACCATACCGGCAACGGGAATCCAGAATCTTCTCTATTTCGAACTCCACGCCCCGCTGAGTTCGAACTTTGGGGCCAACTGGAAGAGCTCTTTGGAAGCGATTCAGGACTAATGGTCTGAGGAGAGAGACATGAAAGGCATTAGGTATTCGCAGAGAAGATGGTAACTTAAGCTTGTAGGCCACAGGGTTGATGACTCTTTCAACAGGAAAGGGACCGATGAAACGTGGTGCAAATTTCTTCGACGGGACCCTAAGACGAAGGTTCCGGGTAGAAAGCCAAACCTTGTCCCCAGGTTTCAGGCTAGGAACTGCGCGTCTTTTGCGATCAGCAAAGTATTTATACCGGCTGGAGGCCTTCTTGAGAGAAGTGTGAATTTTCCTCCAGGTTGAAGAGAACTGACTCAGGGCAGTAGTGGCAGCAGGAACATCCATGTGAGGGAGTTCTTGGAAGTCTGGAACACGAGGATGTTGCCCATATACTGCAAAGAATGGAGTTGTCTCAGTAGCAGTGTGATAGCGGAAGTTGTGGGCAAATTCGGCCCACGGGAGCAGATCCAACCAATCATCCTGAGAAGATGAAACATACAATCTTAAATATGTCTCTAGTTCCTGATTTACCCTCTCTGTCTGCCCATTCGTCTGAGGGTGGTAAGATGACGAGAACTTCAGTTTAACCTGCATGGCAGAACAGAGAGCCCTCCAAAACCTCGCTACAAACTGTACACCTCGGTCGGATATTATTTCTGAGGGTAGACCATGTAGACGGAAAGGAAGATTTGGGCGAGTTTTGGGGCAGAAGGGAGACCCTGGAGAGGAACAAAATGGGCCATCTTGGTAAATCTGTCCACTACAACCCAGATGGTATTGTATCCTTGAGAAGGAGGGAGGTCGGAGATAAAGTCCATGGACAGGTGTGACCAGGGGCGGCTAGGAACAGACAATGGTTGTAACTGACCTGCTGGAGACTGACGAGGAATCTTGTGCTGCGCACACTTAGGACAGGATGCCACGAAATCCTTGATGTCAGCTTTCATCTTTGGCCACCAGTATGTCTCAGAGAGGAACTTGAAGGTTTTCAGAACACCGGGATGTCCAGTGAACTTGGATTGATGGGCCCAAGACAGCAACTTGGGACGGAGTTCTGGGGAAACAAAAGTCTTACCAGGAGGAGGAGCTGGGGAGACTTGAGATGCAGCAAATACCACTGGACTCAGGATGGAATGTGGAACTGAGTCAGACGTTTCCTCTTCGGACTCCATAGATCGGGATAAGGCGTCAGCTTTAACATTCTGCGAACCTGGGCGGAAATGAAGCTTAAAGTTAAAACGAGAGAAAAACATAGCCCACCGGGACTGGCGAGGGTTAAGGCACTGGGCTGCCTTTAAATATAGCAGATTTTTATGATCCGTATATATGTTGAACGGATGTTTGGCCCCTTCCAGGAGATACCTCCATTCCTCGAGGGCCAGCTTAATCGCCAGTAGTTCTTGATCTCCAACGGAATAGTTAGCTTCTGCAGGGAGGAATTTACGAGAATAAAATCCACAGGGGTGGATCTTCCCATCAGTTCCCTTCTGAGAGAGAACAGCTCCAACTCCAACTGTAGAGGCATCCACCTCCAACTCGAACGGCTTGTTTACATCTGGTTGAGACAGAACTGGAGCAGACATAAAGGCCAGCTTGATCTTTTGGAAGGCCGCTAAAGCTTCTTCTGACCAGTTGGAATGATCTGCCCCTTTCCGAGTTAAGTTGGTAATAGGAGCGATGAGAGTTGAGAATCCTCGGATAAACTTCCTATAGTACTTGGCGAATCCCAGGAATCGCTGAATAGACTTGAGAGAATTTGGAATGGACCAATTGGCAATGGCTTCCAACTTTGTCGGGTCCATCTGGAGATCCGATCCGGAAATTATATACCCCAGGAAGGGTATAGAGGAAACTTCAAAGGTACACTTGGATAATTTACCGTAGAGCCGGTTCTCACGAAGACGTCGGAGAACTTCACGGACTTGTAGACGATGAGAGGAGAGATCTTGGGAGAAGATGAGGATATCATCCAGATAAACTACAAGGTATTTGTACAGAACGTCACGGAAGATTTCGTTCACAAAGTGCTGGAACACTGCTGGGGCATTACTCAACCCGAATGGCATTACCAGGTACTCGTAATGACCATCTCGAGTATTAAAAGCTGTCTTCCATTCGTCACCACTCCGGATTCTGATGAGGTTGTAGGCACCGCGGAGATCTAACTTGGTGAAGATGCGTGCTCCCTTAACTCTGTCAAACAATTCGGTGATGAGTGGTAATGGATAGCTATTTTTGACGGTAATGTCATTGAGACCCCGGTAGTCGATGCATGGACGCAATCCTCCATCCTTTTTCTTAACAAAGAAGAATCCCGCACCAGCGGGTGAAGACGAGGGACGGATGAATCCTTTCTGTAAGTTCTCCCTGATGTAGTCGCTCATCGCTTCAGTTTCAGGAACGGACAACGGATAGGTACGCCCCCTAGGTGGTTTCTTGCCAGGAACAAGGTCAATGGGGCAATCCCACTCTCTATGGGGCGGCAAAACATCAGCGGCTTTTTCACTGAAGACGTCAGAGAAATCTTGGTAAGCCGCAGGAAGACTTGACTGGGTTTTTACTTCAGTAGACTTGATAGGACAAACTTGAGCTAAACAGGACTGGTGGCAATGTGAACCCCAAGAAGTAAGTTGTAACGTTGACCAATCAAACTGTGGATTGTGTAGCTGGAGCCAGGGCATGCCCAAAACGATCTCCTGGGTGGCCTGAGGAATGACTAAGAACTTTATTAATTCAGAGTGCAGGAACCCAACTCCCAAAACCACTGGTGCGGTTTGGTGAGAGATATTCCCCTTGGAGATTCGGCTACCATCCACAGCGGTAATGTAGACTGGGTAAGAAAGTTCACATACAGGCAAACAAAACTTATTTACCGCAGCTTGAGTGATGAAGTTTCCTGCGGATCCACAGTCCACTAACGCAGATGCAGATTGAAGCCCAACTGAAGTCTCTAAAGTCACGGGAAGGATAAGGTCTTGATTAGAAGGAGCTTGTCTAGAAGATCCCAACTTGACTCCTCCTTTACAAGTCAGGATCTGGCGTTTCCCGAACGCACTGTACAAGAATTAATCTGGTGACCTGCAGCCGCACAATAAAGACACAGTCTCTCACGAAGTCTTCTTGACCGCTCCTCAGGAGTTAGGCGGGACCTATTTATTTGCATAGGCTCATCAGAAGGTGGAGACTGGAACTGTACGGAAGGTACCATCCTTGACCTGCGTGGCTCACTACGAGCACGTTCATTGTTGCGTTCGCGGATGCGAGAGTCCAACTTGATGCACAAGGAAATTAAATCGGACAATTGCTCAGGAAGGTCGCGGGTTGCCAGTTCGTCCTTGATCCGATCAGAGAGTCCATGCCAGAAAGCTGCTACCAGGGCTTGATTGTTCCACTGAATCTCTGCGGCCAACGTCTGGAACTGGATGACATATTGTCCCATACTACAGGTACCTTGACGAAGTTGGATTAGGTCTGCAGAAGCTGATGTTGCACGACCCGGCTCGTCAAAGATCCGTCTGAAGGTTGACACGAATTCTGCGTAGTTATTCATCAGAGGGTCAGCACGTTCCCACAGGGGAGACACCCAACTCAAGGTAGAACCAGAGAGTAGAGAGATAATG
Source organism: Pseudophryne corroboree (assembly GCF_028390025.1). Classification (NCBI taxonomy): domain Eukaryota; kingdom Metazoa; phylum Chordata; class Amphibia; order Anura; family Myobatrachidae; genus Pseudophryne; species Pseudophryne corroboree. The sequence continues at coordinate 28,009,451 of NC_086447.1, read as the reverse complement.
TAAGCAACCTTGGATCTTGGCGTGGGGAAATTGTGTGACAATAACTCAAACTGGATTTCACATTGGTTAAGAAACCCGCGACATAACTTTGGGCTGCCATCATACTTGCTAGGCATGGGCAGGTGCAAGCGTGACACTGGAGCTGATGCAGCCGGCATAGAAGAACTCACAGTACTTGCAGGTGCTGGAGTAACAGGAACTGTAGAAGTGAGTACACTAGGCAGGGTTTGCTGTAGTGTATCAATCCGGGAGGACATCCCTTGCAGGAACTGAAACATCTGCTGCTGCGCAGCCTCTTGACTATCCAAACGGGAGACCAGATTTTGCAAGGCCTCTGACCCCACACTCCGACCACCGTCCGAGTCCATCGATCCTGAACTTACTGTCAGACTCGGGTTTGTCTGTGTCCCCGGAGGGGGCGCTAGTGGGTCAGTGGAGGTGGAAGGGAGAAAGCGAGGAGGCTGGATTAAGTTTCTGCGCATGGGCGCAATGATATTTATTGTACAGCAGGTTCACAACGGCAGTAAAAATAAACAATAATAAATGCAAATGTCAATAGTGCAGCATGGAAGCTGAAAGTCTATGGCAACGGAAATATGGCAGATGGATGAATGGTAACTGATGAATGATAACTGATGATAATAATAACAGGTGAAAGTATACTGATGAAATAATAACTTGGCAGGAGATAAACTGGTATGGGAACCAGAGCAGTTTAAAACGTGGAGCCAGCAGAGATGGTAATGAATGGCAAACCTGGTAGCAGAGGCAGGAGACTGACGATGTCCACAGTGCAGGTGATGAGGCACTGGCAGCAAGCAAGCTGCATCACAGGTGGGGAGATGGAACACACCTGGAGTCAGTCTCTACTGCTTAGGCTGAAGCACACTGAGATGATGATTAGTGTGAAGCCTGTAACAGAAGCAGGTGTTGCTGAGGCTTGTAGTTCCACGGAGCTGTGAAGATAAACAGGAGCACAGAGTCTCAGGTAGATGACCAGGAACACGGAGAACAACAGGTAGGTATCCAGGAACACGGAACAGGTAGATATCCAGGAACAGGAACCAGATCCAGACACATGGGTCGCAGGAGTGACACAAAGTTCAGGATACCTGCAGACTGATCCTGCAGCTCTATATATACCCCCTGTTGCACAGTCATTGGTGGGAGTGAGGAAAGTGGGTGCGGCCAAGCACCGGATTGGCCGCCGTACTCTGACTGCTGGAAACTGTCATGGCGGCGCCCATGCCGCGGCCTAGCGGGAACGCGGTGTGCTACACGCCCGCTGTCACAGGAGCGCTCCCAGGACCAGGATGACGTCTGGTGGCAGAGGTGCGGATGACAGTGGAACGCAGGGACCCAGGACGGAGTCCGCACCGGCGGACAGATGTGACTGTGGTGAGTCGATTCCTGACACCCTCTCCTCAGGTTAGGCAGATGCTGCTGAATCTTTGTTGGTTAGTCAGTTCCTGAAAGTTAGCTAGTACTGTGTAACTTTGTATTTGCTTGTTGCTTACTGCAAATAGGCCTTGGCATTTGGTACTACACTCTGCCAATCCAGACCTAGCAGTAAGACTGGAGTCAGTTGTTTAACCTGCTAGGGTTCTTTTGCTACTCAGTGAACCTAGCAAGTTTGCGGCTGTATTCTCAGACTTGCCTGCCTAAATCCTTTCTCATTGTGCAAGTTGTCCAGGTGTCAGTTTAGTGGCAGTAAGCTGAACCGGTGCACTGCAAGTGAGGACTAGGATTGTGGAGACTCTCCTTGTGTCTATTATTCCATCTCTGACCAAGGAGTTTACTGCCACACCCGTTGGTAACCCTTTAGGGTTTTGCTGTTGCCCTTAGCAACAGCATTTCGGGTTCTCTACGTATTAAATCACAACATCTCGCTTCTTTCCATCTGAGCATTCCTAATACTAGGGAGGCACCCAGTTTGTTAGCCTTTGGGCTTCTCTGTTCACTTTGTGTTTATTTTGTTACCCTATCACCTTCTGTGCATGTAATGTCATATTCCCCAGTCTGTCTGTGAGTTTGTTTGTTTTGCATCCCTCTCCATTCAGACACCAGTACATTCCTGCTGGCACTGGTGTGCATAACAAGCAGATCACCTGAATAATTATTTTTGATCAGTATTTACTACAGAAGAAGGGATGGGGCCACAGTTAATTTGCAAGGACATTCATAAAAATAAGGCCGATGAAAGTACATTTACAGAGGAGAAGGTCCTAATAGAACTTTCAAAACTAAAAGTGGATAAATCAATGGGACCAGATGGGATACACCCAAGAATACTCAAAGAGCTAAAAGAGGTGCTGGTTACACCTTTAACATAATTATTTAACCAGTCACTAAATACAGGTGCCTTTCTGGAGGACTGGAAAAGAGCAAATGTAGTTCCACTGCACAAAAGTGGAAGCAAGGAAGAAGCAAGTAACTTCAGACCAGTAAGCCTTACATCAGTAGTAGGGAAAGTAATGGAAAAACTATTAAAAGAAAGAGTTGTGGAATATCTTATATCAAACAATTTACAGGATCCAAAACAGCATGGATTACTGGTAGGAGATCATGCCAAACAAATCTTATTGAATTTTTTGACTCTGTGATGAAAATAATAGATCAAGTGGGAGCTGTAGATGTAGCATATCTAGACTTTAGTAAGGCATTTGACACTGTCCCACATCACAGACTGCTAAACAAACTTGAAAGCGTGTGAGTGGATTATAAAACCATTAAATGGATGAGAACCTGGTTGCAGGATAGGAAACAGACAGTTGTAGTTAATGGAGTGCAATCTATGGAGGGAAATGTTACCAGTGGAGTACCCCAGGGATCTGTACTTGGTCCAGTTTTCTTTAATATCTTTGTTGGTGACATTGCACATGGTATTGAAGGGTAAGTATGTCTTTTTGCAGATGATACAAAGATATTCAACAGGGTAGACAAACCGGGAGGGGTAAAACAAATGATTGATGAACTAGGTAGGCTTTAGAAATTGTCAAGAACGTGGCAACTACAGTTCAATGCTAAAAAATGCAAAATCATGCACTTGGGTCTCAAAAACCCAAAGGCTAAATATAGTATCAAGGGTACTATAATGGAAACTACTGAGGAGTAAAGAGATTTAGCAGTCATGATTTCAAGTGACTTGAAGGCAGGAAAGCATTGCAACAAAGCAATGAGAAAGGCAAGTCAGATGCTTAGTTGCATAGGGAGAGGAATTAGTAGCAGGAAAAAAGAAGTGATAATGCCACTTTATAGGTTATTGGTTCGGCCCCATCTGGAATACTGTGTACAGTTCTGGAGACCATATCTCCAGAAGGATATAAATACATTAGAGAGTGTACAAAGAAGGGCAACTAAAATGGTGCATGGCCTACATCACAAAACTTACCCGGAAAGGCTAAAAGATCTAAACATGAATAGTTTGGAGGATTGAAGGAAAAGGGGGGACATGATAGAAACTTTCAAATATATCAAGGGTCTCTACAAAGTTCAGGAGGGAAACATTCTTCAAAGGAAGAGAAGTATTAGAACTCGAGGACATACACTGAGACTTGAGGGAGTGAGGTTCAGAGGAAATTTAAGAAAAAATAACTTCTCAGAAAGGGTAGAGGATAAGTGGAATAGCCTCCCATCAGAGTTGGTAGGGGCTGGCTAAGACTGTAGAGCAATTTAAACATGCTTGGTATAGGCATATGAATATCTTTACAAAGAATGAAGGTTCAAAAAGGGTTGAGATTGCTTAAGGGATAAAAAAAAGGGGCAGACTAGATGGGCCAAGAGGTTCTTATCTGCCGTCAAATTCTATGTTTCTATGTAAGGTCAGTGGTCGGAAATACGCATTAGTCAAGTGGTGCAATACTGACCCCCTGACCACTACACAGCCAGTGCGGGTCGAGAACCTACTGCTACGAGCCGAGTGTGAGTCACGTGACGCCCCCACACCCGGAAGCAGCCAGCCGCGTTTAAAGAGGATCCAAGGATGGAGAGGAGAAGGTAAGACAGTGGGGTGTAGAGCAATTCAGTGGAGGAGGGAGGAAATTAGGTGAATCCTTCAGTCTCTGTTCTCGGCGCACGGTCAGCAGTGACGGCTCCAAACAAGCCTACATCAGCTGACCTTCGCCGTAGACCGGATCTATCCCCTGAGGCGGCTGAGCCCTCTGTGCGCTGTCTGTACACTGACAGACACTGGAGGACTGAAACCTGCAGGGCTAATTGTGGTCCTGAGCTCCCAAGTCTCCTCACCCTAAACCCTGAGCAAAACACCACAATCACCACAAAGCCGGCACAGTACTAGTACACATGGACAGTCAGCGGGACGCCGCAAACTATTTTTGATTGTCTCTCTCTGCACCAATTTGACTTTGTATGTTAGCTGGTTCACAGTTTAACAGGAATTATCTAAAATCAATTGAGCCGGACATTTCAATACTCTTACCCCCCAGATTGGGGGAGCTGTTAATGTCAGCCTTCATCATTTCTGATAACCCCTGCACGATCAGTATATATACCAGTGTTTATTGACTGACATTGAGATCCAATTACCTATATTTTTTTCCCCTTGTGCATTTTTTTTATAATCCAAGGTTTAGTAGATTGTTTTATTAATAAAGTATTGTATAATTTTTTTCATTACTCTCTCTCGCATAAAATTTCACAACACTTACCAAGGTTATTGAGCACTACAAAAATGTTCTGTTAACTACATTTGTTAGGGTGTTTACCCCTACTATTTTGTTAGCAGCTCGCCGAATCATATACAACCCAGTGCGCTGGTGCACCCTATTTTCTGGGAATCCAGTTATTTTTAACAGTTGTATCGATGCATCAGTGATAAAAGATATTTAAAAAGCGGTGCTCTCTAAACAAGGTGAGTGATGGATGACAAATCGTTCTACATAACCTTGCCGAGTAATGCCTCAGCAGAAACATTTCCACTAAATAGGGTTTCTAACTACACATCAAAACTGTCAAAGGTGATAGACTTAACCGGTGAGTGGGAAGTCGCTCTTACAGGAATACAATGCCCGCAAACTTGGAATAAATTGGATTTACAAGATTGTAGTCCATAAATATCATGGGGAGGCACATTGGATCAGCCAGTGGTGAGAGTCATAAGTGTGTGCATTAAACCCGGTTTTATGAAACAATCGATGCGCTACTGAATGTAATCAACACGGAAATTGAGCAATAGAAACTGGAGGTTGGATTAAGACTAATGTATGATCCATTTGTACGCGTTGTAACCCCTGACAGTAAGTAGTTGTATCAAATCAACGCCGATTCTAAACTGACATGGATACTGGGTTTACAGCCTAAAACTAAGATTTATAAACCATGCGCCGACATCAAAGGAGGTCAATCTAAGTTGTATGTGTACACAGACATTATTGAACACCAGAGAGTCGGGGACAGTTATGTGCCACTGCTGCGCACTGTTGAAATTAAGGGCCGTAACAATGAGATGGTCAAAAGTCGATACGCGATGCCTGATTTTGTGCCTTTGTGCAAAGTGCAATTTGACACAATACCCATAGAGATAAAGAATGATCAGAAAAAGAACATTTCATTTCAGTTTGGGAAAGCGATCGTGAAACTGCATTTTAGATGACACAAAACCGATTTTTATTAAATTGACAGAATGGTTGTCATTAAAAACTGTGGTGATCTGGCATTGTACACGCAATATTATAAAGCGCAAGGCAGTAATGGTTTACCAGGGTTTCACGGCAGCGCGTACATGTACGGTTGTGGTTTATTTGGTATTTTTCGAAGCCTGTTCAGAAAAGCAGCGCCTCTTTTCCGAAGAGGCCTAGAATTGGCTAAACCACATGTGAAAAGTGCTGCACGTATTATCACAAAAGACGTCATTGGACAAGCCGCAGCGGCCACAATGAATAAATTACATGCAGCGAATAAAGTGATACAAGATGGTTCTGGTTTAATATGTACAAGAAAAGCCGCCTTGGTGTATGCCCCTTTAAAACAAAAACTGGAGAAATTGAAACTTACTGTAAGTAAGAAAAGAAAATTGATGCAAAGGGTTGGTGATATTTTTTAACCATGTCTTTCATACACAATGAGTCTGGTGAATGTGCAAAATCATAGCTGGATCTTCTTGATGTACTGCTAATGCAAACTAGCATGGAGAAAAGTCTATACGTCGAAGTTCAACCTTTAGCAGCGATATCTGAGACAGCGCCGCTTGAATTTTATATAGTGGCCAGTGGCGAACTCTACTATGATTTGATCAACACTCTGCTGTACGTGACGTGTAAGATCGAACAAACCGACAACAATCCAATACCCCAAGGGGCATGGGTAGCCCTTATTAATTATCCCATAGCAACTTTATTCAGTCAGGTGGATGTTTCTTTGGGCGACAGGCTCATATCGCAATCCAACAATCTTTACACCTATCGAGCCTACATTGAGACCATATTGAATTACAGCTCTGATGCTTTATCCACAAAGCACACAAAATGATAATTTTACAGAGATATGGCTGGACAACATAACTCCAGGGCTTTGAATGGGGCAAATACAGTCTTTATAAAATGCGCAAGAGCAATGGCGCAGAGTCCCGCAGCTGAATTACTGAGACCTCTGTACTGCAAACTTTTTCATCAACATAAACTAATCTTAAATGCTGTTGATTTTAAGATAAAACTTACCAGATACAAAGACTCAATCTTCTTAATGTCAGCAGAGGCAGACACCTTTAAAATACAGATCATCGCAGCACCGCTGTTTGTGAAAAGAGTTCAGGTCTTGCAGTCCAGATCGGACATGCGTAGGCTTTGCTAAATAGCAACACAAAACCTGTGATTGATTGTGTAGGGATGAAAATCTACAGTGTTGCTACAGGCAGTAGGGTGTTTAATTTAGAAAATCTGTTTTTAGGCCAGGTGCCAAAGACAGTCATAGCAGCGTTTGTAGACAACAAAGCATTTTCAGGAACCTATGATCGGAACCCATTACGTTTTGAATCTAAAAACGTAAACTTTTCATCTCTCTTTACCTGGATGGAACCCCGCATCCTGCCAAGCCATTTCAACCAGACTTTGTACATGGTAATGCGGTGCGTGAGTACATTTCGCTCATACAGATTACAAATAAGCAGAAATCATATTTCATAAGCCGTTTCAACCAGACTTTGAACATTTGTGAGTACATGTTGCTCGTACAGATTACAAATAAGAAGACTTCAGATTCTGGTATACTGATTGACCGCGAAGAGTACCTCGACAGTTACACGCTTTTAGTTTTTGATCTGTTGTCTGAAGAGGAGTGTGTGGAACACCTATCGCTAATAAGAACAGGCAATTTATGTGCAGAATTCCACTTTGCAGAAGCGTTGTACGGGACAGTCAATGTAATAATATACACTTTATTTGATAATATCATTGAGATTAATGAAAGGCGCGATGTGTTGAACGATTAGCTATAAATTAATTCATTTATTTTTATATTTTCGCATATTTTAACATGTGCATTACACTGTTGAAAAATGAACACATTACAGATAAATTGCATTCTGTATCCATTGCCAAGCACATGACATGTTTTTAAAGGAACCTATCCATGTGACATGTTACCAGCAGATAAACTTACACAATACACTTGCTCATTTGTAAACAACACTCACACTAGTGAACAACCTTGTGAACACTGGTTGTCTGCTTATTTTAATGAGTATGGCATATGTTATTTTTTTAATACTTATGGCCTCTCCTTAGACAGTTCAATTTTCCCAAATAATGTGTGTGGTCAATATTGTATCTACTTTATATTTTTTATGTGTAAAAACTACAAATAACAGGGGATTTATTGACCAGGTTTAGTAATGTTACAGAATGTAATGATCCTTTTTTTTTTCAAACTTTGGAAAACAAAGAAACAACTCCCAGTGCTAGAAATTATCAGGTTTTGTGTTAACACTATAAGCTGTATTAATTATACACTATTATGATTAATAGTAATATTTACTTTATTAAGAAACAAAAATGACATATACAAAACTTTTTCCATCCCTTGAATAAAATAAAATATTTGGAATTTACAAAAACAGTTATTCCTAATACCGGTATACTCACATTAATCGCAAAACAACATATAACATTAAAAAAAAACTTTTAAGTGAGATGCCTGGGCGAATTATTTACTTATATAGTCTATTGAAAGACCAAAAACTTCTTTAATGCCAAATGGTGTGATTTATATTCATACAGGGACAAGAAGGGGATATGGTAGTTCCAAAGTCTCAAAATATCCCTTGGTTATTGCATTGAGTAGGCTCTATTGAAAGTCCATAAGAAGTGCTTGTAGTCTCTAAACAGTAGTTGGGAATCATCACAACTTACTTGTACTTCCTTGCAGCGCTAGTGAAAAGCATTGGGTGTCCACCGGCAGATGTGGGGTGGTGCTCTGCAATCTACTAGTTTCGCCTGTCTAAGCAGGCTTCATCAGGATGGATAAGTGCACCTTGTATCCCATTTTTATGCCTCCCTGGTGCCGGTGTCCATGGTAACGGTTGGTTGCTTTCGCCCTCCATCCATTAGCTGATGTCACTTCTGCCCTTGCTGGCCACGTCACTTCCGCCCTATCTCATTAAGGTCTTTATCATAGTGGCTTCCGCCTTCCATAGTAACGGTTGGTTGCTTCCGCCCTCCATCCATTAGCTGATGTCACTTCTGCCCTTCCCGGCCGCTTCATTTCCACCTTGTTTTACAAAGGTCTCTATCATAGTAGCTTCTGCTCTCCATCTATTGATAGACGTCACTACCACCCTTACGGTTCCGCATCACTTCCGCCCTGTCTCCTTCAAATCTCTGTAATGGGTTATCACAGTTACTACTATTTTATTTGTACTTCCGCCCACATAGTATTTACATCGCTTCCGTTCTTGCCAAGCCATGCTACTGTGGGTTACCGTGGTTACTGTTAAAAACAAAAGTGGCTTCTATCCTTCTGGCTGCATTTTGACCACTCAAATCTCAGCAATCACAGCTTCTAAATTAGATATAATGATTCCACAATAAAATATGCTTTTGTTATAGTTCCTTTGTCTTCCATTTTGATGTTTATTCTTTATAATTAGGATGTGATTGCTTGTTTCTTATGGGAAAAGGCAAGCTCTGATCCTATTCATTGCCCAGTCTCTATTTCTGCTTCTTAATCTATTTATTCTACATTACTCACACATAAACAAACATTAAACACAGTGACTAAAAAGTATTTATAAATATATACAGTATATAAATTGCTTCAAAATTTGATCTCTTACATTTCTATATGAAACAATTAGGTTATAAATTTCACCTAAAATAATAATAATAATAATGAGGGAGTGGGAGAGTGTTTCCTCATACTTCTTTGAGGAATGGGTGGAGGTCCCATTCTGCATTAAGTCCTTTTGGTACTATGGTCCCCAAATCAAAATAGTTTTAGCTTCTTCTTTAAGTAATACATCATTCCAATTCCCTCCTCTCCACGTTTTTTTTTATCATCATTTTTATACTGATAAATTTTTAAAACTGAAAAAAAGAATTCACAAACATTGTCACATTCTTGCTGCAGATAGAGATTTTGAAGGCATTCTACCTCAGAAACCAAGAATTTCATATAGGAGAGCCCCTACAATAAAAAATAAAATTGTAAAAAGCACCTTGAAAAAAGATATAAAAGGAAAAACTACTTGGCTAAGAGACTCAGATCCCGGTTTTTATAAATGCAATAATTGTATGGCTTGTAAAAAAACAAAGAACGTATCAACAAAACCAACCCGACAATACACATCTAACAATACAGGAAAATAATACAGAATAAAGGAAAAAATCACCTGTAACTTGAAAGGAGTTATTTACTTGTTAATATGCCCATGTGGGCTACAATATGTAGGAAAAACATACCGAAATGTACATATTAGAATTAAAGAGCATTTAAATAACATAAGGAATAATAAAGAAAATCACAGCATTCCGGAACATTTTACCAAGATGCACAAAAGCGATCCCTCAGTTTTAAACTTTATTGATATAAAAATGATATAATGACTGTGGAGAGGAGGAAATCGGAATGATGCATTACTTAAAGAAGAAGCTAGAACAATTTTGATTTGGGGACTCTAGTAACAAAAGGCCTTAATGCAGAATGGGACCTCCACCCATTCCTCAAATAAGTATGAGGAAACACTCTCCCACTCCCTCAGTAGTAGTATTATTATTATTATTATTATTATTATTATTTAAGTGAAATTTATAACCTAATTGTTTAATATAGAAATGTTAGAGATCAATTTTTGAAGCAATTTATATACTGTATATATTTATAAATACCTTTTAGTCACTGTGTTTAATGTTTGTTTATGTGTGAGTAATGTAGTATAAATAGATTAAGAAGCAGAAATAGAGACTGGGCAATGAATAGGATCAGAGCTTGCCTTTTCTCATAAGAAACAAGCAATCACATCGTAATTATAAAGAATAAACATCAAAATGGAAGACAAAAGAACTATAACAAAAGCATATTTTATTGTGGAATCATTATATCTTAATTTAGAAGCTGTGATTGCTGAGATTTGAGTGGTCAAAATGCAGCCAGAAGGATAGAAACCACTTTTGTTTTTAACAGTTACCACGGTAACCCACAGTAGCATGGCTTGGCAAGAACGGAAGCGATGTAAATACTATGTGGGCGGAAGTACAAATAAAATAGTAGTAACTGTGATAACCCATTACAGAGATTTGAAGGATACAGGGCGGAAGTGATGCGGAACCGTAAGGGCGGTAGTGACGTCTATCAATAGATGGAGAGCGGAAGCTACTATGATAGAGACCTGTGTAAAACAAGGTGGAAGTGACGTGGCCAGCAAGGGCAGAAGTGACGTCAGCTAATGGATGGAGGGCGGAAGCAACCATCCGTTTCTATGGAAGGCGGAAGCCATATGATAGAGACCTGAATGAGATAGGGCGGAAGTGACGAGGCCAGTAAGGGCGGAAGTGACGTCAGCTAATGGATGGAGGGTGGAAGCAACCAACCGTTACCATGGAAACCGGCACCAGGGAGGCATAAAAATGGGACACACGGTGCACTCATCCATCCTGATGAAGCCTGCTTAGACAGGCAAAACTAGTAGATTGCAGAGCACCACCCCACGTCTGCCAACGGACACCCAATGCTTTTCACTAGCGGTGCAAGGAAGTACAACTAAGGGGTGGTGATTCCCAACTACTGTTTTGCGGCTACAAACACTTCTAAAGGACTTTCAATAGAGCCTACCCAATGCAATAACCAAAGGATATTTTGAGCCTTTGAAATTACCATATCCCTTTTTTGTCCCTGTATGAATATAAATCACATGATCTGGCATTGAAGAAGTTTTTGGTATTTCTATAGACTATACAAATGAATAACTCCCCCAGGAATCACACTTAAAAAAAATTATATTATATGTAGTTTTGTGATTAATGTCAGTATACCGGTATTAGGAATCTTGTTTTTATATATTCCATATATTTTATTTTATTTAATGGATGGAAAAATGTTTGGTATATTAAATTTTTGTTTCCTAATAAAGTAAATATTACTATTAATCATAATAGTGTATAATTAATACAGCTTATAATGCCAACACAATACCTGATCATTTCTAGCGCAGGGAGTTCTTTCTTTGTTTTATACCTTTCATCAAGGGATACGTGGATTCCCCTATTACCCCCTTAGCAGCTTATCAATCAGGTGAAGTGATAAACGCAGTCATTTTCCTATGTATTTTCAAACTTTGTAAGGCGCATGCCAAGAAGTGATTGTTTGAGTCATTATACGGATATATACAGAACTGTGTAACCTGTTGTTATCACCACTGTGTTTGACGCATTTTATGTACAATGCTGTATAACTATGCTAATTTAAAAAAAAAAAATAAAGAACAATGTTTTAAACTGTATGCTGTGTGATTGACAGTTTCTTTCAAATTCTCTGATTAGAACCAAAGAACAAAACAAGTTTTTCTTAATCATAAACATATGTTTTTTTGGATCATAAAAAGTTTATATCTGTCCATAATAAGGAAAGCAGGTCAATCACAGGTACTGTACGTTATGTACTTCTGAGTTAAAACTGGCTGTAGACAAGTTGTAGAAAGTGTGTAAAATCTATAAGATGTGGCATTTTGTTACTGATCTGACAATTTGTTTTCACGTTACATTAAAGTCTATCTCAGGGATAAACAAGAGTCTTCTGGTTATCCCGAATGGTGTACAGACTCTGAGAAACTGCAAGTGTATATACATGCCTATCAAAAAAATTAAGGCTTGACTTTAAGACCCGATCACATTTAAATCAATCCTAGAAAAATACAAATTTCGAAATTGTTTTGAAACTCCTTATGGGGAAAGTTTGGTTAACGTAGTAACATGTCCAACACTGGTCTAGTGTCTGATCCCAACAAGCTTTTTGAATACGCATTTTCACCGCCCTATGATGTATATGTTTTTTACTTCATGGATGATGATACAGTTATGGTGAATTGGAAATATGCCAAAGACCATTACTCTAGTCTAAACCATCAAATAATAATATCTTCATTGCTACAATGATGCCAACATATGCCCGTAATGAATTGTACGATCTAATGGATAGATTACAAGATCATTGTCTTTACCATGATACAGACTCTGTTATCTTTGTCAGCATGCCCGGAGATTGGAATCCACCATTTGGTGATTATCTAGGTGTGCTGACTAGAGAACTGCTGCCAGGGACACATATAACCAAATTTGTCTCATCAGGCCCCCAATCATATGGCTATCGCCTAAACAATGGGAAGACCAGTTTAAAAGTTAAAGGTATAACACTCAATGTTGATAAAGCACAACATGTTAACTTTGACAGTCTGGAAGACCTGATATTAGATTATCCTTTAAAACCCGAAGGTGAAGATCAGAAAAAAATTGTGACCTGCCAACCCTGTATAGTCTGGTTTAAAAAGTACTGGCAGATTGAGAGGCACACGCTGCAGAAAATGCAAAAGTGTGTATACACTAAATGGAAACTTACAGATAACTTCACAACACTTCTGTTTGGGTATTAAGATATATATCCGGTTACAACACCCCCTCTCATGTATTTTAGCAGGCCCCTCCAATTCAGGGAAATGTTATGTTGGGAAAACGCTGCTGCAAAATTCCACAAGACACCTGTCGCACATGCCTGATACTGTTGTTTGGTTTTATGGCTGTTTGCATTCTATGGCCATCGTTCTGAGTTGTTCGCTCGCTAGCTACTTTTAGAAGCTGTGCAAACGCATAGTTGCCATCCACGAGGGGAGTGTATTTTTGCTTTGCAATTGTGCAATCTCAAGTGCGGCCGAGCGGTACAAAAACATTTTGTGCAAAAATAGACCAGCTCTGTAGTTATTTATCCTGTCCGATGATTCCAGTGACAGAGGTCCCAGAATTGACATCGGATACCTTCCCTGCAAACACATGTACATGCCTGCATTTTCCCTACCACTCCCAGAAAATGGTCAGTGACACTCATAAATGCCCTCTTTCTGTCAATATCCTTTCGATCGGCTGTGCGAATGGAATCGTCGCTAGAAGCAATGCACAGCAACAATGCTTTTTGTACCTGTACGATGTGCGTGCGCTTTGTGGTGCATACATATGCGCAGTTTTGCCATTTTTTTACCTGATCGCTGCGCTGTAAAAATCGACAGTGTGCGATCAACTTGGAATGACCCCCTATGTACGATCAGCTGCTGTGCGATATCCCAGGTATGCATTTTATAGAGGGGCTACCTGAGAATTTTAACAATAACCAACTTTTTCCCCCTGATAGGATTAATTTAACTGTTGTTGATGTACTGATGGAATTGGCTATTAATAATTCTGAGATTGAGGAAGTGTTCACAAAATATGTACAACATAGAAATCTCGGTATCATGTATCTTGTACAAAATGTATTCTGCCAAGGTAAAAAGAGCAGGACAATACACAAAATATGTGGTGCTGTTCAAAAACCTGCGGGATAAATTGCCTGCGGGATAAATTGCAGGTGTTGACATTGGCTAGACAAATGTATCCAAACAATAGTCATTTACTGGTTGATTGCTAAATGAGTACCATTTATGAAGCAGTTTATTCCCACCCGATGAGCAGTTCGCTTATGTAATTAAAAAGCGCTGTTCTAAAAAGCTATAATTTTACAACTTTTAGTCATTCATCATAGGCCTATCAACTGTGAACATGTCAGCCTGGTTACGCCATTATTGGACACTTTTAAAGATGCCAATATAGACAAAACCAAACCAAAGAAGTACTATTTTATCCAATGCTTCAATTAAATTTGTGACAGCCATTTGAGAGATGGCCCTCAACATGCTTAAAGGTAAAATACCATTGTCACAACAACATTTGAAGTACCTTAAAAAGAAGTGTGCCCATATAAAATTGCTTGTAAAAAGAAATACACCATTGGTACAAAGAAGCGTTTGGTGAAGCAATCGGATGGATTTATTGATTCACTGCTTGGTTTTGCTTATCTGTTAATTACCAGCCTTCTGACTAAACGCTGATGGAATATGCTGAGAAAATGTATCTGGTGCCTCAACAACAAACCAAGCAGTGACGACATACATAAAACAGTCAAACAAGGTCTAGATGCAGAGATCGTCAACATACTACAGAATAACAATTTATCAGAATATGAAATGGTAAAATGATGCAGAGGTATCTAGTGCTGAGTAAACAGTCTGATAGAGAAATGCTGCTGATGAGTCAATTAAGTGGATGATGCTGATGATGTTTATAATGAAATTTTGAGCGGTGTTAATGCTAGGTATAAAAAAACATGTGAAATAATATTGAGTAAAATTATGCATTCTAAACACATCACAAGCTGGAATACGAAAGGCGAGTTTCTGTATAAAGGTTGTACTGTACCAGGATCCAACATGCTGAATTTAGTAAGAAGCATTACACAAAACCATAGTGTGTCAAGTCATATTACGCCAAATAGTTGCAATGAATTTATCCCTGCTATGTCTGAATTAAATATGCCATCCACTGTAGTTGTTAATGTCGCAAATGCACTTCAACTAGACCTTTTAAAAGCAGAGACACATGCAGGATCTGATGGCACTGTCACTGAACCAGCACCGCTACAACCCCATTAAAAAAATGTATAAATGTTTTAAATTATCCCAGCCTAACAACACCACATGGCTACTTACTACCAAGGAAAATAGCTGTAAATCTGATTCAGGGATCACAGTGGTTGACTCTATAGCGTAAAACTATTTTTTATTGATTTTGTTTTTTGTCCATCAGATTTTGTGTGATTATTTTGTACCACGATATTTCTTTTGTAATATTACTAAATCGTGTTAATTCATATCTTTAAAATTAAAGAAACGCTTTGTAATAATAATGCCACAGCTCTGTATCTTTAAATAAACTTTTTATGATCCAATAAAAATGTGTTTATGATTTTGAAAAACCTGTTTTGTTCTTTGGTTCTATATAGGGAATTTGAAAGAAACTTTTAATCACAGCTTAAAGTTTAAAACCTTGGCCCTCATTCCGAGATGTTCGCTCGCAAGCTGCTTTTAGCAGCTTTGCACACGCAAAGCCCCCGCCTACTGGGAGTGAATCTTAGCTTATTAAAATTGCGAACAAAAGATTAGCAAAATTGCGAATATACACTTCTTAGCAGTTTCTGAGTAGCTCCAGACTTACTCGGCATCTGCGATCAGTTCAGTGCTTGTCGTTCCTGGTTTGACGTCACAAACACACCCAGCGTTCGCCCAGACGCTCCTCCGTTTGTCCGGCCACTCCCGCGTTTTTCCCAGAAACGGTAGAGTTTTTTCACACACTCCCATAAAACGGCCAGTTTCCGCCAAGAAACATTCACTTCCTGTCAATCACATTACGATCATCAGAACAAAGAAAAAACCTTGTAATGCTGTGAGTAAAATACATAACTGCATAGCAAATTTACTTGGCGCAGTCGCACTGCGGACATTGCGCATGCGCACTAGCGACTATGGCTCCGTTGCGAGAAAAAAATACAGAGCGAACAACTCGGAATGACCCCCATTGTTCTTTATTTTAAAATCAATATAGCTATACAGCATTGTACATAAAATGTGTCAAACACAATGGTTATTACAACAAGTTACACAGTTCTGTACATATTTATCCGTATAATGACCCAAACAATTACTTCTTGGCATGCGCCTTATAAAGTTTGAAACTAAACGATCATTATGTTTTGTTTCATTACTAAACCTGGTCAAGAAATCCTCATATTTGTAGTATTTACACATACACAATATAAAGTAGATACAATATTGACCACACACATCAAAAAGGCTTGCAACTGACGTTTTTGGTGGCAAATAAATTTTAAATTAAAATGTAAAAAATGTATTATATTCTTTGGGAAAATGGAACTGTCTGGGCAGAAGTCGTAAGAATGAAAAAAAATAACATATGTCATACTCGTTAAAATAAGCAGCCAACCAGTGTTCACAAGGTTATTCGCAAGTATGAGTGTTGACTACAAATGCGCAAGGGTATTGTGTCAGTTTATCTGCCGGTATCATGTCACATGGATAGGTTCCTTTTTAAAAAATGTTGCGTACTTGGCATCATGTACAGAATGCAATTTATCTGTAATGTGTTAATTTTTCAACAGTATAATGGCGCATGTTAAAATATGCAAAAAATATAAAAATAAATGAATTAATTTATAGATAATAGTACAGCACATCATGCCTTAGATTAATCTCAATGACATTATTGTTAGGGGCTCCTGCCCTGTGCTGCCACGTCGTCATGGCAACCGGGAGACAAGTGCTAGTGGAGTAACCTGAGCGCAGCTGATACTCCGGTTCGGGTCTTCTGCTGTGCAGTGGTTACAGGCTCTGTGCACGGCAGGAAATCCGGTGCTGGTTTTTGTGCTCACAGTCTGTGAGGTCTGAGTGGGGCGTGGACAGCACCTGCTTTATAAACCCTCTTCTCAGGTTAAGCAGATGCTGCTGAATCTTTGTTGGTTAGTTAGTTCCTGAAAGTTAGCCAGTACTGTGTAGCTTTGTATTTGTTGTTACTTACTGCAAATAGGCCTGGGGATTTGGTACTACACTCTGCCAATCCAGACCTAGCAGTAAGACTGGAGTCAGTCGTTTAACTTGCTGGGGTTCTTTTGCTACTCTGTGAACTTAGCAAGTTTGCTGCTGTATTCTCAGACTTGCCTGCCTAAATTCTTTCTCACTGTGCAAGGCGTTCAGGTGTCAGTTTAGTGGCAGTAAGCTGAACCTGTGCACTGCAAGTCAGGATTAGGATTGTGGAGACTCTCCTTGTGTCTATCATTCCATCTCTGACCAAGGAGTTTACTGCCACACCCGTTGGTAACCCTTTGGGGTTTTGCTGTTGCCCTTAGCAACAGCATTTCGGGTTCTCTACGTATTAAAACAGAACATCTTGCTTTTTCCATCTGAGCATTCCTAATACTAGGGAGACACCCAATTTCTTAGCCTCTGGGCTTCTCTGTTCACTTTGTGTTTATTTTGTTACCCTATCACCTTCTGTGTACAGTACAGTTTCTACTGTTAAAATGATTTCTACCTTTACTGTCCTTCTTGCTGTGTAGTCAAGCGCTTATCATTATAAGAGTAGAAACTGTACATTGACTTTTATCCTAGTGGAAACACATTTATACCTATTTAAGATCCAGTGGGTGTGAGTAAGACCACTACAGAGTGCGTCACTTCTGCATGAATTTGGGTCCCATTTAGGGTATGCACATTTGTTAAGTGACTTGTTTGTGACTAAATGTTGTGTATTTGTCATTTATGTATGTACCGGTTTTAATGAATCAATTTGAACAAATGTGAATTTGAACTGTATATGTGAACACTTTTAATAAATATATTAATACTATAGAAACATTCTCTTAGTATTATTTGTAGCAATTGCAGATTTTATACATTTATGTAAGGGGGAGCGCCAGAGGAATACCTTTCTTTTAGCCAATTCTAGGGCTCTTCATATAGAGGCACTGCTTTTCTGAACAGGCTTCGAAAAATACCACCTAAACCACACATGTACGTGCTGCCGTGAAACCCCGGTAAACTATTACCGGCTTGCACTTTATAATATTGCACGTACAATGCCGGAACACCATAGTTTTTAATGACAACCATTCTGTCAATTTAATAAAAATTGGTTTTGCATCATCTAAAGTGTAGTTTCACAATCGTTTTCCCAAACTTAAATGAAATGTTCTTGTTCTGATCATTCTTTATCTCTATGGTTATCATGTCAAAATGCACTTTGGAAAAAGACAAGTAATCGGGCATCTTGTATCGAATTGTGACCATCTTATTGTTAATTTCAACAGTGCGCAGCAGTGGTAGATAACTGTCCCCGACTCTCTGATGTCCGATAAAGGCTGTGTACACATACAATGTATATTGACCTCCTTTGATGTCGGCACATGGTTTAGAAATCTTAGTTTTAGGCAGTAAACCCAGTATCCATGTCAGTTTAGAACCGGCATTGGTTTGATACAACTACTTACTGTCACATGTTACAATGCATTCAAATGGAATATACATTAGTCTTAATCCAACCTCCAGTTTCTGTTGCTCAATTTCCGTGTTGATTACATTCAGTAGCGCATCGATTGTTTCATAAAAACCGGGTTTAATGCACACACTATTGACTCTCACCACTGGCTGATCCGATGTGCCTCCCCATGATATTTGCAGAATTACAATCTTGTAAATCCAATGTATTCCAAATGTATTGTATTTCTGAACGAGCAACTTCCCACTCATCGGTTAAGTCTATCACCTTTAACAGTTTTGCTGGGAGAAACTCTAATTTAGCGGAAATGTATCTGCTGAGGCATTACTCGGCAAGCTTATGTAGAACGATTTGTCATCCATCACTCACCTTGTTTAGAGAGTGACGCTTTTTAAATATCTTTAATCTATGATGCGTCAACTCAAATGTTAAATTTAGCTGGATACCTGCGCCACTTGAATAACGCATATTTCTGGCCACTGAACATTTTTTATTTTTTAAATTCTTTTCCACTTTGTAAATTCTATTGTAAATTTTATTATAGTTTTTTTGCACAATTTGAAGCTCTTCGGGGTATAAACTACCAGTAATATATTTGCCATAAAGGTCCACCAGCATGTAAAGCACCTTATGACCTTTAGTATTCACGCCACGTATTAAAAATATTTCCTCAGAACCATTCTCTTCATATCCTTTCTGAAACATATCCTTATATGTGGAAATACATACATGATCACCAACGGCTTATCGTGTCGGAGTTTTCTTAATTCTAAAGTAATCACCGTATGTCATCTTGAAAATTCTCAAAGAGTTAGATGGTGTTACACTTAATCGGTTTATGGCATGTGTTATTATAACTGTATATGAAATTTTGTTAAACATCTATACATCTGTAAGTATTCTGAGCTGTGAAATAGTGCCAAATACGTGTTTTTAAAGTCCTATTGAAGCGTTATATAACAGCTGCTTTCACATCATTATTAGTCACAAAATGCTGTATACCGTATCTTTATAACACTTTTTTTAAGACCTTGTATAGAATTTCTTTATCGCAGGCAATTTGCAATTTCTTTAGTACGCAGTTCTGTTGGAATATTTTTTCAAAAGCGTTAGTTACTGTTGTAGCGTTCTTGTTTGTTAGACTGACGGCCCATGCTCTCTTACTGAAAATATTGATAATGGTTAATATGTATTTAAAACCATTATTGTATTTCACAGGGTCTATGGGGTAAATTTACTAAGGTGGGAGATTTTTAGAACTGGTGATGTTGCCCATAGCAACCAATCAGATTATATCTATTATCTGCTAGAAGCAGCTAGATAAATGGTAAGTAGAATCTGATTGGTTGCCATGGGCAACATCACCAGTTCTAAAAATCTCCCACCTTAGTAAATTTACCCCTATGAGTGAGACGAGATCACACTGCCATTGCTGATTTATATCCAATATGCAAATCATGTTCCTTTTATAGGTTTTTCTTGGCAGTTTATGTAACATATAGACATGTTGATCTTTAAACCATTTTTTAATTTCCGATCTTTGAAACATTCCTTTATTAGCCTTAATATTTATTAATGCCGCAATAACTACCAGGATTTAACAATTTTCTTCATCCATTTTTTTAAATAGCTGGGCTGCGTGACATACTGTGGCTTTTTTTCAAACCTATGAGTCTTATCTGACAAAACACATGTATTGTAAGAGACTTTTGTGATCATTCTATGACTAATGAAAAAACTGATATCAAATGATGAAATTTATATTCAATTTATAAATAATGGGAGTAAATCAGGTAGTGTTGGGGGGTGTTATGGGTGGCATTGTGGGCATGTTGGAGGGGGTGTGGCTGGAGACTGGGCATGGCACCTGTCACTTTTTGTTTGAGAGAAAAGTGTGCTATTACTACTGTATGCTTATTTTTTTGTAGTTTGTTTATGTGCCTGTTTTCTTTTCTTTACAGTACTGAATTTTAGTATAATTAATTAATGAATCAAGCAATCAAGCAATCAAGCAATCAAGTAATGATTTACCTGGCTACCACCATATAAATACTCTGTCTCCATTTTATTACACTGGCATTGGGCCTGTGATTTGCAATAGAATTAAATCTCACATTTGAAAAAATAAACCCTACCACACAAGCTCACCGTAAGGTGTCATCTTTGACTCTGAACTGTCCTTTGTTCCCCACATTCATCTGTTTCCAAATCCTGTCACATACATCTAAAAAAACATATTCAGAATGCCCATATATCACACCAGACCTTGCAATAATTGATTATTGCAAGTCTCCTTACTAGTTCTCCCAGAAACAGACTAATAGCACTATAATCTATTTTGAATGCAGCTGCAAGGCTGATCTTCCCTGCTTAATGTTCATCATCTGCTTCTCCATTCTGTGATTCCCTCCATTCATTACCAGTATTCTATTGAATTCAACATAAAATATTTTTACGTATATATAAAGCTATTATCCAGAAAACACCAACACCATCTATTTGCACATCTCAAATTATCTCCCAACTCAACCTCTCTACTCTGCAAAAGATCTGCATCTCTCATCCACAATAATTACCTTCTCCCATTAACGGTTACAGGACTTTTTCTGGGTTGCAGACATTCCTCTAATTGGCAAACATTTAAGTTTTTACCAAAATCTCACCTATTCATGCAAGCTCAGTTAATTCCAGAACCACCCACATAACCTTCATAAGCCATTCTACCAAAGTAATTCCCCTCTATAGAGCCCACTGATAACTTTACATATTTTCTATTTCTTCCCATCACATCCTCCTGACCCCAGCCCAAAATGTATATGTCGTTGGATCATACAGCCCACCAAGATCCTCAGCAATCTGGATGGAACAATAGAAGGCACCTATCCTTGTGTATTAGTGCCTATTCCCCTATAGATTGTAAGCCTGTGAGCAGGGCCCCCTTACCTCTATGTATTTCTGTTATAACACTGTCCTGTTTTGTTATTTTTACATTTATTATTATTTGATTATTGTTTTTCACAAATTGTAAAGTGCAATGGAATATACTGGCACTATATAAGTAAATCTTAATAAATC
Organism: Pseudophryne corroboree; assembly: GCF_028390025.1. Taxonomy (NCBI): domain Eukaryota; kingdom Metazoa; phylum Chordata; class Amphibia; order Anura; family Myobatrachidae; genus Pseudophryne; species Pseudophryne corroboree. The sequence continues at coordinate 27,987,783 of NC_086447.1, read as the reverse complement.
AGTAAATGAATATCTGAGTAATATGCAAGGATTTATTTAAACTCTGATCTTAGTAGCTAGTAACTAGGCTCTCTTTGGGGCCCCATTTTTTAAATACACATTAAGCAGCAGAGTTCATAGAAAAAGACTGGGTCTGGCTCAGAGTCTGGATGCTGCTGTATCTGCAAAAACAAGAGCAATAATATAAAAGTACCAATGTCAGCCTTCCCCTTGAGTGCGATGGAAATTATAACTACTTTGATTTCCAGTTATCATGATTGACAGGCTGCAAAAGTTTGGTTGCGCGAAGTGGGCGGAGACTGGCATGTGTGCGTGTCATTCCCATTTGCTGTGAGTGCGTCCTAAGATGCAGTAGCATTGTGCACTGCATCCATCTAATTGAGGCCTATAATTCCTCCAGCCATAGTGTACCAAACTCAGTTACTGTAAAACAAAAAACAAAATCAATCTGTGGTAAATAGACCCCCAATGTCATACACTAACACAGGGCCTGGTTCTGAGGTGGACACAGTGGTGATAGTGGTTGCAAGAAGCCAATATTTTCAGTCTGCATATGCGTCTGACTCGTACTGCACAAGCATCCCGATGGTAACGGATATAAGATATAGAGCACAATAATACCCAGAGAAATACAATTTTTATGGAATTTCAGAGATGTAACAAGGGGGTAGATAGCCAGAAGCAGGTGTATTGCTGGCATATACCATAGCAGTCAGTTATTGAATCTAAATATACAGTTGCACTGTGTTCAGATGGTGCAATTGCAACTGGGTGTTTAGTCTTCAATGTTGCGACCAATTGTGCAGCAATGGTGCATATTAGTAAAGGTGCATCAAATAGCACTGCTGCCACTTGGCATCTGAGTAGGCTGCAAACCCATCACAGCATTTGTATAAAGATGCAGACACTGTTGTCTTAAAAAACAATGGTCCTGATTCAGAACTCAAGTATAAAAATGGGCACAACCTGTGTACAGAGTGTTATGAGCCACCTGTCTGCTAATTGCATCTTGTCAGTTTGGAGTCATGCAACAGGACAGCTGCACGACATAATTAATAAGGCCTCTCTGTTATATGCTGGCTCAGTGCAATTCACAGACGCTGGTGATATTTCCAGATTTCCAGGGTTCTAGAGTTCTTGAGTTCTGAGCTAGTCCCTGCCAGTTCCTGAGCTCCTGTCTAGCAGTGTCTGTCTAGCTGTTCCTGTGTCAGTTCCTGTGTCTGATTCCGTGTCCTGCCGTGAAGCATTCCTGTCCAGAAGTCCTGTGGCATAGTCTTTGCCTGGTCGAGTATCTAGCTTCTTGGTGTCCACCGGTCTGTCGTTTGGGATTCTGCCAGTCCTCCGGTTCTGAGAGTCTGTGTCGGCTACATTGGGGGTTCCTGTCTGTTTGCCAGCATTTGTACCGGTTCTGTGAGTAGCGGCTTTGCCGCGTCCGTTGGCCTAGGCCGCAGAATTCTGTTGTTATATTTAGTTTCTGGTGTTTTGCAGAGGGTTCTGCTTATGCTGTCACCGCCGGTACACAAGAGTATTGTGTCGGCATGTTGACAGCATTTCCGTTGTTGTTCTTTTCCTTTGGCGGCGTGCCGCACATATATTTAGTTTTAGGGTAGTTAGTAGCCCCTAGCTTTCTGTTGTTTTAGTCAGAGGTCCCCTTGTTATTATCCTGTCTCAGTTCACGCCTTGTCTCACGCTAAGACCTGGGGGCATCAGAGTTGGGCAGACATAATCCGCCCTTCAAACGCGGCTGCCATGGGCCCAAGAAACCATAGTCACTCAGGCGTGAACTGACCACATGGGTAAAACAACGGAGGTAGGGTGCTAGGGGCTATTTCCACACCACACCTTGTTTCAGCATCACGTTCTGGTGCTCAGGACTCACTACGCAACATCTCCGCTGTTCTGAGCACCAGAAACCTAACATTATCACCAGCCATACCACAAAAAAGAAATACAACTTTTTATTTTTTGGCCCAGTCCAGTGTCTAGTCTAGAATCCAGTCCTGTCAAGAATCCAGTCTGGTGTTTAGAATCCAGTCCTGTCTAGAATTCAGTGTGCAGAAGCCAGTCCTGTGTTTAGAATCCAGTCCTGCCTAGAACTCAGTGTGCAGAATCCAGTCCGGTGTTAAGAATCCAGTCCTGTCTACAACTCAGTGTGCAGAATCCAGTCCGGTGTTTAAAAATCCAGCACAGTCTTGTCTTGTCTAGTTTAAAAATCCAGTCCAGTCTTGTCTTGTCAAGAATCTTGTCTAGAATCTTGTCTTAGAATCTTGTCTTAGAATCATGTCTGGTATCATGTCTAGAATCTTGTCTAAGAATCTTGTCTAGAATCTTGTCTTAGAATTGTGTCTAGAATCGTGTCTAGTCTTGTCTTGTCTTGTCTAGTTTGAAATCCTCCTATGTCTACTATGCAAGCCCTGCAAGCATCCCTCTCAGCCCTGAACTCTGCTTTCAGTGTTTTAAAACCTGAGCGGCTGGAAGTTTTGCAGCAATCCTTAAGGCAACTGCAAAACCTTCTGACTAAAATCTTGCTCATCTTGCCAGAAGTCATTGAGAGTACATCTATGTCTAAAGAGACTCTTGATCACAGTAGGGTGACAAGAGAATCCTCAGATTTAATTTAGGAGAAAAGGTTTAAAAGTTTTCTGCGGCCCAGGCTCTCAGAAGAGGAGTGTCTGCGTCGCAGAAACTTAAACTTATGCCTATATTGTGGGGGTTTAGGCCACTATTTGCAGACCTGTGAGTTGCGCAAGCCAAAGTGTGGTGACAAGTCATGCCCTCTGGCCAAGTTTAGTCAGGATACAAGACCTACTCCTGTCTCTACTGTGGCAGAGGAGCTTGTCACACAACCCACACTAAAAAGCACTCTGTCCTACAATTGGGGTCCTTGGGCTAGGGAGCCCCATTATAGATTCAGGAACCAAAAGATAATGTTTCTCTCCTCTCTTGATATCCTGTGGAAACAGAGTTGCAAACCCCTGGAGTGGTGCCCGATACCCGGAGTCCAGGAGTGGTGCCCTGTGCCCGGGGTCCAGGAGTGGTGCCCGATGCTCGGGTTCCTGGAGTGGTGCCTTATGCCTGGGGCCCTGGAGTGGTGCCCGATGCCCAGGGTCCTGGAGCAGTGCCCGATGACCAGGGTCTTGGAGCGGTGCCCGATGCCCAGTGTCCTGGAGCGGTGCCCAGTGCCCAGGGTCCTGGAGCGGTACCCAGGGTCCTGGAGCAGTGCCTGGTGCCAGGGTCCTGGACTGGTATCCGGTGCCCACGGTTCTGGAGCGGTACCCGATGCCCAGAGTCCTGGAGCGGTACCCGATGCCCAGAGTCCTGGAGCGGTACCCGATGCCCAGAGTCCTGGAGCGGTACCCGATGCCCAGAGTCCTGTAGCAGTACCCGATACCCAGAGTCCTGGAGCGGTACCCGATGCTCTAGGTTATAGAGGGACATCGAATATTATAGTTCAGGTGTCAATACCAGAAGGGGTCTCAGAAGCTGTTACTCCAGGTAGAGACTTGAAAAGCGCAACTCCAGAGAAGGTGTCTAAAACCATAGTTCTAGAAGAAAACTCGAGAAGAAAAACCCCAGAAGGGATCTTTGAAGTAATATCCCCAAGTGGGGTCTCCAGAGACAAAGCCCCAAAGAAGGGTCTAGAAGTCGCTTCCCCAGGAAAGGACTCAAGAGGCATAGCGTTAGTGGAGGTTCTGAAGGTTATAGCTTCAGCAAAAGTCCCGGAAGTTATAGTCCCGGGAGAAGTTTCGATAATTATCGACTCAGGCAGGGAGGCCGACGGCCCGATCCCAGTGAGGGAGGCCAATGGCCTGGTTCCAGTAAAAGAATCCGAGGTGCTGACCCCAGCGGGGTTCACGAAGGCCACTGCCCCAGTGGGGTTCCAGAAGGCCACTGCCCCAGCGGGGTTCCCGAAGGCCACTGCCCCGGGTGGGGTTCAGAAAGCCACTGCCTCGGGAGGGGTTCCGAGGGCCACTTCCCCAGGTGGGGTTCCGAGGGCCACTGCCTTAGGTGGGGTTCAGAAAGTCACTACCCCAGGTGGGGTTCAGAAAGTCTAAGCCTTGAGTAAGGTCAATAGTGACCAGGTCCTAAGAAAGCACTCTAGTCAGTCAGATGGGAAGGAAGCAGATCCTGACTCTGTTGATATCTCAACATCTATAATCTTTGATGGGAACTTAGTCCAATTTCTGGCGCTTTACAAACACTATTACACCATTTTGTTGTCTAGACCATTTCTAGGCATCACTTCAGAGAACCTTGTGCTCTATCTGATATATTCCTTTAGAGGAGAACCTTTTGAGTGGGCAACCAGCCTAATGAAAGCTGAAGATCCCATTCTTCAGGATCCCCCGGCATTCAGTGATGCAGTTATTAGGAGATATGGTTCCAAAGAAATTGGTTCAGGTTCCTCTAAGTCACCCGTCTTGTTTGCTGAGAGTCCACCAAATACTGTAAATTTGGCACAAGAGTCTCAGCCCGTTGTTTTGACTGCAGGATGTGCTTTTCTGTCTTCTTCTAATAGGAGTACTTTGCCTGAAAGTTCAGCTCCCAAGGTTAAGAAACCAATCTCTGATTTGAACTGAGCCTTGCTGGGAGGTACCATCAGTTCAGACAATGTTTGGGGAATTACCTTGGTCAGACCTCAAGAACTTTGGAAAAATAATAATAAGAAGAAAAATAAATAATTATTGACTCTTGCCTTCATAAAAAAAAAAAATATTTCCTCCTTGTCTTGTGTCCAGTGGCCACCGTTGAGTGGGGGGGCACTGTTACAAGTTGTTGGCACAGCTTGTTTCTGTTAGACCAGTGTGTCAGGTTTTTTTTGTATACCTTGTTTTGAATAACCTGAATTTTGGGATCCTTTGACCCCTCCTCAAGGGGGGGGGGGTAATGTTATGAGCCACGGCTGTGGCTCATTCCTGTTTTGCATTTTGGTTATGTATTTTATGTTATACTTCTGTTTATGTTCCATGTGGGTGTCATGGGGTGCTCGGAGCTCACCCTTAAGGAGAGGATACTGTTATGAACCATAGGTAGTGGCTCATTCCTATTTTATGTTTATAGTTCTCTTGCAGGCCAGGATTTCACTTTGCTTAGAAGATTATTGTTTGCTGTCAGTGGTGAGTCTGTGTAATTGCAGCCTGTTTCCATGTGGTTGGCCTCACCTGTCTGCTAATTGCATCTTGTCAGTTTGGAGTCATGCAACAGAGGAGCTGCACTACATAATTAATTAGGCCTCTCTGTTATATGCTGGCTCAGTGCAATTCACAGACGCTGGTGATATTTCCAGATTTCCAGAGTTCTTGAGTTCTGAGCTAGTCCCTGCCAGTTCCTGAGCTCCTGTCTAGCAGTGTCTGTCTAGCTGTTCCTGTGTCAGTTCCTGTGTCTGATTCCGTATCCTGCCGTGAAGCATTCCTGTCCAGAAGTCCTGTGGCATAGTCTTTGCCTGGTCGAGTATCTAGCTTCTTGGTGTCCACCGGTCTGTCGTTTGGGATTCTGCCAGTCCTCCGGTTCTGAGAGTCTGTGTCGGCTACATTGGGGGTTCCTGTCTGTTTGCCAGCATTTGTACCGGTTCCGTGAGTAGCGGCTTTGCCGCGTCCTTCGGCCTAGGCCGCAGAATTCTTTTGTTATATTTTGTTTCTGGTGTTTTGCAGAGGGTTCTGCTTATGCTGTCACCGCCGGTACACAAAAGTATTGTGTCGGCGTGTGGACAGCATTTCCTTTTTTGTTCTTTTCCTTTGGTGGCGTGCCACACATATATTTAGTTTTAGGGTAGTTAGTAGCCCCTAGTTTTCTGTTGTTTTAGTCAGAGGTCCCCTTGTTATTATCCTGTCTCGGTTCACACCTTGTATCACGCTAAGACCTGGGGGCATCGGAGTTGGGCAGACATAATCCGCCCTTCAAACGCGGCTGCCGTGGGCCCAAGAAACCATAGTCACTCAGGCGTGAACTGACCACATGGGTAAAACAACAGAGATAGGGTGCTAGGGGTTATTTCCACACCACACCTTGTTTCAGCATAACGTTCTGGTGCTCAGGACTCACTACGCAACATCTCCCCTGTTCTGAGCACCAGGAACCTAACACAGAGGGCATTATTCATGTCTGTACACACATTACTGTGCCACTGCAATTTTTCAGGCTACAGATGTGTTACAGAATATAAGTGAAGCTGCCACCTGGTCAGGATCCCAGCATTTGGTATTCCAGCAGTTGAAATACCGACGCCAGAATCCCAACACAGTTCAAAACTCTGGCACTGGGATCCTGACATGGTTCTCAATTCAAGCTCTGTGCTTCTGAGTGCGGGGAACCTGAAAGAAGATATGGCAGGCTATGTTGAGGTAAGCTGCAAGGGGAGGTTAGGTTAAGGCTGCGCTGGGAGGGTTAAGGTAAGGCTTCAGGGTAGATGGCTATCTTTAGGCGGGGGGGTTAGTATTAGTCACCCTCGGAGAGGGTTAGGGTAAGGCTGCATGGAATGGAGGGTTAGTTTTAGGATGTGGGAAGGAAGGGGTTAGGGTTAGGCTCCACTGGGGTGGGTTATAGTTAGGCTGTGGGTGGGCTGGTTAGGTTTAGACTGTTGGTAAAGAGGGTTTCGGTTATGGAGGTTATGGATTAGGGCTAGAATACTTACCTACTAGGCGTCGGGATCATGAACATTGGGATACTGCAATTGGTATTGGACTGCTTATATATCAAGCTAGGGTATCATCCTGATACCATACTTATTTAAACATTCTCCCTGGAAACCATGTGTTTCTGAGGGTGTATCAAAAAGGTTCCATTATCACCATGAACAGAATGAAATAGAAAATTAAATGTGGTATGTTGAACTTAAGTCTTCTCCACATAGTCACCCTGCGAAGACACATATATCTGCCAGCATTTCTTGATCTTCGTATCACATCATTATAGAAGTCGTGAGATTGCCATGAGAACCACTGTTCCATTTTCAGAATGACATAATTTGTCTTTATGTGACTAATCGCCTACCCCAAACTGGCGTCCTCATCTCAAGGAAGACAAAGAAGTTGCTTGTTGTGAATTCAGGTAAAAGTGGTAATGGGGCAAAATTTAATAGCCACACCACAGCACAGCAGATGTTTCGGCAGCATTGTTGGCTAGGAGGCGGATGCTTTGCTCATCATACCACAGCATTTTTCTTACATCACATCTAACAATTTCTGCAGAAGGTTGCAGTAGTAAGAGCTGGTGATGGTCTGACCCTTCAGAAGGTAATTAGTTAGGATTACACCATGACTGTCCCAAAAACATCTGCATCTTAACCTTTTTGGGAGAGGGGAGGAGTTTCCACTCCTTGCTTAATTCTCTGGTCTCCAGTTGATAGAGGTAGACCCAGCATTCATCTATAGTCATGAGACATGCAAAAAGATTCTCTTCATCCCACGCCAACAGTCAACATCTGCTGCAAAAGTTCACATTGAGATTGCTTGTGAAATGAAGTCAGCAAGCGGGGAACCCATCTGGGTGACACTTTAGACATATGAAGTTGCTAATGCAGAATTTTCTACACACTTCCATAACTAAGCCCAACTTCTTTCATGATCACTTCAATAGTTAGTCATCTGATTTCGAGTACAATACCTTCCAATTTCTAACAGTAAAACACAATTGAAGATGTCATTAATCCCTAACACATTTATTGATATTATTTCCATAGACCTGTTCCTCTGTATTACAAATATCTTCTAACTTTCATTTTCGTCATTGAGGAAATTAACAAAGATCAGACAATATTACCCAATGTTACTCTGGGATATCACGTATATGATTCTTGTACACAATCCAAGAAAGCTGTAAAGAGTGTCCTCCAGATTTTATCAGGATCAGGAAAGACAATTCCAAACTATTCCTGTATGGGACATAGAATGTTATCTGGTTTTATTGGAGGACAAGGTTCCCTAACGACATTGCCCATGGCACAGATATTGGCATTATATGGATACACACAGGTAAGTTATATATATAATTCATCAACAGTCATTTCACAAGTTTAAATTAGTATTCATGGGATGGATGCTCCTTTAGATTAATTAAATTACATTGTCAAATGAAGCAAAGTGTGGCGAGACATATAAAATCTGCACATATGGACCAAAGCATTTCATTTCTGCATTTTTACAAACTCTTTAGTTAGCCGGGAACATAAAGTATGCTTACGTGTTTGTGTATTACCTGTATGTGTATATGCACTGTGCATACTCAGAATGTGAATTTATAAAAATGTGCAAATGCAAAGTCAAATTCTATCTGCATGTACTGACCATCATGACTAGAGAGGTGGAAGAAGGATGTGTCAAATATAGAATGATCAGAAAGGAAGGTCTTATGCAATTTGCCAGTTTAATGTATAGATTAGCGTTTTCTCATCCTCACCCACTTGGTACTGACAGCATCCAGCTGGGTTATAACATCTGGGAAATAAAAATGAAGAAGGCCTACCAATAACCCAAGATAGAGCAGATTATATAGCCATCAATATGCTACAAGAATTATACTCAGAAGCAACATCATCACAAATTAAAATATTTGATTTAACCCAGACAAATTTAAGAAAAAGTCAGAATTCTACTTTACCCAATATAAAAGTGGGTTTATAGACACTTTCTGCACATCGACCCTTGAATATTTTAGAAAATTATGTGAATCCAATAAAGATCAATCTGATAAAGGTAAAAGAGATAATAAAAATATACAGTATACCAACAGAGTATCAGAAAAACATCCAACAAAGACAATTTATATCCAAATTAAAGAAGCACTCTTAAAAATGTAAAGACTGATACCTCTATTATTACAAAATCCACTGATAAAGGTGGAGAAACCATAATTTAAGATGAATCAGATTATACTACAGAAGCATACAGGCAGCTTAATAACAAGAGGTTCTATACTACACTACCAAGTGACCCTACCTCTAGATATATACTGAAGCTTTAAAAAAGCTATTAATAGATGCACTTTAGATGGTAGTAATAGACAAGTGTGAATATGCTTTTTTGTTCACTATGCACCTGGTGGTCCCCCAAGATTCACAAATCCTTGCACTCACCTTACAGGCATCCCATTATTTCTGGAGTTGGGCCCCTCGCTAACAATTTATCTGCCTTTGTTGATTTCTTTTTACAACTACACATTATCACACTAAAGTCATAAATAAGAGACTCAATCCATTTTCTTAATCTTATTAAAGATGTAAAATGTAAGGAAACGTTTCTTCTGTTAACTTGTCACATAGAGTCGCTATATACAAATATTCCTCATAAGAAGAGTATAGCTGCTTTGAGACAATATCTAGTCTCTGATGTTGACCTTAGCCAAGATAAAAGGCATATTTATTTTGTATGCGGTAAGATTTATACTTTCACATAATTACTTCACGTGTAATGATACATTTTATATACACTTGCAAGGCACAGCCATGGGAACCAGGTTCACCACAAGTTTTGCCAATCTTTATATATGACAATTTGAAGAATCAAAAATCAGGGACGGCCCATATGGGGCTTTATGGGCATTATATTTATATTTTTTATTATTTCGGACAAGGATTTTGATTCAGGCACAGATTTAATTAGTTATATGAAGACCAACACATTTTGTTTGAATTTGTTTTAAAACGCAAAAATTCCAGAATGCCTCCCTTTTGCACAACAAGTTGAATCTGTTGCCACCTATGTTTGTGGTCTTACAATCTAAATGCCCTGGATACTTAGTACACTGACATCCCCATTATGTTTTATCACAACATGTTGTGAAAGCATATGTGACATAACACCATTTAATACATTATGTCTGTGTTCTAAAAACCTTATATTGAGAGTGTTTGTAATTCTCCCAACATATTGTGCCCCACAGATGAAAGTTACCAGATATATCACAAAAGTGGTTTGATAGTTAATAAACCAACAGATGTCAAAAGAGGACCCCCATGAGCTGGAACTAAACTGGTATCTCCTCTGATTAATTAGCTAACAGGTCTGGCAACATGTTTTTCTACATTTAATACAACCTGAGGGTTTAGTGCATAATCAGCTTAAAGCACTAGGGTTAGAATTTCCAGAATATATATTAGGTTTAAAATTACTTGGTGCTTTTGTAGATGTTTTTTTATTCACTTTCTTTGAAACCATCTTAGGTTCATTACCTAAGAAACCAAATAATATTGTTTCCAGGTTCAATATGTGGAAGTGCTTCTTAAAGGTATGTCTATTTTCTTTATAATACCCAGAATTATATTGGTAATTAAAAAAATGCACCCCTGCTTCAATTTGGGTTACCTCATTTGGTGTCTAATTTTTGGAAGTTAACAGAGTTCCTCTGCTCCACCTATGTCTTCACTGAAAGTCTTGTACAAGGGCCCTCATTCCGAGTTGTTCACTCGCTAGCTGCTTTTAGCAGCATTGCACACGCTAGGCCGCCGCCCTCTGGGAGTGTACCTTAGCTTAGCAGAATAGCAAACGAAAGATTAGCAGAACTGCTACTAAATAATTCTTTGCAGTTTCTGAGTAGCTCAGAGACCTACTCACAGATTACAATCAACTCAGTCCGTTTAGTTCCTGGTTTGACGTCACAAACACGCCCTGCGTTCGGCCAGCTACTCCCCCATTTCTCCAGACACTCCTGCGTTTTTCCCTGACACGCCTGCGTTTTTTAGGACACTCCCAGAAAATGCTCAGTTACCATCCAGAAACGCCCCTTTCCTGTCAATCACTCACCGGTCAGCAGTGCGACTGAAAAGCGCCTCAGGATCCACAGCAAAACTGCTATGTTTTTAGTTAAATAACTAAGCGCATGCGCCCTGCTTGTTTGCGCATGCGCTTTAACAACAATCGCAGCATAATGAAAATCAGCAACAAGCAAACAACTCGGGATGACCCCCAATATTCTTTTAGGATTAGCTTGTTCCCTGAATGCACCAAATCTTGTGCATGTCTAATAAATTGAGTATCTTCAGTACAGGTGCTTTTACAGTAAGTGTGAACTATTGCCCACTAGGGATATTTGCTAACAAAGGTTGATAAACATTACTTAACCCTTTTCTAATGGTTTTGTGTTTAAACATCTTTTTTTAAATCTGTTTTATTGAGTTTTAAAAAATAACAAAATCATAAGTCACAACTTTGAAAAGGGCCACAGCCAAGACCATATCAGCAATTACCAAAAGTAGACAAAAGACTTTCAAATCAGGTAAGTCCCTTGTGTGCACAACTATTAGCAGTCAGACCACAAATTACTTATAAGAGTAATCCTCAAAACTCCTAACAAGTGTACATAATGGGGGAGATTCAAATGTTTGAAAAGTCAGTTGGGATTCTGTTTTCTTCCTATCTAATAGACAGGAAAAAACAGACACCCAACCAACTTTTCAAACATTTGAATCTCCCCCACTGTATGCATTCAATGGTAAATAATTTCAATGTTGGCAATTAATGTAATAAACAGGAAGTATATACATTCCTTCACTCCTTATGTCAGGGCAATGATAATTAACAAAGTTATTTTTTACATCCTTGCATCAATCATCAAGGGTCATTCAGTTGGGATTTCCTCCACATTTAACATGAAATGTAGAAACAGGGAAAAACGCATAGTGTTTGATGGGGGAGCAGCAGTGGTGTCAGAAGTGCAGCATTGCCAGGAGTTAGCAGGGGTCCAGAAAGTGGATCCAGAATGCTGACTGGTGATATACCATCTTCTTTGCTTCCAGAGACTGATTTCTGCAATTTATTTCCTCACTCTGATAATTGATTGACTTCTGCCATCGTTTTCAGAAAATTTGAGTGTCACTGCTTCAGGAAGTTCTGTGGTTAGTTTGTGTTATTAAGAACTGCCATCTGGTAATTATTTTAACTTTGTCATCTAGGATTTTAAAAGGGAATATTTTCTGTCTGAGTTTTTACATATGTGTGTGTCAATAATTTTTTTTATTATGCTATGCGTTTTTCCCTGTTTCTACATTTCATGTTAAATGTGGAGGAAATCCCGGCCGAATGACCCTTGACGATTGACACAAGGAGGGAGAAAAGAGCTTTGTTAATTATCATCGCCCTGACATAAGGAGTGAAGGAATGTATAATCTTCCTGTTTATTAAATTAAGCGCTGACATTGAAATTATTTACCATTGAATGCATAAGTAGACAAAAGGAGTAAATAATATGACAGTGTACAAAAGTCGTAAATATGGGTTAGTTGGTACATGAAACATATATAATAACCAATCATAGAGAGACATACTGTAGTCAATCAAAACAGTGTATTCCATCAAAAGTGATTGTTAGGTGAAATGTTACAATATAAGGCAAAAGGTATGAACAAGAGTAGTAAAGAGGGGGGTGGGGACACACATGAGGGAACAAAAATGGAATCCCAGCAGAACCAGGAAGAGTCGCTGGGCCATATAACCAAAACCAAGGAATGACTATGAGAGAGGACAACAATGTCTATGGGGCTGTGTTAGGAATGTGTCAGGGAGACATCTAAAGTTGCCTATGGAGAAACCAATTGGATTTTTCAAAAAGTAAAAAAATCATGGATTGAGTGTGCAAATCTAGTTTATCTCTATGTAAAGACCCCTCTTTTTATAGAACTTCACCACACCCACTTCAATAGACGGCAGGGAGGATTTCCTGTCAAAGTATAATAGTTGGTGCATCTTTTGTTTGACCTCCAACAACATAGGGCTAGATTTGGACAGCCAATGAACAAGAATAATCTTTTTTTTCACAAAAGTTACCAATAAGGTGAGGAGGGGTAGGGCTCAGGAGGCAATTGTGCCAACATTCCACACTGTGAAGTCAGCACACAAACATGCCATGGGGTCAATCTGAAAATCAGTGGCATAAAGGGAATTAGTTAAAACTAATAATTTGTGCCAGAAGCGTTTAACATACAGAACCCACAATTCTACATACAGTGATAACAGGAGGCTGGGGAAGAAAGGCATATTGAGCCAGTGAGATATAGGATCTCTGGATCGTATGGAGATGGACTTCTTGAAGGTAGGCGGAAATCAAAGATCTCATGATGGAGTCATAGTTTTGCTTCCATTGGCCACAAGTGGAGAGCACAGTAATGTCCTTCTGCCATTGTGATAGATCCTTCTACTAATTAATATGGGACAGAAAATCAGTAAGGGCAGTATACATGTATTTAGTACGATAAGGAGTGCGCACACAAAGAAGCAAAACAGATTGTATCTAAATCAGGATTTAAGGAGGTAAAACTAGTCTGAGGCAGGTAGAGGCTATGTAAAGTCTCACCTGTAGGAACATATAGAATTGTGTGTAAGGTAGGGAGTACTTGTCTATGAGATCCTGGAACTGAAGTAAATAGCCCCCAGGGACACCTACAAGGTGTCAGATAAACCCTTGTCTCGCTATGGAAGGAAAATGGAGTTTGAAAGAGAAGGAGCAAAAGAGGGGTTACCCCAAAGTGGAATTTTCTGTGAGGAGGAGGGGTTATATTTAAATTTCCTATTTAGGGAGAGCCAATCATAAAATATATTATGAAATACTGGGTTCTGCAGAATATGGGTGGTATGTCAGAGGGCTTGGAGTGTAACAGGGCGTGGAGTAAGGCCTTATCAAGAGTAGAGTCTGTTAACACGAGTCTGTTAACACGCTCCAATTTACTGCATAATGAAGCAACACTGCTAGAGAATAGGAGGAGTAATCTGGTACACCCACACCCCCCAAATTTCCTAGAAGCCATAACTTTATCCAAAGCAATCTTAGACCTTTGGCTATGCCAGAGAAACTCCATCATAACCCAGAGAAAGGTAGCAATATCAGAGTTGGAGAGACTCACTGGTAACATCTGCATTGAATAAAACAGTTTAGGAGATATGATGCTTTTCAAAACTGTGACACGTCCCAGTAAAGACAATAGAAGAAGTTTCCAGGAGTCTAGAAGAGTGGTAATCTTAGAAATCATAGGGGAATAGTTAGTCCCATAGAGCTTAGAAAGGTCGGAGGGAATCTGAACTCCTTAGTATATGATTGTGCCTGGGAAGGAATGAAAAGGAAATGCAGGGGAAGCTAGGGAAGAAGAGCCAGAAGCGTTACCTGTAGAAAGGAGTTTGGACTTGGCTATGTTGGCTTTGTATCCTGCTGTCAACCAAAAGTCATCAATCAATTGAAGGATTGCAGAGACAGAGTGAATAGGGTCAGTCACAAAGAGCAGCATGTCATCTGCAAATAATGATACTGTACTTTGAGGTCAACATCACCAATCCGGACACCATGTTAATACGCAGAAGCCCTGAAAGCATTGGCTAGAGGTTCAAGAGAGATCGCAAACAGTAGCAGAGAGAGCGGGCAGCCTTGTCTAGTTCCTTTTTGAATAGCTATAAGGGAAGACAAAAAACCATTCCAGGAAACCTGCGTTAGAGGGAAGCTATACAAGAGTTTAAGGGTGGAAATAAAAGAAGATGGGAAGCCAAACCTAGAGAGGGAACTGAATAGATGTTTCCATTCCACTAAGTCAAAAGCCTTTTCCGTGTCAAGTGATAAAGTCATGGCAGGAAAAGGAGGGGAGGAAGAATTAGAAAAGTGACTCATCTGACATTCACTACAGAGTGGTGACCCCATATAAACCTGTTTGGTCTGGGTGTATAATGCTAGGAAGTAGTACCTTCATGCGGTCCACCAGGATTTTGGTAAATAACTTAGAATCGACATTTAAAAAAGAAATAGGATGATATGAGCTTGGCAGGGATAAATCTCTGGCAGGTTTCGGAAGTACTTTCAAGAGCACAGATTGTAAAATGAGGGGGGAGAGAATTGGAATTCAACAAGGCATTGAATACCAAGACAAGAGAATCTCCAAGTCTAGGTAAGAGTATCTTATAAAAATCACCATTAAAGCCATCCAGGTCTTGGGCTTTGTTAGGTTTGAGCTGGTGGATCGCATGTTGCACCTCCTCCAGAGAAATTGGGGAAATGAGAGACTGCGCCATTTTAGGGGTGAGAGCAGGACATGGCAGGGATTCCCATGAGGAAGTGTTAGAGAGGGAGCCCAAAAAACTATCAGGACAGGGAGGGGGGGGGAGAGTACAGATCAGCATGAAAGGACCTCATGACTTCAACAGTTTCAGCATTAGAAGTAGTTAAAGTTCCCTGAGGAGATATTAGGGGTTGTGTTACCATAGGAGAACGTGTGCCCTGGAGTAGGTTGTTGAGTAGTTTACTGGTTTTGTTGCCAAATTTATGGAACCTATAGTTAACTGAAAAATGGTATCTGTCACCCATAGTTTGCATAGATTCATCAAATTGTAGTTTTTCTGCAAGATAGTGAGATTTCATGCTAAGAGTAGGATTAAGTTTGTAATGTTGGAAAGCATCAGAGAGAGTGGCTTGAATCTCCAAATATTGGCCCTCATTCCGAGTTGATCGCTCGCAAGGCGAATTTAGCAGAGTTGCTCACGCTAAGCCGCCGCCTACTGGGAGTGTATCTTAGCTTCTTAAAATTGCGAACGAAGTATTCGCAATATTGCGATTACAAACTACTTAGCAGTTTCAGAGTAGCTTCAGACTTACTCGGTATCTGCGATCAGTTCAGTGCTTGTCGTTCCTGGTTTGACGTCACAAACACACCCAGCGTTCGCTCAGACACTCCCCCGTTTCTCCGGCCACTCCTGCGTTTTTTCCGGAAACGGTAGCGTTTTCATCCACACGCCCATAAAATGCTATGTTTCCGCCCAGTAACACCCATTTCCTGTCAATCACACTACGATCGCCGGAGCGAAGAAAAAGCCGTGAGTAAAAATCCTATCTTCATAGCAAAATTACTTGGCGCAGTCGCAGTGCGAACATTGCGCATGCGCACTAAGCAGAAAAACGCTGCGATGCGAAGAAATTTAACGAGCGAACGACTCGGAATGAGGGCCATTGTGTGGCATATTTCTTTTTAGTTGCCAAGACATATGAGAGGATCTGACCTCCAAGTACCGACTTACAGTAGCGGCCATCCAAAACAATAAGGGGCTAGTGTGGAGATGGGCCTTGTTATTGGTTTTATATTCCTCCAAGGCAGGTTCCAGTCTATTCCTTAATTTAGAGGATTGCGAAAGATAGGACGGAAACTTCCACAATTTAGTGGCACCAGGTTCATTGGGAGTATGCAGTAAGACAGTAACTAGAGCATGGTCATAGAGGGCTATAGATTCGATACGGGCTTCCACAACTGTGCAGAACACAATATGAGACATAAGTATATAATCAATTCTAGAGAGTGTATGGTGCGCAGCAGACAGGAAGGTGAATTATCTTTCAGTGGAATGGAGAGCCCTTTAAACATCCACAGTCTGAAGGCATTTGGCAAACAATGGGATACCCAATTTAGGGAGGGGGAGGATGAGGAAGGGATTTAAATTTGTCTAGGAACGCAGAGGAGATTAAGTTAAAATCACTGCATAGTATAAGAGGTTCAGACATAAGTGGAGTGAGAATGCCCAATCACTTCTGGAAAAAGGGTATGGAATATGAGTTTAGGGCATAGACGTTACAAAGATGATAGAGATGATGATGACCTCTCAGCTCGTAAGAGATATCATCACATAGCAACCCTTAGAGTCCTCCTTAGTAGCAACAATCTCAAACACGAATATGGTGCTCGAGTAAAAGGTTTACCCTATGTTTTTTAGCGTTAAATGAGCTAGATCACAATACAACCCAGTTGAGCATGTAAAGTTTCTGTACTTCAGGCAGAAGTAATTGTGACTCCTGGAAGAAGGCCAGGTCAATGCCCTGTTTGTTTAAATAAAGCAGGATTTTCCTCCATTTGGCCAGAGAATTAACACCCCCAAAATATAATGATCCAATATTCAAGTCAGGCATGGTACATTATAAGAAGATATCACTAAACTCAGTGACCCTAGTGAACCATTGCATAATAATATGAACACATTGGAAAAGAGAGGAAAAGGGGAGGGGAAGAGACAAGAAATAGGGAGCATTGAGAAATTGGTCATCACAGAAAATACACAGATAATCAATAATAGAGAAGCAGGTAGTGACCATAAGCTTCCATACATTAAATGATGTATAAAAAAGAAAAACATCAGAGAATTACACAGGTCTAGATGAGGGTGCGAGCTCCTACCAATTCCCCTGAAATATATATATATATATATATATATATATATGGAAGCAAGTGAAAACAATGTAAAGACTAATCACAACATGGGTGCTCTGTGAGATGGCAAACATGTGTAATAAAAACAACTTGAGGAGAGAGAAAAAATCAGAGAAAGTAGCATGTGTATATTATAATATAAGAATGCAGCATATCACAGTTTTCAGGAGATCACCAGGCATGTAGAGGTTAACCAATAAAAGGTGAGCACATAGTAAATCATATTGGTTCATTGAGACTAGTAGGTGAAATTGCAGAGAAGATAATCAACATGCACAAAAAAAGGAGGAATATAAAAAGAGCGGACTCAGCCAGTCAGGGATCAGAGATGTCCACCTGTTAGGCATGAGATTGGTCATGTAGATAAGCTGCAGTGTTAGATGGAGAGGTGAAATTCTTGTGAGAAGATCCATCATACAAAACAAGCTGGATAAAGCAAGCCGAACTTACGTCCATCTGTAACTGGCTGTGAGCAAACCGGTGAAAAAGCCTTCTGGGCCCTAGTCAGTTACACTGAGTAGTCCTGAAAAATAAAGAGTTTGTGGCCTTCACATTGTAAATCTTTTACACGGTGAGATGCCGACCAAAAGGCAGCCTTGTGCAGGTAATTAATACACTTGAATAACGTAACGCGTGGATAGGGTTTATTTGGGAACGGTGTCGGACCCACTCTGTGAACCCGTTCAATAACCAGATCACGACATTCCTTTTCAATGCTCAGCAAGATGGTAAAGATATTCGCACAAAATGTGAAAGAGAAGAACATTTTTTGGATTCTGGCCATCCCACCAGCCTGATATTCTTACTGGGCGAGCGATTCTCCAAATCATCAAGTTTGTTCCATACCTGGTAGTTATCTGAAGTAAGCTCATTCACTGAGTGCTCTATATCATCCATGTCATGCACTGAGGCAGCAAGTTATGATTCAGTGCGTGTCACTCATTGTGTGAGTTTCTGCAACTGTTGAGTTATGTCAATGACCATCTGGGAGAGGAGCCATGGTGGACTTAATGGCAACCACATGTCGCCATAAGTGACCAGAGAGTCTGCAGCATGGCCGGGGGTAGTAGAGAGGGTGTCCTCTGCTTCCGCAGCTGCTTTCCTTGATGCAGGTGAGACAAAGTCAGGGCCCGATTCCGGCGCCGTGTTCCCCACAGCACAGTGTTTCTCTTTCCGCAATGGGAGGGAGGACGCCGGGGAGGCTGTGGTGACAAAGCGGTCCATGTTCCCACCAAAACTATGGGAGAGATAGCAGTGGCTAATGGAGGCTGAGAAAGCTGTTAAAAGGTGCGTCTCATGGGTCTGGAAGTGGAGCTCAGAAAACAGCCACCTCATGCCATAGACCAGAACCGGAGTGTGTACACATGTTTATTCTCAAGTGCTCTATTTTATATATTTCTGATAATGACAGCATGAGTAGTTAAGTAATCCATTACAAGCAATATCTTTTTTATGGGTTGTGGTTATTATTTTATCTTTTCTTATTTGTATGGCAATATCCAAGAAAGTAAAATTAAACAATCCAAAATAATTTAAATATGTGCAAGAAAAAATGGAACTGATTTATAGTCACCATGCCAAATAATGAAAAGATTGTCAATAAACCTGCTATAGAGCATCAAATTTGACCCTTTCAAATGTATTCCTCCTCAAAGAGTCACATATACAAATTTACAAATCTCTGCCTTAAGTTCGTGCCCATGGCAGTCCTATGTACTTGTAAATAAAACCATGTGTCAAAATTAAAATAATTGTGAGAAAGAATAAATGCTACATAATCCGAAACAAATCTACCATGCAATTTACCTGTTAAAGCATTAGAGTTTACGTAATTGCCAAGAGCTTCCACTCCCACCTCATGGGAAATATTAGTATAAAGTGACTCCACATTACGTGATATTAAAAGATAACTTTCTTTCCAGTGTACATCTTTAAAAAAAAATTAAAAAAGTGAGTTGTGTCTCTGATGTGTGCCCTCAGGGAAATAAAGATGAGGCTAAAGGATAGAATAAAAAAAAAAAGACCTGAGCGGTAAGGGACCTTACACCAGAAATCATTGGGTGACCAGTGGGTAAAGTTTGCTGACTTGTGAACTTTAGGTAAATGATACTGTATGGGGATGACAGGGTGTACATTATACAAAAGCAAAACAGTGTCCTTGTAATTGTCCTCCAAAGTAGAGCATCATCCAACAAACCCTCAATTCACTCAAAAATGTAGAATTTTTTGTTAGACAGTAGTCTAAGTGAATACACTTCATCCTTCAATTTTCTCTGGGCTTCGGAAAGATAATCTGCTTTATTCTGAATAATGGTACTTTCTCCCTTATCAGCTGTTATAGTGATGGAATTAGCCTTCATTTTTCTTATTGTTTTTTTATTATCCCCGAGAGGATTATCACATAATTAAAAAAAAAAAAAAAACTCCAGGGCTGCCACAAACTGGCTTCTACAACAGCACTTCTCTATTGAGTAGGGCAGAAATTTCTTGGTAAATTTAAAGGATTGATGTGATGATATCAAAGATTGGTTATTTTTTATAACCTGAGACATGGCACCTGCAGCATTTAGTTCACATAGAGTATTAATAGCCTCATTGTCTGATATATCTAATATTATTGGTAATCGCAACCTCAGCCTTTTGTTTAAGCGATTCATTGAAAAATATATCTTCTCACACAGATCCCTTACATATCTATTTAACTCAGTAAACAGATCAAAAAGGTCAGGTTCTTTAACTGGTGAACATTTTAAAACTTTAGTTATCAGGGCCTTTTTACTTTCAGTTAGTACCCTTGATGGGCTGGGATCAGTGGTTGCTCCAGTAGTAGGGCTGCAGCACAGTCCAAAGCTCAAATAGGGGAGTCATTCCAACTGCCACCAACTGTCATTCCAAACTGGCAGTTGGTGTGGTTTTCCTACTTGAACTCTGGATTGTACAACAGCCCCACCTCTGGAGCCACCACTGTTTGGAATTGAATTGCTGGTGGTTGGGATGCCAGTGGTCAGCATACCAACCATAGCATCGTGATATTCAGAATCCCAACAGGGAAAGATAAATAAACTCACATTCCCCCAATGGCCCCCTAAGCCTCCCTGTTAGCAGCCTTAATGTAACCCTCCCTGCAGCCTAACCATAATGCTCCCCAGTGGTGTCTAAACCTAACCCCCCTCCTCAAACCCTTAATCTGATCATCCCCCTCACCCCACAGTATAACCCTAAACCTCCCTGGGGGTGCCTAAACCTAACCCCTCTCCCCACAGCCTAACCCTAATTCCCCCATTCTAAACCTAACTCCTCTCCTCCAAAGCTTACCTGCCAGAGTTCCCAGCAGACACTTGTTCAGGATCCCAGCGGTCCGGATTCTGGCACTGGCCTTGTGACCCTATTTGGGATGCCAGTGTAGTGTTGAGAGTCCAACGCCATTTATTCTCGACTGCTGGGATCACTACCATAGTGTTATGCACACCAGTGCCTGCAGGAAAGTACTGGTGTCAGAACTGTTATGCAAAACAAATGGACTCACAGACAGACTGGGGAATATGACATAACGTACACAGAAGGTGATAGGGTAACAAAATACACACAAAGTGAACAGAGAAGCCCAGAGGCTAAGGAACTGGGTATCTCCCTTGTATTAGAACTGCTCAGATGGGAAAAGCAAGATGTTGTGTTTTAATACGTAGAGAACCCGAAATGCTGTTGCTAAGGGCAACAGCAAAACCCTAAAGGGTTACCAACGGGTGTGGCAGTAAACTCCTTGGTCAGAGATGGAATGATAAACACAAGGAGAGTCTCCACAATCCTAATTCTCACTTGCAGTGCACAGGTTCAGCTTACTGCCACTAAACTGACCCCTGACACCTAGCACAGTGAGACAGGATTAGACAGGCAAGTCTTAGAATACAGCCGCAAACTTGCTAAGTTCACAGAGTAGTAACAGAACCCCAGCAAGCTAAACGACTGACTCCAGTCTTACTGCTAGGTCTGGATTGGCAGAGTGTAATACCAAATCCCCAGGCCTATTTGCAGTAAGCAACAAACAAATACAAAGCTACACAGTACTGGCTAACTTTCATGAACTGACTAACCAACAAAGATTCAGCAGCATCTGCTTACCCTGAAAAGAGGCCTTATAAAGCAGGTGCTGTCCACGCCCCACTCAGACCTCACAGACTGTGAGCACAAAAACCAGCACCGGATCCCCTGCCGTGCACAGAGCCTATAACCACTGCACAGCAAAAGACCCGAACCGGAGTATCAGCTGCGCTCAGGTTACTCCACTAGCACTTGTCTCCCGGTTGCCATGACGACGTGGCAGCACAGGGCAGGAGACCCTAACACATAGGGAGCCTGACTGGTGATATATAGTTAGGTTGAATAAACCTTTATTCTTATTTTCTTTTTATATTTTTGAACAGAGTTTTTTTTACTTCCTCTGCTTCATCTATATCTTCCTCCCTTGTGGGATTCCTGATCTAGTACATTAAGTCTGTTCCTATGTTTCCAAATTGGATATAGACTCTTCTATAAAAAGACTGATTTTCCTGTGATAAGTGATAATTGTAAAAATATGAGCTCATACTTTCCATAACCCGTGGAGTTTTTATGTATTTTTACTTTGCTTTGCTAAGCTTATGCACTTTATGTGAATAAGTAAATTACTAACGCTGATATTAATTGGGACACATACTGCACTATTTGATAAGGTCATTTTTAGCCTTTTAGTTTTCTAAAGTATAGAAGGTGTCAGCCTTCACTCAGCACAAGGTAAGAAGCAGGGAATAAGGCAGCATCTAGAATTACCAGGACACACAGCACATATGCACCAAGTACTTTGAGTACATGATTACACACTTACAGGGCCTGATTCATGTCTGTAAGTAAAGCCAAAAACCAAGCACCTGGGTAAAACTATGCTGCACTGTAGGCGGGACAGATGTAACATGTGCGGAGAGAGTCAGATTTTGGTGGGGTGTGTTGAAACTGAAAACTAAATTGCAGTGTAAAAACGAAGTTGTCTAACATCGGTGGGCTACATGCAGAAGCATCCAGTATTTACCCTGCACAGACAATATAAATGAATTTGCTCCCCTGACATTGCAACATGGTTTGTTCCAAGCACAATTTTACTTTCTTTTTGTGCTTTACTTCCAAGCATGAATCAGACCCATAGTGTACAGTGTTAGATGTGAGCAGCATGTTCCATACTCAAAATGCTTTTTAAGATAATGACAAATTCAGGTCGTGAGGGTGACCAAAGAACAGCTTTTAGTGTTCTCCCTCTATTTCATCATGTTAGACAATCTTTAAAATTGTTTTCTTTCAAATATTGTGTTTTTGTGTAGATCAGCTATGGAGCAACCAGTTATCTTCTCAGTGACCGCAACCTCTATCCAACATTCTACCGCACTGTACAAGGGGACCAGGCCAGTTATTCTGTGCTATCAAGTCTGATCAAGTTCTTTGGCTGGACATGGGTTGGAGTTTTGGCTTCTGATGATGACAGTGGTAATGAAGAAATTGAACTTCTGACGGAATATCTGACTTCCAGAAGTATCTGTGTTGCCTACACAATAAGAATAAAGTATTATAAATTAGATGTATTATATGATATGAATAAGAAGAGAGCTGATATTATCAGAAAGTCATCTGCCCAGGTTATAATACTCTGTGGGACATATTCTTCATTTTTAGCTGATTTTTTAAAAGATATGAGAAAAGTCATCAATGATAAGACTCTAGTATTTGGTCCGACATTTGCCTTAATAACATTTCTACTGGAACATTACAATGATGTATTTAATGGAAGTTTGGCCATTGAACCTTCATCTCTCCCAATGCTGGATATGAGAAGTTTCTATGACAGTTTCCAGACCATAAATCACCCCGAGGACAAGTTACTAGAACATATATGGTTAATATGGGAGAATTGTTTGTCAAGTGATAGAAAAAGTAATAAATTATATAGTGAACTATATAAGAAATCACTGCACAACTGTCCTGGGAAGAGAAATATAACAGAGTTTGCTAGTTTTCACAGCCCAGGTCTGACTGATCGAGTATATAAAGCAGTTTATTCCATGGCCCACGCTTTACATAATATGCACATGTACCTAGGTGAAAGGTCTCCCAAAAACATCCCTCCTTCTTATGGCTATAGACATCAGGTAAATATGTAATTTATTACTACAATGACAGTAATTTTTAGCACATGCCACAGGCAAACGTAGTCACAGTTCTGCCAAAGTAGCTCAGGCTGCCTCCAATATTACGCATGATAATTTGCCAATCTTCATATGTACAAAAATGAAAAAATCTGAATAAATGTTAGGACAGTGACACCTGCACCTGTAGAGGTGTAACTGCTGACTCTAGTCCTAATTCTGCAAGTTACCTAAATCCTTCGGCTCTTTCATATTTATGGGGGTGATTCAGAGCTGATTGCTGCAGTGCATTATCGCACAGCGGGTGATCAGCAATAGACTGTGCATGCATATGCACCACAATGCCCTCACTTCCTATACTCTGACATCTCCACCATTATCATGGGTGATTTCAATATTGCTATTGATTGTCCAAAATATGCTGCTCACGCCTACAAACTGCTCTCTCTAACCTCCTCTCTTGGCCTTTCCCAATGGACTGACTCCTCTACTCATCAGGAAGGCCACTGCCTTGATCTAGTAGTCACCAGACAATGCTCCGTCTCTGAACTCACTAACACTCCTTTCCCGCTCTCAGGTCACAATCTTATCGCCTGCATGCTCTCCTCCATTAATTCAAACTCTGTGTTGCTGAAGTCTTCCAATCCTCCTCAAACCCACAGAAATATTAACACAATTAATCTTCAAGAACTATCCACTTCACTCCAACAACTGCTTTCACCTATTTCTGCTTTCACCTCTCCTGATATGGCTGTATCACACCTGAACGAGACTCTAAAACTAGCCCTTGATGAAGTGGCTCCAGCTACCCATCACACTCCATGTAGGCCTAGAGGTCAACTATGGCACTCCAAATTAACAAGACAACTACAAAAACTCACGCAAAAACTTGAACGTTAAAATTCTTGTATTTCAAGGGACTTCCTCACATATAAAAACTGTGTACCACTCTTATAGAAATGCCCTGGACACTGCCAAACAAACATATTTCCAAACTCTTATCTCTGCTCAAGCCTCTAACCCCAAACGTCTCTTTAATACATTTAAATCACTTCTGAATCCTCCCTCACCTACCCCACAAGCCACTATCAAGGCACGGGATCTTGCTTCCTACTTCAAGGAGAAAATTGATAAGATCCAAGATTAAATGGTATGCTCTTCGGCAGCCAGTGACCTGCTACGTTCTTTACCTGAACCCTCTGAAATTCTCTCTTCATTTGATGCCACAAATGAAGATGAAGTATCATCACTCTTCTCATCCTGCTTCTCTACTACCTCTCCTCTTGATCCTTTACCCTCACAAATAAGTAAAGCTCTGTCTCTGGTGCTCATCCCTACCTTAACTAACATATGCACTCTCTCTCTCTCTCTACTGGTATTTTTACTTCACTCTTCAAGCATGCAGTGATTACTCCCATTTTAAAAAGAACAAAATTCTGACCCTAATGCTCTCTCAAACTACCGCCCTATCTCTCAGCTCCCTTGTCTCTCTAAGCTACTTGAGAGACTTGCCTACACTCGACTCACACACTTTCTTAACTCACACACTTTATTGGACCCACTTTAGTCAGGCTTCCGTTCACTCCACTCCACAGAGACAGCACTGACTAAAGTGGTTAATGATTTGGTCACTACAAAGTCTAAAGGCCTTACTCATTACTTATTCTTCTAGATCTATCTGCTGCATTTGACACTGTTGACGACTCTCTTCTCATACAAACACTACAATCCCTAGGTTTTAAAGACACAGCCCTTTCTTGGTTCCTATCCTACTTATCTAATCGCTCCTTCAGTCTTCACTTCTCTGACTCTACCTCCTCTTCGCTACCTCTTTCAGTTGGAGTAGCGCAAGGCTCAGTCTTGGGTCCTCTGCTTTTCTCTATCTATACCTCATCTCTTGGTAAACTAATCATCTCTTTTGGATTTCAGTATCATCTGTACGCAGATGATACTCAAATCTACCTTTTCGTCCCCTGAATTGTCATCTGTACTGGGCCGTGTCACTGAATGCCTTTCTGCCATTTCATCCTGGATGACATCTTGCCACCTCAAACTTAATATTTCAAAGACAGAGTTAATTATATTTCCACCGACCAATAGTAGCTACCAACCTGATATCTCTATCACTGTTGAATACTCGACTATCTACCCTACCCCACAGGCTCGCTGCCTAGGTGTCATCCTCGACTCTGATCTGTCCTTTGTTCCCCACATTCAATCTGTCTCAAGATCATGTTACATGCACCTAAAAAACATATCCAAAATATGACCATACCTTACACAAGACACTGCTAAAACTCTAATTCATGCTCTCATTATCTCCCGCATTGATTATTGCAATAGTCTCCTAACTTGTCTTCCCAAAACGAGACTCTCACCACTACAATCCATTCTGAATGCAGCGGCGAGGCTAATCTTCCTTGCTATACGTTCATCATTTGCAGATCCACTCTGTCAGTCCCTCCATTGGTTACCTGTATTCTACCGTATTCAATATAAAATACTTTTAGTCACACATAAGGCCATTAACCAAACTACACCAACGTACATAACTTCGCTTATCTCAAAATATCTCCCGACCTCTTCGCTCTTCACAAGACCTGTGTCTCTCATCCACACTCATTACTCACTCCCACTCACGATTGCAGGACTTTCATCGGGCTGCACCCACTCTGTGGAATGCCCTACCACACACAATAAGACTCTCCTCTAGTCTCCAAGCCTTCAAGCATTCCCTGAAAACTCACCTCTTTAGGCAAGCTTATCACATTTCCGAACCACTCACATAACTTTCAGAAACCTTCCTATCAAATTGCATCCACTCTGCACAGTCCACACATATCCTCACGTCTTCTCATTCTTCACTTTCCCTTCCTCTCGAACCCGGTTCATCATTGCTGTATGACCATATCATACAGCCCACCAATAACCTTTGCAATCTGGCGGACAATTATGCAATAGATAGCACCTTTCCTTGTATATACATGCCTATTTCCCTATAAATTATTAGCTTGCGAGCAGGGCCTTCCTACCTATATGACTGTTTATTACCCAGTTTTGTTATATCATTGTTATTTCCAATTGTAAAGCGCAACGGAATTTGCTGCACTATATAAGAAACTGTTAATAAATAAATAATAATAATGCACACACGCATCGGCAAACAAGAATGGGCATCATCGGTCAGCGACAGGATGGTGCAAAAATGTCATTTGCACGGGCATTTGCAAAGTGATTGACAGGAAGTAACTGAATTTTTACTGGGAGTGTCAGGAAAAATGCAGGCATTACCAAGCCTTTCAGGACGGGTGTCTGACGTCAGCTCCGGCACCAATCAGCCTGATCTCATAGCATTGAAGGAGTAAGTCCTGGGCTGCGCACAGACTGCACACACTGGATTTTTACAGCTCCACGTACACATGCAATCGCACATTTGTATGGCAAATTTACACTCCCCCTTGGGTGGTGACTATCTGAACGCAGGACAGCAAAGTTAGCAGACCAGTGATCAGGTCTGAATCACCCCCTATGATTGATTCTGTGGCACTCAGCGCAACTGAAATAATAAAGGATTAAAAATATATTAAATGAAAATGAAACAAAAATGTAATTATTTATTGAACATAAACGCCCTATTGGCAAATGACATATATATAAATATGCTTAATACTATGGGGGATAGTTCCGCAACAGGTTAAGGTTACAGACGGTAGCCACTAATGGATAATGGTCTGATTACCGACTTTGGTTAATGTTGTACACCAAGTGTAACAATTAGGCATCGGGGGTGCTCCCAGAGTCAGTAAAGGTACATGAGCAAGAAAAAAAGAGGAGAAAGACTCTATGCTGGGGCACTCTTACGTAAAAAATGACTAGACACTAAAACTTAACTTTTAATTAGTATCCTAAAATATTGTGACTTAAGAAATAATACCAGTAACTTATAATTGTGATAGGTACTAATAAAGTGCCTAGGTGAAATATATTTCTAATTCAATAATGTATAATCTGGGTCAACCTGTATATAATTATTATAATTTAAACAGCACAACACAATCCTGCCGACTTTATTGCCCAGGTTTGAGGAGTCTGTATTTTCATGTGTTATGATGTTTAAATGTTTTATAAGTAGTGAGTAGGAATGAACTATAAATATTAATAATTAAAAATGAAATATATTTATATATGCGTATATCATGGTTAGGACTATATATATGTATATGTATGTATTTACTAAAATTGACAATATAGAAAAGTTATGTATTATTAAGGGTAATGCATATTCTATTTAAACCCATTAGAGGGGATAGCAACCAGTGATGTAGAGGAAGGAGGCCGAGGTATTTGTATTTATGTATTTGTTTATATTGATTTTAGTCTTATATTGAACTTAAAAGTATATGTATATTGGTGCTATAAATATTTAATGCAGCTTTTTGAGTCTTTAGTGATTATATTTGAAAATAGGTGTAAGTGATGCTGCTATATGGACGAGCTCAAATGGGGCTTTGATTTGATTAATGAGCTAAGTGATTATGCATAAGTGCTGGTGACAGCTGTGGAAAGGAGGCGTGAGAAGCATTACACTAGCGCCAGCACGGGCGGTGGGAAAGAACTGTGTTTAAAAAGCCGTGCGGCCAGGGAGAGTGATTCACACTAAGGAAGCCGCCGAGGTCTGAAGGCGGGGAAATGCATCTGTGTCTTCTCCCACTGACGGGATTTCGTGGTGTACACTTACGAGCCGGCCAGCTGAGAATTTACCCCACTGCAAACGGGGATCAGAGGAGGATGAGTGATTGTATACTCCGGATAAGGCTGAGGCTAAATGAGCAGCCGGGAGTAACATCATTACAAGTGAGGGGATTTATGGACTCCTGATAAGGCTGTGAGTGAGAGCTGTAGCCGGGAGGATGATCATTTAACCCTGTTGTGAGTTGTGACAGGTTTGCCCACTGAGTACCATCACGCTGTGATTTTGATCTGTGCATGAGAGCTCTGAACTATCTGAAAATACATTGCATGGCCATGCAGGAATGCATATAATTATCGCATGTGGCATCCAAGCTATGTAATAACAAATCATTCAACTGTAGAATAAAAACAATAGGCAATTACCAAGTATAAAGGAAGGAGCCTTTCAGTGCATGCTTTATAGGCTACATAGTTTATGTGCATTAAACAGCAAGAGTGTTGCCAGTGGAGGCAATACAAAGTATCACCTAAGGACATTTAACAGAGACTTGATGTGTAGCTATATTACAGTATTTTAGGTCACTGTCTCTATAAATGTTTTAAATAAATGTGATTTATTTTTATGTATACTAACCGGTATGAATCTTTGTTTTAAGCAATAACCATCTAATAAAATTTACAAACAGACTAAATTAGCGCTTTCCTATTGTTTGTTATAATTTAAACAGGTTGTACTTAATCCCAGAGGGGTAATCACTCAATGTCTCCTCTCCATACAGTAAAATAATCCAAGAGTAGTATGATCTGAGGCTGAAAAAATGTTGCCTATATTGGTTTTAAACACCTTCTGCTCTATGTTCAGGCGGTGGTGTCACCAAAAGGCATTTGATTCAATTGTTTTTAGCCTCTTGCACCTAGCAAGAGCCTGGAGGTGTAAAACTACTAGATTAGTAGAAAAAACATTTTTTTATAGAAGGGAGGTAATAATATTTAGCAACCCTAAAATGCAGGGAAAAAAATAATATTTAGAGTTCACATGCATGAAATAAGTAGAGATAAACAATGGGTATCTTACTTCTGCTGTTCAGCTGGATTGTTTACTGCACCAGGTGTTCACTTCTGGTCACCCAGACAGTTACTGGCCAGGCCTTCCAAAGATTAGCTTCCGAGTTTGGATGAGAATGGGCATATCCTGTGGAGTATGACCGTAATCTGCTGAATGAGAGAATATGACTACCTTATAGAAAAATGCTTCTGCTGTCCAGGTTCGTGGATGAGAGAGCATCTGATAGATTAAGAGAATATTAGTATAAAGTGTCGAAAGATAGAATAAAGATATGAGATACAAATAAGGATATATGGTGGTGCCTTGGTTGTATCAAAGTTTGAAAGACCAGATACTACTGATTTCACAATTGAGGATCGAAATTGGCACATAAACCATACATTGCTTCTCAATATAAGTCAGTGGCAGCAAAATACCTAACTGCTTATGATGTTGCAGAGTAATAAATGTTTAGATGGCAAGTTATTACAGTAAATCAACAAAGTTTAGGGAAAAGACAGAAAAAACGGAGTATAAAAGATTGTTTGATATATAAATATGATTAGCACGTATTCATAAGTATTGAGAAGAATATGTGTGCTACAGACTCTCAGTTAATGCTTAAACATTTCTAGCATCATACTGTTTGGAATACCACACAAAAATAATTGATTATGGAGATAAGCATATAAATAAAAAGAAAATGTATCCAATATATAACCCAAACGGGCGCTTACTGGACCGGTGTACCCCTTCAGTGGGTGTGGGCTGCGCAGTCAGACGGATCCCACTATCCAAACTGACCATTTCACCTATAGGTTGGCTTGTTCACTGGTGAGTAGTGAACCTCAAATGAGGGTATAAATAGTATTCAGAGTAATTGTATAATTAATTACCTGCAGGGCCGCCATGTGTCTCGGAATGTGCGCCTATCATATTGCGCACTTCCGGGAGTGACGTATATCCTGCTGTGTCCATTGAGCATCGCAGGTTGCCTGGGATACGTGTGCATTCCAAGGCCTTTAGTAGCGGGCACTTCTGGGGATGAAGTGTATCCTGCTGTCTCTAAACAGCATCTGATGTTACCTAGGATATCAGTACATCCCCCGTGGTTAGTACTTCTGGGGTTGACAGACGTGCAGCTACATATGAGAGGCATAATGCGTTGCCTCGGTTACCGCTGATGAAGTAGCCATAAGGTATGCGTCTTCAGAGACGCCCTTACCGGCTCGTCAATCTGTCTCTGGAGGTGTAGTTTAGAATAGTAGATGGAAATAGGATATTTATGTCTTCCAGAGCGGCTATTGTCTATACAGTCGCTCTGATTGACATGAAGGGAGCGGCGTCAGCCACAAATAAATACCATTGTTAGTGCCAATGTAAACAGCATATTTGGCATGATTGAAATATCACAAGCTGTTAGGATGGGGCATAAGGTAGTTGAACACAGAGTGGCTTATCAACTGAAAGCAAGAGTGTAGCTAAGGATTTTAGAACACTCGTTTATGGTGTTTAGTATGTGTGCACCACATTTTTCTGTGTGTAAGTGCGGCCCTATTGTACTATGGAATTAGTACATTTTCAAATACCTAATTGACAGATGGCTCACTGTCCATTTAATTGTGATGACCGGACTACAGCAAGAAAAAAGATTATTTACCATTTTAAATATAAAAATTATAATATCATATAAGCAATGAAAGATTTGACCAGATTGTTATATCTAAAGAGATAATTAATTGATACATTAATATGTGCATAGTGGAACAAGATGAATAAATACAAATGACTTAACGCTAAAGTACATGATAAAAGGAATACACATATGCATATATATGCATACGCATACACACACATATGCATACACAAATATATATAGACCCATATTGTTAATTTGTAAAAATAAATTACTGGCGATTTTTCTTATTTGTAGATAAGGATTAATAAACTTGATTATTTATCTTGATGTCAAAAGTGGGTGTATTGCTATGGATTAAAAAGGATTATTAACTCTTATTGTACTTGTTGATTTGAAATTATTGAAAGCTAAAATGTGCATGGAGATACTGATAGATGGGTGACAGTGTGCCAGTGTGGAAAAAAAGGGGAGGGGGGGGGGACGGGTAGCTGAAATGCTACTGTTAGTGGTTATAAAGGTGGTCCTTTATAAAGAATAATATTAGATTAATGAGAAAAGGACCGATATTAAAGAAGGTTAAAATGACGATAAAGTGTCAATATAAAATGTGATATAGTGATACAGTGAGACATAGTAATGACACACATAATAAAATGTGTTAGGGCATAATAATAAGGGCAACTGGGGTTGTGAACAGCAGAAGTAAGATACCCATTGTTTATCTCTACTTATTTCATGCATTTGAACTCTAAATATTATTTTTTTCCTGCATTTTAGGGTTGCCTAAAATGTCTATCATAGACTGTTCTTCATTCATACGCATACACCAACATCCATAAAGAAATAACTGACACTGACACTGACACCAGAATATGTTTGCCAATAAATTTGTCAGCTTTTATTAAAACAAATGGTATGGTGGCAAGGAGGGACGGCCTATTTAAATAACGTCCCTATTTATTGTAACCTTTACTTTTAACTGTGGCTGACCCAGACACAAGAGGAGGCAAGGGCCCAACTTCAGCCCGGCTTTTAAGGGGCCCAACTTCAGCCCAGCCCCCCACTCCACACAGGGGGCCATAATGGGCCATTTGCCACCCCTTGTGTTACTTGCTCTTTATCGGGAATACTGTGGCCAACTCTCCACTCAAGGTATTCCCCAACTCCCATCCAAAGGTGCTCAGGTGTGTATCAACTCCACCGGAGACCGAAGCCCACCTGGTCCGATGGAACTCCGGCCCCATAATGTATCAAACTCCACCACCTTCACATCTCCTGAGCACCTATAAAACTCTTTAAATTACAGCCACAATTTCAGGCCGTCCCAACCCGCCACAGTTTCAACAAAACCCCCGCCACCATACCTCTACGCTAAACTATTCTTACTACTCCTAAAATCCTCAACTCTATCAATAAAATTCTTGAGTAAATACTGCTAACCACAAATCCTCCTTAAAAATTTCCATACCCCTCAAATTCAGATGGACACCATCGGCCATGTAAAGATGAGGGGCAGAAACTGTAATTGAGGGATGTGGGACCACAAACCCCCAATTTTCGCTAACAGCTCTGCCCACCACAGAGTTGATCCGACGCCGGATCAACTGTATGGTGGCCGGTCTGTCCGCACCTCTCCACACCAAACGAGGGATAATATC
This sequence comes from Pseudophryne corroboree, assembly GCF_028390025.1. NCBI lineage: Eukaryota > Metazoa > Chordata > Amphibia > Anura > Myobatrachidae > Pseudophryne > Pseudophryne corroboree. Next base: position 27,955,427 of record NC_086447.1, on the reverse strand, counting down.
CGACCATCCCACACTCAGAAAGCACAACCTGTTCTGCAAACTAACTAGTTCCCTAACTATAGTTTTACGAAGATCTAAACCAGACCTTTTGGTCAAATCATTTCCAGCAACATGGAACACCACCCTCAGCGGATATCCCGACCTCTCCAACTGTTGCCAAAAAAGGGGGATGACTTGCTCCCATCGAAGTCCCCTCACTCCGATCCATCTGACCAGATTAGCTTCAGGTGACTGAAGGCACTCCACACCAGATCTTTCACCAAAGTAAACGTACGAGTGCCCCATAATCCAAATCGGACACTCATCCAAGCGCAAATCTGAAAAAACAAAACATTCACAGAAACTTATCGAATAACAAAACCCCTAACCCAAAATTCTTCCAACAACGTTAACCAAAAAACATCCCATTATAAACTTACTAAAATGGTCTTATTTATTAATTTATTAACTAGTTAAATTTGGCCTCTAAGGTGAAAATCTATGAAGCAGGGATGAATTTTTACTTTAAAGGGGGGGGGTTTGATAAGGGGGGATCAGACTTGACGAGAGGCAAAAAACACACCTGCCAAGCGGGTATAAACCACACGGTTTAAGGCACTTGACAGGATAAAAAATTCCTCAAGACCCCCAAATCTGGCGAGTGGCTAAGACCTCAAGTCTGATATTTTTTTTTTTTTTTAAAAACAGGTCAAAACCTGATATATTTCCAAAATACATCAGACTTCCACCTCCCCAGAGCTCTAATTTGCCCGCTCGAACAGCCTGCCGCTGCTGTTGCCGCACCTATCCGAAACGAATGGGTACCGTATCTCGATACCGGCAAACCCATCGTGCAAATACAACGTTCCAACACCCATCTACATTGAAATTGTGTCACCGGCATACCATCCAAATGCTGCAACCATGGACCTGGCACATCAGTCCTTGTTTTCACATAAACCCTCGCCAAGGACACAGGACAAATCTCTTTATCGTACACACATCTCAAAACAACCCAACAACCTTTGCCCAATTGGTCCGTTTTGGAACGTTGTACTTTGCACCATAAGCCTCCATCTTCCAATGACACATGTTCACGAAGTATAGGTGACATCGCTGTTTTCGAAGCTGACACCAGTTCACTGATTCTAAAGGCCCCGAAAAAGGCCATGACGAAACACAATGTAAATAAGAGTGCTTCGTAATCAGATGCACAGACATCATGCAACACGACCGCCATGCGCCGCAAAATTGAAATGGTTATTGGCCTTCGTGCATCTTGAACAGGGGGCACTACTCGAGCCCACACTTTAAGAATTTTTGCTAGAAAGAAAGACTTAGTAAAATCATGCCGGCCATCAAGTCTCAAGAAGTAAGAAAGAGCAGACAGTAAACGTGTTACAGAACCCCTTGACCTGCCTGCTCTAAAACATTCCCAAACGTAATCCAATAACATTGCATAATCGGTCTTACTTTGATCCTGATGCAAACGAATATATCTTTCCCACTCTCCCATAGCATTTCTGTACCCGCGGAGGGTGGAGGGAGCCAGGGATCGCAAAGCTAAGCCCTCCAATCCGGGCGTATCACCTGCCAGGCATAAGACGGGCAAGGGTCACCAGATACGTTTGCATCCGGAGCTAACACCCTAAACCTGCGCCACTCGAAACGCGATAGCGCATCTGCCACACCGTTTTCTATGCCCGGAACATACTTAGCGCAAAAACTTATTGTCACAACTGAGGGCCTGAGCTGACGGGAGGCAGCCTCAGTTGTAGGGGCTGAGATGTACCGGAACCTGGGAGGTTGTATCAGACCCCTGGACATGTAAGTAACATGAATAATAACTGCCCGAAGGCGTGACCACGACAACTTGGATAAAAGTCAATGATGTTTATTATGACAACTCCGCAACACAGCAGCAGTAAAAGAAAACGTAAAAGTCAGCAAAGAATAAATACAGTTCCTGGGTACTACAGGATGGCAGGAGCCACAGGGCACTGGTAGTGTGAGATAGTTCTTATGATCTTCTAGATGGAAAGTCCTTACCAGGCCCGACTGTAGCAATGGAGATAACCCAGGATTGTGCCAGCTGGTGTTCCAGGAAAAGCTGGGTTGCTGAAGATAAAACAGCTGCTGTGGATACTGGCTGGAACCAGACTGTTGTTAGCACGGAGTGGATACTGGCTGGAACCAGTTAAATAATAAATGAACTTGGGAGCGATGAAATATGAACTGAAATGTAGAACTTGAGAGCGGAGAAATAATAATACCGGTGGAGAGTGGTAAAGTGTAGAAAGGACACCGGCCCTTTAAGGGAAGCTGTACTCTGCTGGAAGCTGAGCTGGAAGCAGGTAATGTTGTAGCTGGAAACAGATGAATCCACAATGGATTGGAGAGTCAGGCTACACCGCAGGTGGAATGCTGGTGCGGGTCTCTATGGAGGAAGTCTTGAGACAGGAGCTGGAACCTGGAAGACAATCACAGGAGAGAGACAAACAGGAACTAGGTTTGACAACCAAAGCACTGACGCCTTCCTTGCTCAGGCACAGTGTATTTATACCTGCAGCAAGGAAGGGATTGGCTAGGCAATTATGCAGATTATCAATACTGAGAACAGATTGGTGGAAATGATCAGCTGACAGAATCCAAGATGGCTGCGCCCATGCAGACACTTGGAGGGAAGTTTGGTTTGTAATCCATGTGGTAATGAAAACAGTAATGGCGGCGCCGGCCACCGGAGACAGGAGGCGCCAGGCTGACAGATGCACATCCAACCACGCGGACACAGCGGAGGCCGCGGCTGACGTAATCGCCACTCAGACACTCTGCATGCAGAAGTTCAGGGACGGCGGCGGAGGCCGCGGGAGACGCCATGCCAGGTGTAATATGGCGTTTACTGTGACAGCGTCCCAGAGTGACAGGAGAGGATACAGGAATGTACACATCAGGATAACAGATGGGATCCGGTCCTGGAGCGCTGAGCCAGCCTTAGGAGGCATCTGATGGGTAAGAAATGGCGTCCAGATACCCGGATCGTGACAGCACCCCCCCCCCTTTAGGAGTGGCCCCAGGACACTTCTTTGGCTTTTGAGGAAACTTGGAATGGAATCTCCGGACCAAGGCAGGAGCATGGACATCAGAAGCATTGGTCCATGAACGTTCCTCAGGACCATAACCCTTCCAGTCAATAAGATATTGTAGTTGACCGTAACGGTGACGTGAGTCCAGGATCTTGGCCACTTCATACTCAACGCCTCGTTGAGTTTGGACTTTCGGAGTTGGAGGAAGTGAGGAATGAAACCGATTCAAGATCAGCGGTTTCAACAGGGAAACATGGAATGTCCTGGGTATTTTTAAGAAGGGAGGCAACTGGAGTCTGTAAGCAACAGGATTGATGACTTGTTCAATCTTGAAAGGACCGATATAGCGAGGTGCAAACTTCATACTGGGAACTCTTAACCTCAAATTCTTCGTGGATAACCATACCCGATCACCCACCTTGAGAGCAGGAACTGCTCGACGCTTCTTATCCGCAAACTTCTTGTACCTGAACGATGCCTTGAGCAGAGCTGATCGTACGCTCTTCCAGATATTGGCAAACTGATGCAAGGTGATATCCACTGCGGGAACAGAAGTTGCTGGAAGCGGTTGGAACTCAGGGACTTTAGGGTGGAATCCAAAGTTAGTGAAGAATGGTGTTGAAGCAGATGAAGAATGATACTGGTTGTTATGACAGAACTCGGCCCAGGGAAGTAATTGAACCCAGTCATCTTGAGAGGAGGACACATAGATGCGGAGGAAGGCCTCCAAGTCCTGATTCACCCTCTCGGTTTGACCATTGGTCTGAGGATGGTAAGCCGTGGAAAACTTTAGCTTGACTTGGAGGACTTGACATAAACTTCGCCAGAATTTGGCTGTGAATTGAACTCCTCGATCTGAGATAATTTCTTCAGGAAGACCGTGGAGTCGGAAGATCTCTTGTATGAATACTTGAGCCAACTTGGAAGCTGACGGAAGACCGGTGAGAGGAATAAAGTGTGCCATCTTGGTGAACCGGTCAACTACCACCCAGATGGTATTAAACTTGTTGCACATGGGTAAGTCTGTAATGAAATCCATCGACAAGTGGGTCCATGGTCGACGCGGAACGGATAGTGGAACCAGTTGCCCCGCAGGCGACTGGCGGGATACTTTATGTTGGGCACACTTTGGGCAAGATGCAATAAACTCCAAGACGTCCTTTTTCAGAGTTGGCCACCAATAGGACCTAGAGATAAACTCCAGGGTTTTTTGGATACCTGTATGTCCGGCAAAACGGGAAGCATGGGCCCAATGCATGAGCTTCTTCCTTAGCATCGGCTTCACAAAACTTTTCCCTGATGGGGGCGTAGAGTCCATCCCTACCGTGGAGAATGCCAACGGATTTATAATAGGATGCTTGTCTGAAGACTCTGACTCATTTTCTTGCTCCCATGAGCGGGAAAGGGCATCGGCCTTGCGATTCTGAGAGCCCGGACAGAACTGGAGTTTAAAGTCGAACCTGGAAAAGAAAAGTGCCCATCTGGCCTGACGAGGGTTGAGACATTGTGCGCCCTTCAGGTATAAAAGGTTCTTGTGGTCTGTAAGTATGGTGATTGAATGAGAAGCTCCCTCCAACAGATACCTCCACTCTTCTAGAGCGAGCTTGATGGCTAGCAACTCCTGGTCGCCAATGGCATAGTTGCGCTCAGCTGGGGAGAACTTCCGGGAGAAGAAACTTCAAGGGTGTAAATGGCCATCTTTAGCCCTCTGAGATAACACCGCTCCTACTCCAACGGAGGAGGCATCCACCTCTAAGATGAAAGGAGAGTCGATGTCAGGCTGTTTCAGAACAGGCGCAGAGATGAACCTTTGTTTTAAAAGATGAAATGCTTGCATGGCTTCTTCAGACCACTTGGACGGGTTAGCACCCTTCTTAGTGAAAGCAGTAATAGGCGCCACAATGGTGGAAAAGTCTCGTATAAACTTTCGGTAATAGTTGGCGAACCCTAAGAACCTCTGGACCCCTTTGAGGGTTAAGGGTACCGGCCAATTTTGGATTGCTTGTAGTTTCTCAGGATCCATCTCTAGTCCGGAACCGGACACAATGTACCCTAGAAACGGAATGGACTTGACTTCAAAGACGCATTTTTCTAATTTGCAATAGAGATGATTGACACGGAGACGGGACAGAACCTCTTTAACCCAAAAACGATGTTCCTCTAAATCGTTGGCAAAAATGAGGATATCGTCTAGATAGACCACGACATGACGGTATAGAATGTCTCTGAAGATCTCATTGACAAAATGCTGGAAGACAGCTGGAGCATTGCTCAATCCGAAGGGCATGACGAGGTACTCATAATGTCCGTCACGGGTGTTAAAGGCGGTCTTCCACTCGTCACCCTCACGGATCCGGATGAGATTGTATGCACCTCGCAAGTCCAGCTTTGTAAAGATGGTAGCTCCGCTAACTCTGTCAAAGAGCTCAGTAATCAGGGGTAAAGGATAACGGTTCTTGATGGTAATGTCGTTCAAACCTCTGTAGTCGATGCACGGCCGCAGACCACCATCTTTCTTTTTTACAAAAAAGAAGCCTGCGCCGGCTGGAGAAGAAGAAGGTCGAATGAACCCCTTTGCTAGGTTCTCTTTAATATATTCCTCCATAGAATGCGTCTCAGGCAGAGACAACGGATAAGTTCGGCCTCGAGGTGGAACCTTCCCTGGAACGAGATCAATCGGACAGTCCCATTCTCTATGAGGAGGAAGGATATCAGCAGAAGCTTTACTGAACACATCCGTGAAATCTTGATATGGAGGAGGTGGAACATCAGATGACCTGGGGGAGGAAGAACAGACAGGCAATACTTTAAACAAACATGTCTCAGCACAGGAGGAACCCCATGCCAGGATTTGCGTAGTCGTCCAATCAATTGTAGGATTGTGAAGACGGAGCCATGGAAGGCCCAGGACCACAGGATGTGTGGCTCTTGGAATCACTAAAAAAGAAATAAGTTCGGAATGAAGAACTCCCACTCTCAGACGAACTGGTAGAGTCCTTAAAGAAATAACTGCATCAAAAATGTTGCTGCCATCCACGGCAGTTAAAGAAATGGACGAAGGAAGTCTCTCGGTGGGTAGGGACCACCGTTTAACATAGGCTTCGGTAATAAAGTTCCCAGCTGCTCCGGAATCAAGGAGGGCAATGACGTTCCGATAACGTTGAGCAACTTGAAGCGAGACTGGGAGATTACAATCTTGAGGAGATGGAGAGGAGATCATTACTCCTAGCCGGCCCTCTCCTTGGCAAGCTAGGATTTGGAGTTTCCCGGACGTTTGGGACAGGCATTAATGGTGTGAGACGGAGCTGCACAATAGAGACAGAGAAACTCGGAGAGACGTCTTCGGCGCTCAGCAGGAGTTAAACGGGAACGGCCAAGTTGCATGGGCTCATCTTTAGATGGTGACAGTTGACGAGGAGGAGGAGCAGAAGATTTTGGAGCAGATGATCTTCCACGCTCAGTTGCTCTCTCATTGAAACGTAAATCAACTTTCGTGCAGAGTGAGATTAGCTCATCTAACTTAGAAGGTAAGTCTCTGGTAGCTAACTCATCTTTAATACGCTCAGATAAGCCATGCCAGAATGCAGCATACAGGGCCTCGTCGTTCCATGCCAGTTCGGATGCCAGGATCTGGAACTGTATCAGATATTGTCCTACAGTACGTGACCCCTGGCGTAAACGGAGAATCTCGGATGAAGCTGAGGTTACCCGGCCTGGCTCGTCGAAGATGCGCCTGAATGTTGACACGAAGGCAGTGTAGGAAGATAGCAGGGTGTCGGACCTCTCCCATAACGGTGATGCCCAATCAAGGGCTGAGCCACTGAGAAGAGAAATAATGTAGGCAATTTTTGTACGGTCACTGGGAAAATTGCCAGGTTGTAGCTCAAACTGAATCTCACACTGGTTGAGAAATCCCCTGCAGAATCTTGGAGATCCGTCAAATTTTGCTGGCGTTGGAAGATGAAGACGTGGAGCAGAAATGGGTAAGGTGGGTGGGGTTATAGCTGGAGTCACTGTGGTTGACGCACCAGACGCGCCTGATCCACGGAGAGTTGTCTGAATCCCATCCAGCCGAGTAGAGAGATCCTGGAGACAGCGGATGATGTGGCCCTGTGCAGCCTCCTGATGTTCTAGTCGGGCTGCCAGTTCTTGCATCGGCCTGGCCGCTTGATCCTGGTCTCCGGCTGGATTCATTAGGTCAGTGCTTACTGTCACAACTGAGGGCCTGAGCTGACGGGAGGCAGCCTCAGTTGTAGGGGCTGAGATGTACCGGAACCTGGGAGGTTGTATCAGACCCCTGGACATGTAAGTAACATGAATAATAACTGCCCGAAGGCGTGACCACGACAACTTGGATAAAAGTCAATGATGTTTATTATGACAACTCCGCAACACAGCAGCAGTAAAAGAAAACGTAAAAGTCAGCAAAGAATAAATACAGTTCCTGGGTACTACAGGATGGCAGGAGCCACAGGGCACTGGTAGTGTGAGATAGTTCTTATGATCTTCTAGATGGAAAGTCCTTACCAGGCCCGACTGTAGCAATGGAGATAACCCAGGATTGTGCCAGCTGGTGTTCCAGGAAAAGCTGGGTTGCTGAAGATAAAACAGCTGCTGTGGATACTGGCTGGAACCAGACTGTTGTTAGCACGGAGTGGATACTGGCTGGAACCAGTTAAATAATAAATGAACTTGGGAGCGATGAAATATGAACTGAAATGTAGAACTTGAGAGCGGAGAAATAATAATACCGGTGGAGAGTGGTAAAGTGTAGAAAGGACACCGGCCCTTTAAGGGAAGCTGTACTCTGCTGGAAGCTGAGCTGGAAGCAGGTAATGTTGTAGCTGGAAACAGATGAATCCACAATGGATTGGAGAGTCAGGCTACACCGCAGGTGGAATGCTGGTGCGGGTCTCTATGGAGGAAGTCTTGAGACAGGAGCTGGAACCTGGAAGACAATCACAGGAGAGAGACAAACAGGAACTAGGTTTGACAACCAAAGCACTGACGCCTTCCTTGCTCAGGCACAGTGTATTTATACCTGCAGCAAGGAAGGGATTGGCTAGGCAATTATGCAGATTATCAATACTGAGAACAGATTGGTGGAAATGATCAGCTGACAGAATCCAAGATGGCTGCGCCCATGCAGACACTTGGAGGGAAGTTTGGTTTGTAATCCATGTGGTAATGAAAACAGTAATGGCGGCGCCGGCCACCGGAGACAGGAGGCGCCAGGCTGACAGATGCACATCCAACCACGCGGACACAGCGGAGGCCGCGGCTGACGTAATCGCCACTCAGACACTCTGCATGCAGAAGTTCAGGGACGGCGGCGGAGGCCGCGGGAGACGCCATGCCAGGTGTAATATGGCGTTTACTGTGACAGCGTCCCAGAGTGACAGGAGAGGATACAGTAATGTACACATCAGGATAACAGATGGGATCCGGTCCTGGAGCGCTGAGCCAGCCTTAGGAGGCATCTGATGGGTAAGAAATGGCGTCCAGATACCCGGATCGTGACACTTATATTTGATTGAAGGCAGCGCAACACTATCTGACCCAATAATCGTAGCACCGGAAGGCCGGCAGCTCTCTGACTGTTAACTGCGTGAACCACACCCAAGTTATCGCACCAAAAAACTACTGACAAGTTGGCCAAGACCTCATGCAATAACTCCAAAGCCACCATGATAGGGAATAATTCTAATAGCAATAGGTTACTAGTGAGTCCCTCTTCAAACCAAGATTTTGGCCATGGGGAGGCACACCACCTACCCTCCAAAAATGCTCCAAAACCCGAAGAACCTGCTGCATCAGTAAATAATTGCAACTCAACATTGGAAATGGTTCTGGACTGCCAAATGAGAACACCATTAAAGGTGGACAGGAACTCTTTCCAAATGTGTAGATCCCTACGAATCTCTTTGGATAATCTTATGAAATGACTGGGTTTTTTAACACCCGCTGTGGCTCTCTCCAATTTCCTACTGAAAACTCTTCCCATGGGTATAACTCGGCAAGCAAAATTGAGAGACCCCAATAATGATTGAGCTTGCTTGAGCATCAACTTGCCGTTTGCCAAAGCCACAATTATCTCTCCCTTCAATTTATCTATTTTTTCTTTGGGTAAACGACAGCAACCTTCCACAGTATCAATTTCAATTCCCAAAAAAGTCAACACCGATGTGGGACCTACAGTCTTTTTCTCAGCTACTGGGACCCCAAATTCCTTCAACAATGACAAAGCATTTGATAAAATATTGCCACATATGTCAGATCCAGCTGGACCCATGAACAAAAAATCATCTAGATAATGAACAATTCCAGACTGACCTGAATTTTTGGAAATGTACCAATGCAGAAAACTGCTGAATTTTTCAAAATATGAACAAGATATGGAGCAACCCATTGGAAGACATTTATCAACATAAAAACCGTCATTCAGACGGAAACCTAAATAACGGGGAAAAAAATTCCGGATCCATGGGCAACAGCTGAAAAGCCGACTCTATATCAATTTTACTCATCAAAGCCCCTTTACCAAATGATCTCACCTTGGCTAACGCATCCTCAAAAGACTGATAAATAACTATGGACAAACTCTCAGGAATTGCGTCATTCACTGAAGACCCTCTTGGAAATGACAAGTGTGAATTAATCTGAATTTACCCGGAGTCTTTTTTGGAACAACCCCAACTGGGGACAAAATTAAATCAGGCAATGGAGGGCAACTAAAAGGACCTGCCATCCTACCCAAAACAACCTCCTTATAAACTTTTTCTTTTAAAATAACTGGGAACTCTTGAGCTGACCGTAAATTGTGAACTTGACCACATTTTACTTGGCCTTCAATAGGCAAAGGAAAACCCTTCGAAAAACCTAACTTAAAAAACTCGGAATTAACCCTATTTGGATAATGATCCAACCAATGCCATAATTTGTCCAATTTAACTGGAGTAGGTGCCCTACTTAGACCCATAAATTGCTGGGATTCGCTGTTGCTGCTTGTGCAAACTACTTTTTCCCCTAGCCGTTTGCTGGCAGTTTTTAATGGGGTGGGTTCCTTCACAGCGGATACAAACATGCCGAAACCGACACCTAAACCCTAGGGTACATTGACTATTATTGAAGGCATAACATTTGCCTGAACGATTATTGCCCACCAGCCATCTGGAATTACCTCTCTTCTCAGCCAAACCCTCTAAACCACTTTTTAGAGGCTGAGTAACATCTACAAAAATCTCTACATCTTTTTTACCAAAATCTATGATTGCCTTGCCATTCTGCTTTCTACGAAACTCCTCATCATAGGATCTCCATGCCGTTGCGCACCCAGATCTGGCCAATTCGTGGAGCAAATACATATATTTTATTACATTCATGTGCTACTGAGGCCTGGACTCCAAATAGCAAGCTGCAAAGATAAACATGCCTTTCTGCCAATTAGAGTAAGACTTATAAGCCTCCTCACCTATACCAGATTTCTTTCTAGCCGCCTCCAATGCTTTTTTCGCTTTACTAGTTAAAGCAAACATATTCACAAATTTTCCCTGTCTGATACGTTCCCTAATTCTAGGCCGTACTCCTCTCAAAACTGCCGTATTAGCGCATTGCAGAGAGTCCTCAGGACCCTCCTCCGAGGACATGCTGGAGCTACTGTGTCTGCGCCTTCTTTTATGACTTTCCTTGCAACCACTGCACCTGCTATCAAAAGAACCTGAGGACTCGGAGGAAGAAGTAGATGAGTCCCTATGACCTCTGCGCCTATGCTTACGCTTTTGTGACGCTTTTCTTTTGCATGATTTTTCCTTAACTGCGCCCATGTTACCTGAGGTAACTACTGCCTCATTTTGGCGTGCTGCAGAGTGCACATCTGACTCACCATACAGACATCCCTCGTCCAGTGCAGACTCTACCACAGCCGCTGATTCCCCAGAATCCTCCTGCACTTCAGGGGCTGCAAAGGTCTCCTCTGTAGAAATGCAAGGAGAAACATCTACCAGAAACTCATTTGTATTCGTGTCGCCCCCATTACTTCCACCCGGTCCGGCCAGTAAAACAGCAGCCCCTAAATCACGACTACCCATCCTCTGTAAATCGGAGGAATTCTATGCTCCCAAAAAATCCCTTTCAGTGTTATTACCGGTGAGCACCGGGACCAGTGCTGATATAACTGAGGTGCATAAAGACGCTACCTCAGATGAGTTAAACCCGGCTCCATTACGTCCAAAACGCACTGCATCAGCATATGACTTCCCCGGTACCTTGCCCCTCATACTATGTACCTCAGGGGCGCGTTTTTTACCTGTAATATTACACGTGGCGGGCCTTACTTGCTGTATTTCAGCATTTCTAATACCAAATGTGCTCCCGCGCTGGCCAGCTACCACCGTGTCAACCACATTGTCAATAACCGGACCCCTGTTTTTTCCTCTGTTAGGTGCTCCCCCTCCTTGCACCAACTCTTGTACCCTTGTCACTCTCCCATTTTGCTCACCTCTAGCAAGGACCGAACTGCGTCGACCACCTCTAGCAGCCATGGACCTCCGCGGGCCCACGGGGCGACCGCGGCGTACCTCTGGCACATGCACTCCTGAGGTAACTCCCCGGGATGTTACTGCTCTCCCCAGCACCCTGCTCCGTGCCTCCATCATAGCCCCAACACTTCTCGACATATTATTAACAGAATTTGGCTCCGTGAAATCGTCTCCCAAAGCTCGAGTTAAACCAACAGCTCGTGACACAGACTCACTGCTGACCCGGCCTCTGCGTGACGCAGCTTCGCCCGCCAAAAGCCTCTCAGGCGGTCAAGCCCGACCCCTGGAGGCGACATTACCCACATTACTCCCAGCCTGACTACGTGTTTGTGCTAACCGCTGCTGTACCCTCCCTGACACTAAAACAGCAGCATTTCCTTCCCCACTTTCGCTAAAACGAACAGGGGGACGCACAGTACGGCTAGGCCTCGGCATGTTAGAAAATAGGAAAGATAGATAAGTAAAAGTCAGAGAATAAAAGGGGGTTGAAAATATTAAAGATTAGTAAAGAATGAAAGGAAATAAGAAGAAAAATACCACAAATTCACAAATAATACACAGTTCAGTACAAAACAAATGCAGAGCACTTCACTGTTCAATTTTCACTGAGGAAAAGAGGGAGAACCTATCCAGTCCCCTCCTTATAAGGGCTAAGCCCCTCCCATCACCAGACTCCTCAGTCCACTCATAGGCCCACTGTAACCATGGATACCTCCACTTATCCAGCTGCTTCACTCAGCCTGCTATTCAGAATTTTATGTCACTACAGCCATATAAAATGTCCTCCGTTCTCTAAATATTATTACCTCCCTTCTATAAAAAATATTTTTTCTACTAATCTAGTAGTTTTACACCTCCAGGCTCTTGCTAGGTGCAAGAGGCTAAAAACCAATACAAAAAAAGGAATACACATATGCATACACAAATACACTGCTCAAAAAAATAAAGGGAACACTAACATAACACATCCTAGATCTGAATGAATGAAATATTCTTATTAAATACTTTGTTCTTTACATAGTTGAATGTGCTGACAACAAAATCACACAAAAATGATCAAAGTATATCAAATTTATTAACCCACGGAAGTCTGGATTTGGAGTCACCCTCAAAATTAAAGTGGAAAAACACACTACAGGCTGATCCAACTTTGATGTAATGTCCTTAAAAAAAGTAAAAATGAGGCTTTTTAGTGTGTGTGTCCTCCACGTGCCTGTATGACCTCCCTACAACGCCTGGGCATGCTCGTGATGAGGTGGCGGATGGTCTCCTGAGGGATCTCCTCCCAGACCTGGACTAAAGCATCTGCCAACTCCTGGACAGTCTGTGGTGCAACGTGGCGTTGGTGGATGGAGCGAGATATGATGCCCCAGATGTGCTCAATTGGATTCAGGTCTGGGGAACGGGCAGGCCAGTCCATAGCATCAATGCCTTCATCTTGCAGGAACTGCTGACACACTCCAGCAACATGAGGTCTAGCATTGTCTTGCATTAGGAAGAACCCAGGGCCAACCACACCAGCATATGGTCTCACAAGGGGTCTGAGGATCTCATCTCGGTACCTAGTGGCAGTCAGGCTACCTCTGGCGAGCACATGGAGGGCTGTGCGGCCCCCCAAAGAAATGCTACCCCACACCATTACTGACCCACAGCCAAACCGGTCATGCTGGAGGATGTTGCAGGCAGCAGAACGTTCTCCTTGGCGTCTCTAGACTCTGTCACGTCTGTCACATGTGCTCAGTGAGAACCTGCTTTCATCTGTGAAGAGCACAGGGCGCCAGTGGCGAATTTGCCAATCTTGGTGTTCTCTGGCAAATGCCAAATGTCCTGCACGGTGTTCGGCTGTAAGCACAACCCCCATCTGTGGACGTCTGGCCCTCATATCACCCTCATGGAGTCTGTTTCTGATCATTTGAGTAGACACATGCACATTTGTGGCTTGCTGGAGGTCATTTTGCAGGGCTCTGGCAGTGCTCCTCCTGTTCCTCCTTGCACAAAGGCGGAAGTATCGGTCCTGCTGCTGGGTTGTTGCCCTCCTACGGCCTCCTCCACGTCTCCTGATGTACTGGCCTGTCTCCTGGTAGCGCCGCCATGCTCTGGACACTAAGCTGACACACAGCAAACCTTCTTGCCACATCTCGCATTGATGTGCCATCCTGGATGAGCTGCACTACCTGAGCCACTTGTGTGGGTTGTAGGGAGGTCATACAGGCTCGTGGAGGCCACACACACTACTGAGCCTCATTTTGACTTGTTTTAAGGACATTACATCAAAGTTGGATCAGCCTGTAGTGTTTTTCCACTTTAATTTTGAGGGTGACTCCAAATCCAGACCTCCATGGGTTAATAAATTTGATTTTCATTGATCATTTTTGTGTGGTTTTGTTGTCAGCACATTCAACTATGTAAAGAACAAAGTATTTAATAAGAATATTTCATTCATTCAGATCTAGGATGTGTTATTTTAGTGTTCCCTTTATTTTTTTGAGCAGTGTATATATAGACCCATATTGTTAATTTGTAAAAATAAATTACTGGCGATTTTTCTTATTTGTAGATAAGGATTAATAAACTTGATTATTTATCTTGATGACAAAAGTGGGTGTATTGTTATGGATTAAAAATGAGTATTTACTCTTATTGTACTTGTTGATTTGAAATTATTGAAAGCTAAAATGTGCGTGGAAAAAAGGGGGGGGGGTAGCTGAAATGCTACTGTTAGTGGTTATAAAGGTGGTCCTTTATAAAGAATAATATTAGAGTAATGAGAAAAGGACCAATACTAAAGAAGGTTGAAATGACGATAAAGTGTCAATAAAAAATGTGATATAGTGATACAGTGAGACATAGTAATGACACACATAATAAAATGCATTAGGGCATAATAATAAGGGCAACTGGGGTTGTGAACAGCAGAAGTAAGATACCCATTGTTTATCTCTACTTATTTCATGCATTTGAACTCTAAATATTATTTATTTCCTGCATTTTAGGGTTGCTAAATATTATTACCTCCCTTCTATAAAAAATATTTTTTCTACTAATCTAGTAGTTTTACACCTCCATGCTCTTGCTAGGTGCAAGAGGCTAAAAACCATTGAATCAAATGCCTTTTGGTGACACCACTGCCTGAACATAGAGCAGAAGGTGTTTAAAACCAATATAGGCAACATTTTTTCAGCCTCAAATCATACTACTCTTGGATTATTTTACTGTATGGAGAGGACACATTGAGTGATTACCCCTCTGGGATTAAGTACAACCTGTTTAAATTATAATAATTATATACAGGTTTACCCAGATTATACATTATTGATTAGAAATATTTTTCACCTAGGCACTTTATTAATACCTATCACAATTATAAATTACTGGTATTATTATTTCTTAAGTCACAATATTTTAGGATACTAATTAAAAGTTAAGTTTTAGTGTCTAGTCATTTTTTACATAAGAGTGCCCCAGCATAGAGTCTTTCTCCTCTTTTTTTTTTGTTTGTGTATATATATAAATATCCAATGCAGCTACACCTTAGTAAACATATCTAAAATATAAACACAGTCATAAAAGTTGCAATAACAGGGAACTGCAGCCATCAGGGCCAATATCTATAGTCAGATGATGACAAAATTAGCTAAATATACTCATTGATAATTCCATTTCCTCATAGAGACCCTATGGTAGCCTGCGGAATCCCTCCCATTACAGTGGTTTCTGAAACCGATAAATGAAGACAATGGAAAGACAAAGGGGAAGAGAAGGAGAAAGGTTATATACCAGCAAGAGGGAGGAGGGTGTGAAACACTTCCTGTCTAAACCATAGGAGAGGGATGTTATTACTAGTGACTCTGGCATGTCTCTGGAGGAGCTACCCCACCAGAGAATGAGTACCGCTATGCTTGTCTGAATCAGTTGATGCTGTGCTGCCAATTTTATCAAACCTACCAGCTTCTTATATACTGCTGACTAAAAAGGAAAAAATAAATGAAGCGCCTGTGTCTATGACTGACCAATGAAATAAACTATAAAGTATCCATCAGAACCACGCTCGCTGTACTCAAGGGGCTGTATGGACCCCTAGATTGTGCAAAGATAACGAAAAAAAGGGAGAGAGAAGCGCTCATGTGTTCAGAATGGATACTCAATTAATCTATACAGAGCCGGTATAATGATATAAAAATTTATTAAATAATAAGTACACCAATTATAATGTGATTAGTAAACATAATAAAATCGAATGAAATAGATAAAATAATATATTTAACGTGCTGGCCAGCAGTTTTCAGTTAGCACATATAATTCTAAAAAAGTCCCTGTTACCGGACCTGAAAAGTGTCAGCGTATGATAAGCTGTAATAAATGTTCCTTAAGTATCAATAGTTCCACTAGATATAATTGTCCTGGAGAGACATCAGCGTATTGTTACTTTGTAGCAATCAAACAGTAAATGCAGTACGCTGGAATGATAAAGGTGAAATGGCAGATAGCAGCATTAAACAATTTAAGTCCGATTACCTCCCTGTTGAAAATGCGGTGTGGTCCTACCCCCGGTAACCGAGCGTCCTCGGTGTAAGATGTTGCACGGGGGGTGCCTTTTTGGTGTCACCGACTGTAGCTTCCTTCACACTTATAGGAGGAAATGGTACAACGGACTTCTGTGGCTGGAGCCTGCTTCGGCAATGGTGCTGCTGTTGCTGGTAACTGACCACGGGTATATCGTTTTGTGTTCCCGTGTGCTGCTCCCGCTATAGTGGACAATTCACCTGTGGCTTAGTGATGAACACTGCTGCAGCTTCGAAAAAGGGGGCGGAGACTGACGCGTTTCGTCACGGATCACGTGACTTTTTCAAAGTAAATACTGCTGAATCTCCAACTCCAGGCTCCAATGCCAGCCCAGTAACACAAGCTCATCAAGTCTTTACATTCACAAAATCCTCAACTAATGCTCAAGGCACTGTTAGGAAACCAAGGCCTCTGACCCTGTTGGGACAATAAGCCTAAAGGTATTTTGCAGGGTAAATAACCTATTAACAGTCTTTCTGGACCCTAGCTGAGACCACCATGTAAGGCACTAATGAGGAGCTAGCCACCATAACTCAAACTCACTCAAAACCGCAAAAATCCCTCAAGTATAAACCACAAAGATGAGGTTCTCATGAAGTGAGTGGCTGCTGATTGCCCAAGTTAAAGAGCAGTTATCTAATGGAGTGGCACAAAACCCCCTGCTCCAAACAATTGATTACCATGACTTGCCGCATGTAAGGGGGGAGACTCTCAAGCAGGGTTCAGTAAGTGCTGGACACAAAAGAAACCCAACTAATCAAATATGACAAATAGCCAAATGTTTGCCTATAATATTATAAGCAATGAATAAATAGAGTCAGCTAACAGAAGGATGGTGTCACAACTGAGGGCCTGAGCTGACGGGAGGCAGCCTCAGTTGTAGGGGCTGAGATGTAACGGAACCTGGGAAGTTGTATCAGACCCCTAGACATGTAAGTAACATGTAGAATAACTGCCCGAAGGCGTGACCACGACAACCAGGATAAAAGTCAATGATGTTTATTATGACAAACTCCGTAACACAGCAGCAGTAAAAGGAAACATAAAAGTCAACAGAAGATAAATACAATTCCTGGGTACTACAGGGTGGCAAGGGCCACAGGCACTGGTAGTGTGAGACAGTTCTTATAATCTTCTAGTTGGAAAGTCCTTACCAGGCCTGACTGTAGCAATGGAGGGAACCCAGGATCGTACCAGCCGGTGTTCCAGGAAAGGCTGGGCTGCTGAAGATAAAACGGCTGCTGTGGATACTGGCTGGAACCAGACTGTTGTTGATACGGAGTGGATACTGGCTGGGACCAGTTAAATAATAAACGAACTTGAGAGCGATGAAATAATAATGAAGTTTGGAGTTTGAGAGCGGTGAAATAATAATACCGGTGGAGAGTGGTAAACTGCAGAAAAGGACACCGGCCCTTTAAGAGAAGCTGTACACTGCTGGAAGCTGGGCTGGAAGCAGGTGATTGTTTGAGAGCGGTGAAATAATAATACCGGTGGAGAGTGGTAAACTGCAGAAAGGACACCGGCCCTTTAAGAGAAGCTGTGCACTGCTGGAAGCTGGGCTGGAAGCAGGTGATTGTTGTAGCTGGAAACAGGTGAGTCCAGAATGGATCGGAGAGTCAGGCTACACCGCAGATGGAATGCTGGTGCGGGTCTCTGTAGCAGAAGTCTGGAGACAGGAGCAGGAACCTGGAAGACAACCACAGGAGAGAGACAAACTGGAACTAGGTTAGACAACCAAAGCACTGACGCCTTCCTTGCTCAGGCACAGCTTACTTATCTACTTAATCTACCTTTTCTGTAGTTCACCTAATAACCAGTCACAACAAGGTGGAAAAGAGGTGGGACGCCACACTCTATTTCACACCAGACATTTGAAATTTTTCAATATATACTTTTCAAATCTTTTTATTCACGTTCTTCCCAAAGTTTTTTTCAACACTGTACAGATGCAGGAAGATTTTTCCTGACCTGTTATCATTTTGGACATATAGTTACCTGAAATAAAAGGTGTTTTTTTGTTTTTGTTTTTGTATTTTCCTTCATTTTTCATTTATATATACTTTTCTTTTTTCAAAAGAATAAATGTCAATTTAATTTTTATCCAAACAGTACTGTGTTTTTTCCCTTTATTCAAATCACCCATTTATTAATTTATATACACACAGGCGCAGTTGGGTAAAATTCCTTTACAGCTTACTTATACCTGCAGCAAGGAAGGGGTTGGCTAGGCAATTATGCAAATCAACAATACAGACAGCAGATTGGTGGAAATGATCAGATGACAAAATCCAAGATGGCTGCGCCCATGCAGACACTTGGAGGGAAGTTTGGTTTGTAATCCATGTGAGAATTGAAACAGTAATGGCGACGCCGGCCACAGGAGACAGGAGACGCCAGACTGACAAGCGCACATTTAACCACGCGGGCACAGCGGAGGCCGCGGCTGATGAAATCACCACTCTGACATTCTGCATGTGGAAACTCAGGAACAGCGGGATCCGGTCCTGGAACGCTGAGCCAGCCTTAGGAGGCATCTGAAGGGTAAGTAATGGCGTCCAGATACCCGGATCGTGACAGCACCCCCCCTTTAGGAGTGGCCCCAGGACACTTCTTAGGCTTTAAAGGAAACTTTTCGTGGAAATTTCGGACCAAGGCAGGAGCATGGACGTCTGAGGCATTGGTCCAAGAGCGTTCTTCAGGACCATAGCCCTTCCAGTCAATGAGGTATTGTAACTGACCGTAACGGAAACTTGAGTCCAAAATCTTGGCCACCTCGTACTCGACTCCCCGTTGAGTTTGAACTTTGGGAGCTGGAGGAAGTGCGGAATGAAACCGATTCAGGATCAGCGGTTTCAACAAAGAAACATGAAATGTCCTGGGTATTTTCAAGAAGGATGGTAACTGTAACCTGTAGGCAACAGGATTGATGACTTGTTCAATCTTGAAGGGTCCGATGTAGCGAGGTGCAAATTTCATGCTGGGAACTCTCAACCTCAAATTCTTCGTGGACAACCACACACGATCACCCACCTTGAGAGCAGGAACCGCTCTACGCTTCCTATCGGCAAACTTCTTATACCTGAATGAGGCTTTAAGCAGGGCTGCGCGGATGTTCCTCCAGTTATTTGAAAACTGACGCAAGGTGACATCCACTGCTGGAACAGAAGTTGCGGGAAGCGGTTGGAATTCAGGGACTTTAGGGTGGAATCCATAATTAATGAAGAATGGTGTAGAAGAAGATGAGGAATGGTATTGATTGTTGTGGCTGAACTCGGCCCAAGGAAGGAGTTGAACCCAGTCATCTTGAGAGGAAGACACATATATACGGAGGAAGGCCTCCAAGTCCTGATTCACCCTCTCGGTTTGACCATTGGTCTGAGGATGGTAAGCCGTGGAAAACTTTAACTTGACTTGGAGGGCTTGACACAAACTTCGCCAAAATTTGGCTACAAATTGTACTCCACGATCCGAGATGATCTCTTCAGGAAGACCGTGAAGTCGGAAGATCTCTTGTATAAACACTTGAGCCAACTTGGAAGCTGATGGAAGACCGGTGAGAGGAATGAAATGTGCCATCTTGGTGAACCGGTCAACTACCACCCAGATGGTATTAAACTTGTTGCAGATAGGTAGATCGGAAACAAAGTCCATCGACAAATGGGTCCATGGTCGACGGGGAACAGATAATGGAACCAGTTGCCCCGCAGGCGACTGGCGGGAGACTTTGTGTTGGGCACACTTTGGGCAGGAGGCAATAAATTCCATAACGTCCTTCTTCAGAGTTGGCCACCAGTAGGACCTAGAAATAAATTCAAGGGTTTTCTGAATGCCTGTATGTCCAGCAAAACGGGAAGTATGGGCCCAATGCATGAGCTTCTTCCTTAGAACTGGCTTAACAAAACTTTTCCCTGGTGGAGGCGTAGAGTCCATCCCTACCGTGGAGAATGCCAACGGATTAATAATAGGATGCTTGTCTGCAGACTCGGACTCATTTTCTTGCTCCCATGAGCGGGAAAGGGCATCGGCCTTACGATTCTGAGAACCCGGACAGAACTGGAGTTTAAAGTCAAACCTAGAGAAGAAAAGTGCCCATCTGGCCTGACGAGGATTCAGACATTGTGCGCCTTTGAGATATAAAAGATTTTTGTGGTCAGTGAGTATGGTGATTGAGTGGGAAGCTCCCTCCAACAGGTATCTCCACTCCTCCAGAGCGAGCTTGATGGCTAGCAACTCCTGATCGCCAATGGCATAGTTGCGCTCAGCTGGAGAGAACTTTCGGGAGAAGAAACTGCAAGGATGTAGATGTCCATCTTTGGCCCTCTGGGATAACACTGCTCCTACTCCAACGGAGGAGGCGTCTACCTCTAAGATAAAAGGAGAGTCGGTGTCAGGCTGTTTCAGAACTGGTGCAGAGATGAACCGTTGCTTCAGAAGGTGAAAGGCCTGTGTAGCTTCCTCGGACCACTTGGACGGATTAGCACTTTTCTTGGTTAATGCAGTGATAGGCGCCACAATGGTGGAAAAGTCTTGTATAAATTTTCTATAATAATTGGCGAACCCTAAGAACCTCTGGACCCCTTTGAGGCTTAAGGGTACCGGCCAATTCTGGATTGCTTGGAGTTTCTCAGGATCCATCTCTAGTCCGGAACCGGACACAATGTAACCTAGAAACGGAATGGTTTTAACTTCAAACACACACTTCTCCAATTTACAATAGAGGTGATTGACACGGAGACTGGAAAGAACCTCTTTTACCCAGAAACGATGATCTTCGAGATTATTAGCAAAGATGAGGATGTTGTCTAGATAAACCACGACATGGCGGTACAAGATGTCCCTGAAGATCTCATTCACGAAGTACTGGAAGACTGCTGGAGCGTTGCTCAATCCGAAGGGCATGACGAGGTACTCATAATGTCCGTCACGGGTGTTAAAGGCGGTCTTCCACTCGTCACCCTCACGGATTCGGATGAGATTGTAGGCACCCCTCAAATCCAGCTTTGTGAAAATGGTTGCACCACTAACTCTATCAAAGAGCTCGGTAATCAGGGGTAATGGGTATCGGTTCTTGACGGTAATGTCGTTCAGACCTCTGTAGTCGATGCACGGACGCAGACCACCGTCTTTCTTCTTAACGAAGAAGAAGCCTGCGCCGGCTGGAGAAGAAGATGGTCGGATGAAACCCTTCGCCAGGTTCTCTTTGATGTACTCTTCCATGGAGTGTGTCTCGGGCAGAGACAACGGATAAGTTCGGCCTCGCGGTGGAACCTTCCCTGGAATGAGGTCGATTGGGCAGTCCCATTCTCTATGAGGAGTAAGGATATCAGCAGAGGCTTTACTGAACACATCCGTGAAGTCTTGATATGGAGGAGGCGGAACATCAGTTGACCTGGGGAAGGAAGAACAAACAGGAAGAACTTTGGCTAAACAAGTCTCAGCACAGGAGGGACCCCATGCCAGTATTTGCGTAGTCGTCCAGTCAATTGATGGGTTGTGGAGACGGAGCCATGGAAGGCCTAAAACCACTGGATGTGTGGCTCTTGGAATCACTAAAAAAGAAATATACTCAGAATGAAGAACTCCCACTCTCAGACGAACTGGAAGAGTCCTTAAGGAAATGACTGCGTCAAAAATCTTGCTGCCATCCACGGCAGTCAAAGAGATGGACGAGGACAGTCTCTCGGTGGGTAGGGACCACCGTTTAACATAAGCTTCGGTTATGAAATTCCCAGCTGCTCCGGAATCAAGGAGGGCAATGACGTTCCTGTAACGTTGAGCAATATGGAGCGACACTGGGAGGTTACAGTCATGAGGAGATGGAGAGGAGATCATTACTCCTAGCCGGCCCTCTCCTTGGCGAGCTAGGATCTGGAGTTTCCCGGACGTTTGGGACAGGCATTGATAGTGTGCGACGGAGCTGCACAGTAGAGACAGAGAGACTCAGAGAGACGTCTTCGGCGCTCAGCGGGAGATAGACGGGAACGACTAATTTGCATAGGCTCATCCTTGGATGGAGATGGTTGACGAGGAGGAGGAGCAGAAGATTTAGGAGTAGATGATCTTCCTCGCTCGGTTGCTCTCTCTCTGAAACGTAGATCAACCTTCGTGCAAAGAGAAATTAGTTCATCCAACTTAGAGGGCAAGTCTCTGGTAGCTAACTCATCCTTGATGCGTTCTGATAAGCCATGCCAGAATGCAGCATACAGGGCTTCGTCATTCCATGCCAGTTCGGATGCCAGGATTTTAAACTGTATAAGATACTGTCCCACAGTACGTGTTCCCTGGCGTAAACTAAGAATCTCAGATGAAGCAGATGTTATCCGGCCTGGCTCGTCGAAGATGCGCCTGAATGTAGCTACAAAGTCAGTATAGGAGGATAGCAGGGGATCAGACTTCTCCCATAAAGGTGATGCCCAGTCAAGGGCTGAGCCACTGAGAAGGGAGATGACATAGGCAATTTTGGTACGGTCACTGAAGAAATTGCCAGGTAGAAGCTCAAAGTGGATTTCACATTGATTGAGAAATCCCCTGCAGAACCTTGGAGATCCATCAAATTTTGCTGGCGTTGGAAGATGAAGATGTGGACTGGAAATGGGTAAGGTGGGTGGGGTTACAGCTGGTGTCACTGTAGTGGACGCACCGGACGTGCCAGGTCCATGGAGGGTCGTTTGAATCCCATCCAGCCGTGTAGAGAGATCCTGGAGACAGCGGATGATGTGGCCCTGTGCAGCCTCCTGATGTTCAAGTCGGGCTGCCAGTTCTTGCATCGGCCTGGCCGCTTGATCCTGGTCTCTGGCTGGATTCATTGGGTCAGTGCTTACTGTCACAACTGAGGGCCTGAGCTGACGGGAGGCAGCCTCAGTTGTAGGGGCTGAGATGTAATGGAACCTGGGAGGTTGTATCAGACCCCTAGACATGTAAGTAACATGTAGAATAACTGCCCGAAGGCGTGACCACGACAACCAGGATAAAAGTCAATGATGTTTATTATGACAAACTCCGTAACACAGCAGCAGTAAAAGGAAACATAAAAGTCAACAGAAGATAAATACAATTCCTGGGTACTACAGGGTGGCAAGGGCCACAGGCACTGGTAGTGTGAGACAGTTCTTATAATCTTCTAGTTGGAAAGTCCTTACCAGGCCTGACTGTAGCAATGGAGGGAACCAAGGATCGTACCAGCCGGTGTTCCAGGAAAGGCTGGGCTGCTGAAGATAAAACGGCTGCAGTGGATACTGGCTGGAACCAGACTGTTGTTGATACGGAGTGGATACTGGCTGGGACCAGTTAAATAATAAACGAACTTGAGAGCGATGAAATAATAATGAAGTTTGGAGTTTGAGAGCGGTGAAATAATAATACCGGTGGAGAGTGGTAAACTGCAGAAAAGGACACCGGCCCTTTAAGAGAAGCTGTACACTGCTGGAAGCTGGGCTGGAAGCAGGTGATTGTTTGAGAGTGGTGAAATAATAATACCGGTGGAGAGTGGTAAACTGCAGAAAGGACACCGGCCCTTTAAGAGAAGCTGTGCACTGCTGGAAGCTGGGCTGGAAGCAGGTGATTGTTGTAGCTGGAAACAGGTGAGTCCAGAATGGATCGGAGAGTCAGGCTACACCGCAGATGGAATGCTGGTGCGGGTCTCTGTAGCAGAAGTCTGGAGACAGGAGCTGGAACCTGGAAGACAACCACAGGAGAGAGACAAACTGGAACTAGGTTAGACAACCAAAGCACTGACGCCTTCCTTGTTCAGGCACAGCTTACTTATACCTGCAGCAAGGAAGGGGTTGGCTAGGCAATTATGCAAATCAACAATACAGACAGCAGATTGGTGGAAATGATCAGATGACAAAATCCAAGATGGCTGCGCCCATGCAGACACTTGGAGGGAAGTTTGGTTTGTAATCCATGTGAGAATTGAAACAGTAATGGCGACGCCGGCCACAGGAGACAGGAGACGCCAGACTGACAAGCGCACATTTAACCACGCGGGCACAGCGGAGGCCGCGGCTGATGAAATCACCACTCTGACATTCTGCATGTGGAAACTCAGGAACAGCGGGATCCGGTCCTGGAACGCTGAGCCAGCCTTAGGAGGCATCTGAAGGGTAAGTAATGGCGTCCAGATACCCGGATCGTGACAGATGGAAAGGAGGGAGAAATGATGTGGAGGTGATTGGTGACAACTTCGCCCAGGTAAAATCTTGAAAAATTCAGCCAGGAGTACAACGGCCAATTAGTCTCCATGATTCAGGATGAAAACTCTGCAAATGGGCCACTAATGGTGACAAATGGCAGAAAGCACCCAAGTTAAATAAAGTTAATGCTAATGAAGAAAACAACTAAAAAGCTAGACAGTGACTGGGATAGTATAAACAAACAGTAGACATCCAGCCTCCCACTGCAGTGGTCACTATAAGCGTCAGAGAATACAACCCTCATGGTCCCAATGATCTCTAGGGGACACTTTTAGTGGACCTCTGAGTGTCATCATGCCATGCTGTAAGAGCCAATGGAACAAAAAAAAAAAAACAGTAAGAGCCAATGGAACAAAAAAAAAAACTGGAATTCCAGACAACAAATAGCCTGTAAAAGATCCCCCGGCAACACAGGGAGACAGCACAGGGATGCAGAGGAGCCCATGACCACAACCCAGTTGATCGGTCTTCAAGTATTGTAACCCACATAAACCAAATCAGGATTGGAGACTTCAGCAATGGTGGGATGCATGCTTGGACTCAGCAGGAAACTCATCAATGCAAAATGCCCTGTGAAAGATCATTGTAAAGACGAGCCAAAACAGACAGTACCAAAGAAGAGAAAAACCAATGTCTGTAAGGGCCAACCACATAAAACTCACCAGTTAAAATTTGAAAATAGGAAATGGCAATGAGGAAAACTACAAAGATACCCAGACAATGATGAGGATATTGGAAATACACCATGGGCATATTATGGCTCAGAGCCATGACCTAATCCTGTTGAATTCTGTGGGGGGAGCAAGTGTGGAAATCTCTTTTCCAAAAATGATTTGGCACCATTATCTATATAGGAAATTCAAAAGACAAAAAAACAATGCTGGAGTACTCAATGGAACTAAAAGCCAGTGACTAAGGAACCACCAGGATGCATCAACCGTGCATGGTCATCAGACATCCAGCACTCAATAGGGACAAATCTGAGACACAGCAAAGGGATGCAGAGGAGCCCAGTGACCATGTCCAGCTGTTCTGTCTTTGAGCCTCACAACCCTGACAAACTGCATTGGCATAAGGTCATGAGATCTCAGCAAAACTGGGACGGCATGCTTAATAAATGACAACAAACTAGCTGATGCACACAGCCCTATGAAAGATCAACACAAAGTTAAAATGAAACAAACAGTCCATATAAGGAGAAAACGTGGTCAGTCGGGCCAAATGAAATGAAAACCAGCAATAAAGAGACATGGGGATGCCTGCAATCCTTCTGGGACCTGGCTTTGCCCATCCCTCAATGGCCCTACTAACCAAACCTTTAGTTAAGTCACAATGTCCGTGAAGGCCCATGAAAAAGCAAATTCCAGAAAGCAGCTGCTACATAATAGTGCAGACACTCATCCCACAATGGTGGTCATTCCGAGTTGTTCGCTCGCAAGCTGCTTTTAGCAGCTTTGCACACGCTAAGCCGCCGCCTACTGGGTGTGAATGTTAGCTTCTCAAAATTGCGAACGACGGATTCGCACTATTGCGATTAGACCTCTCTTAGCAGTTTCTGAGTAGCTCGAGACTTAGTCTGCCATTGCGATCAGTTCAGTCAGTTTCGTTCCTGGTTTGACGTCACAAATACGCCCATCGTTTGCTCAGG